>NC_091284.1:29478976-29789445 GCF_032444005.1 Ranitomeya imitator
GGTATTGTAGTTCTCCCATCCCCTTTATTAATTTTGTTGCCCTCCTTTGTACTCTCTCTAGTATAGTAATGTTGGTAACATAGCACAAAGACAAGGTCATTACCTAGTATGGAAAGGAATATGGCACATAAACGTAAGCATAGCTTAGTATTACATGGACACATAGACATGGGCATGACCTAGTATTGCAAAGAACAAGGCATATAAACATGAGCATGATCTAGTATTGCAGAGAACAAGGCATGTAGACAGGGGCATGACTTAGTAGAGCATGGAACAAGGATTGTAGATATGGGCATGACCTAGTTTTGCATGGAACAAGGCATATAGACATGGGCATGACCTAGTATTGTATGGAACAAGGCACATATACATGGGCCTGACTTTGTTTTGCAGAGAACAAGGCACATAGACATGGGCATGACCTAGTATTGCAGATAACAAGGCATTTAGATAAGGGCATGACCTTGTATTGCAAGGAACTTGGCACATAGACTTGGGCATGACCTAATATTGGAAGGAACATGACACGTAGATTTGGGCATGACCAAGTATTGCACAGTTTTCTCTTGTGTGGAATGAATGAACTTCAGTCACTGTGCTGAGGTTCATTAAAGTTGCATAAAGTTGTTCTTATCTCACGCTTCTTCATGTCTCTATGATACTTAGAACACAGCTCAGCTGTGTTGGAAACAATGGGAACGTCTCTGATGGTGTTTATCATAATCATTAAAGAGGATGGATGTTTAATGACCATTGTTGTTTCCTCCTCCCGGGATGATTCTAATGCCAGGACATGTGATCCTCATGTGAACTTTCAAATGGACTTCTCACAAATATATCTTATCCCCATCAGCAAATCGCTGCTACACTGAGACATTAAAGGCGAGCCTGACAACTGGGAACAATCGGAGCAGTGTCTGCCAAGGAACAACGGCCACACTTAAAACGATCCAACGTCCAGCTTTTTCCACCCCCCCATATGACCAGATCATGCCATAGATTTTATCCAGGTTAAGATTCTGCAGCAATTTTCTGGATCACAGAAGCAAAAATATCAGGATTCAGCCATCAATGTAAATTGCTTGTGCGGTAAGTAGGAAGATGGTAATGTGAAAATGTCAGGCACAACTATGTCTTAAGGTACCGTCACACTCAGCGACGCTGCAGCGATATAGACAATGAGCCGATCGCTGCAGCGTCGCTGTTTAGGTCGCTGTAGAGACGTCAAACACAGCAGCTCCAGAACGATGCAGGAGCGATCCAGTGACGTAACGGCGACTCACTTACCGCTCTCGCTGGTTGTTAGCTCCATGTCAAACAGCCGGAGTGTACCGATCCGACACACATCTAGGGGCCCTATGCTCGTTGCTGGCGTCGTTGGTTTTGATGTCAAACATGACGATACACGCCAACCTGACAACGAAATAAAGTTCTGGCCTTCTAGCTCCGACCAGCGATGTCACAGCGGGATCCAGATCGCTGCTGCGTGTCAAACACAACGAGATCGCTATCCAGGACGCTGCAACGTCACAGATCGTTGTCGTTCTCGTTGCAAAGTTGCTGAGTGTGACGGTACCTTAAACCTGAACCCTGGTGGCCCATCACAAAAAAAGGGATTAGGTGCATTGGGGATTTCTCCCATTGTCTACTACCTGCTCACTTTTAAATGATTGGTCTCCAGCTATAGAGGAAGACTCGTCAATTGGGCAGGTAAGGCTACGTTCACATTTGCGTTGTGCGATGTTGCGTCGGAGACGCAACGCACAACGCAAAGAAAAACGCACGCTAAAATGCAGCGTTTTGCGACGCATGCGTCCTTTTTTGCCGAATTTTGGACGCAAAAAAAATGCAACTTGCTGCGTCCTCTGCGCCCTACTCTTGCGGCAAAAAAACCTGTTAAATATAGGGGCGCATGACGCATGCGTCGCCGCGGTTGCACCCGACGCAACACAAATGTGAACGTAGCCGAATAGCGGTGTGTGCGGAAAGATGGGGCTTTTGGCGGGCAACCAGCATGTGAGTACAGAGATGGTTGACTCCATCTCGACTTACTCATGCCATCTATCTGTGCCATCATACCCGGTTAGCAAATCCATCCTGACTGATGACACAGAGCCCAGAGAGATCTCTGTACCGTACAGTGACCAGTACGGAGTGCATAGCCTTGTTCCGCTCACCACCGCGGAGCCACCGCTCAGCCATATCCCTGCGGTGCCCACTGAGAACCGGCCTGCTCCTGTGGCTGTGACTACTGGACTGTATAATTCTTCTGCGGCCTTGTCTACTGAACTGTTTGCTTCATCCACTGTGCTGCGGACCTACACCTCTGCAACATCCTGTGCCTGTACCAGACGACCACGTGCCGAAGAACCCGGAGGATTCACCACAACGAGGAGACAGTGCATCGCCTTTCTGCGGGACCGGTTCAGAGACATCTCGTGCCGCCTGCGGCTCCAACGAGGGATCTTCCAGCCACCTTCCACCAAGGCCCAGAGACTGATAAGTTAAACTGTTGTTACCTTTATAATAGTACCCCTCTGCTTGACCTATTATTGTTTTACATAAAAAATGCCTGTTAACCCTTGCTCTGCCTTCTGAGTGTCACTGCATCCTATGCACCTGCATGCATCTTACACTCTCATAAACAGTGCCAGAAAGTGCTCCTATAACAGTGCCAGGGAGTGCTCCCATAAAGAGTGCCATGGAGTGCTCCCATAAAGAATGCCATGGAGTGCTCCCATAAAGAATGCCATGGAGTGCTCCCATAAAGAGTGTCAGGGAGTGCTCCCATAAACAGTCTCAGGAAGTGCTCCCATAAACAGTGTCAGGGAGTGCTCACATAAACAGTGTCAGGAAGTGCTCCCGTAAACAGTGTCAGGGAGTGCTCCCATAAAGAGTGCCATGGAGAGCTCACATAAAGAGTGCCATGGAGAGCTCACATAAACAGTGTCAAGGAGTGCTCCCATAAAGAGTGCCATGGAGTGCTCCCATAAACAGTCTCAGGAAGTGCTCCCATAAACAGTGTCAGGGAGTGCTCACATAAACAGTGTCAGGAAGTGCTAACATAAACAGTGTCAGGGAGTGCTCCCATAAAGAGTGCCATGGAGTGCTCCCATAAAGAGTGCCATGGAGTGCTCCCATAAACAGTCTCAGGAAGTGCTCCCATAAACAGTGTCAGGGAGTGCTCACATAAACAGTCTCAGGAAGTGCTCACATAAACAGTCTCTGGAAGTGCTCAAATAAAAAGTGTCAGGGAGTGCTCACATAAACAGTGTCAGGGAGTGCTCACATAACCAGTGCCATGGAGTGCTCCCATAAACAGTCTCAAGAATTGCTCAAATAACCAGTGCCATGGAGTGCTGCCATAAACAGTGTCAGGGAGTGCTCCTATAAACAGTGTCAGGGAGTGCTCCCAATAACAGTCTCAGGGAGTGCTCACATAAACAGTGTCAGGGAGTGCTCCTATAAACAGTGTCAGGGAGTGCTCCCATAAACAGTGTCAGGGAGTGCTCCTATAAACAGTGTCAGGGAGTGCTCCCATAAACAGTGTCAGGGAGTGCTCCTATAAACAGTGTCGGGGAGTGCTCCCAATAACAGTCTCAGGGAGTGCTCACATAAACAGTCTCAGGGAGTGCTCACATAAACAGTCTCAGGGAGTGCTCCTATAAACAGTGTCAGGGAGTTCTCCTATAAACAGTGTCAGGGAGTTCTCCTATCAACAGTGTCAGGGAGTGCTCCCAATAACAGTCTCAGGGAGTGCTCACATAAACAGTCTCAGGGAGTGCTCCTATAAACAGTGTCAGGGAGTGCTCCTATAAACAGTGTCAGGGAGTTCTCCTATCAACAGTGTCAGGGAGTGCTCCCAATAACAGTCTCAGGGAGTGCTCACATAAACAGTCTCAGGGAGTGCTCCTATAAACAGTCTCAGGGAGTGCTCCTATAAACAGTGTCAGGGAGTGCTCCCAATAACAGTCTCAGGGAGTGCTCACATAAACAGTGCCAGGGAGTGCTCACATAAACAGTGTCAGGGAGTGCTCCTATAAACAGTGTCAGGGAGTGCTCACATAAACAGTGTCAGGGAGTGCTCATATAAACAGTGTAAGGGAGTGCTCCTGGAGCGCCCCCAGACGCAGGGCCGCGGGTAACTCGGTACCGGTCCTCTGCTGGCTCAGTTCTGGGGATGTCACGGTGGCTGGACCCGGTCCGTGACCGTGCTAAGGGGCGTCTAATGAAAGGTGATACGAGTCTGACCGACGCTGCTTGGGGCCCACTGGGGTGATGTGATGGCAACTAGATTGTAAACCTTCCCACAGGTGAAGTATGTCCCCAGGGCTTCCCAGTAAGGTGGATGGTGATGGTGTGAGGTGCAGACAATAACGAGGACACAGGGTTGCAGTCTCTTTACCTTTACTGGAGGCTTCAGCATCCACAGTCCGGGGTACCAGTTTACAGGGTCGGCAGAGTCCGTCCGGTCTGATGGCAATTCCAGAGTCCCCTGAGCCAGGTGGAAATCAGTAGCCTTCCCTTTGCGCACAGTAACGTAGTAAGTCCCTACTTGCATTAGCTCCTAATAGGGTCCTCACTCTTGTTACTCTTCTCCTGTCCCCCAGATGGATAGGACAAAACCCGTATGACGGTGGTGGCCTGAGGCTATTTTATAGGGACCCTAGTTTCGCCCCTCCTCCGTGTTGCCACCTTGTCTGCTTAGGCTCTTAGGTCAGACAGTCAGCTTGGAACCGACTGCCCTGCCGGTCTCTGAAGTAAAGCATAGAATCTATTACCCCCTCGGTGCTCCGGCCGCCGTTACTGCGCTTCAGAGGGAGGCAGCCTGATTCTAGCTGGTCTCCCGCTGATTTGTTACTCCTGTTGCTACGATTTCGTTTCTCACTCTCTACGACACGTCTCCCTTCTTGTCCTTTCCTAGGAGGCTGCCGCAATCAGGTGCAGGCGCAGCTCCTTGTGCCTTCTGTCCTCCTCCTCAGACCGTAGTCTGGATCTGACTGGGCCTTGCTCCAGCCAGCTTGGCCTGGAGACCTTTCTCGCTAGTCTCCAGCCAGGAACTCCTCTCTCCTCCAACTCCCAACTCCTTCTCTCCTCGTTCTGCCTCCTTTCTGACCAACCCACCAGTTTTACCCTAGTGTGAGAGTCTCAGGGAGTGCTCACATAAACAGTCTCAGGGAGTGCTCCTATAAACAGTGTCAGGGAGTTCTCCTATAAACAGTGTCAGGGAGTGCTCCCAATAACAGTCTCAGGGAGTGCTCACATAAACAGTGCCAGGGAGTGCTCACATAAACAGTGTCAGGGAGTGCTCACATAAACAGTGTCAGGGAGTGCTCATATAAACAGTGTAAGGGAGTGCTCCTGAAGCGCCCCCAGACGCAGGGCCGCGGGTAACTCGGTACCGGTCCTCTGCTGGCTCAGTTCTGGGGATGTCACGGTGGCTGGACCCGGTCCGTGACCCTGCTAAGGGGCGTCTAATGAAAGGTGATACGAGTCTGACCGACGCTGCTTGGGGCCCACTGGGGTGATGTGATGGCAACTAGATGGTAAACCTTCCCACAGGTGAAGTATGTCCCCAGGGCTTCCCAGTAAGGTGGATGGTGATGGTGTGAGGTGCAGACAATAACGAGGACACAGGGTTGCAGTCTCTTTACCTCTTTACTGGTGACTTCAGGATCCTCAATCCAGAGCACTGTTAACAGGGCTATCCGAGACCGGCCGGTCTGAAGGCACATCCAGAGTTCCCTTTGCAGGTGGAAATCGTTGCCTACCACTAGCGCCTGTGTGTTGTAGTGCTTCCCTGCTGAGCATTCGGGATAGTCCTCACAACTTCTATTCTCGTTCGTTCCAGTTCTTTCTAGTTCTTTCTCGTTCTTTCTATTCTCCGTCCCCCAGGTTTGTTATGGCTAGGACGCACCCGTTTGATGGGAAGGCTCGGAGTTCTTCCGGGATCCTACAGACGCCCCTCTCCACGCGTTGCCCCCTATGTCTGCTTAGGTGATGTAAGGTAGACAGCCAACCTATAATTAACTGTCCTGCGGTATTTGAAGTAAGGCATAAAGTCAGTTACTTCCTCGGTGTTCCGGGTACCGGCTACGCGCCTCAGTAGGATGTTGCCGTTCTCCGGGCATGACTCCTACTGGCTCTCCTTTGTGCTTGATCTCATTTCTCACTGTCCACAATATCCTTCGCTTCGTGTCCTTTCTTAGGATACTGCCGCAAGGTAGTGCAGGCGTGGTTCCGTAACGTTCTGTTCTTGTCGCTAGGTACGTGCCAGGTTCCCACGCCTGACAAGGACCCCCTGAATCTTCCCCCGCAACACCCCCTGCCACGGGATGTTGCCTGGACAAAACCCAGTCAGCTTCTGTCTAACTTCCTATCCAACCCCTAGTTTTACCAGTGTGAGGAGTGGCCTAATAAATAAAACCTTTTGCTCCCCCTAGTGGCCGGAGTGTGAAGTGTAATGTGTGCTGGTGATACCTGGTCAGATGAACTCCTTTAGTGCCATCAGACGTACCATCACTTCCCTTAGTGGCAGAGCGACGTTACTGCAACGACCAGATCTCTGGGGCGCTGCACTCCCCCCCGGTTAAATCCAGTACTCCTGGACTGGGAAGAAGAACAACAATACATGTTAGCAAAAGACATGCGAATTTTTGAAATGCTTGAAACTAGTAAATTTAACAATGCTCCCCTTTATGGGAGGTGAGAACACTTAAACGTTACAAACGAAAACAAGGTTAAATATTTTAAATAACACTCTGACTATAAATAACTTCTGGTACCCTACCGGGTATTCTACTAAGTGCAAATTCTGAACAATAATTTAACTGTAGAATGTAAGCCCGCAAGGGCAGGGTCCTCGCCCCTTTGTATCAGTCCGTCATTGTTAGTTTGTTTACTGTATGTGATATTTGTAACTTGTATGTAACCCCTTATCATGTACAGCACCATGGAATCAATGGTGCTATATAAATAAATAATAATAATAATAATAATAACTTCTCCTTTAACCTTCATCCGGCTGAGTAGGTACAATTGTAACTATTCCGTTTTAAAATTGCAATAACTTTTTTTTTCGAAAAGCCGTAGAGGGCTGAAATTTCGTGACATCTCTGCAGTTTTGGTCCAGAATATATTGGCCAAATTTCAATAAAATATATATGAAGGTACAATTGTACCTCTGCAGCCTGTTAACGTTGTAAAATTATGCAGCCTGACGAAGGTTAAGGGCGTATAGGCTGAACCCAGTGAGTGTGAAGTGTAATGTGTGCTGGTGATACCTGGTCAGATGAACTCCTTTAGTGCCATCAGACGTACCATCACTCCCCTTAGTGGCAGAGCGACGTTACTGCAACAACCAGGTCTCTGGGGTGCTGCACTCCTATAAACAGTGTCAGGGAGTGCTCCTATAAACAGTGTCAGGGAGTGCTCCTATAAACAGTGTCAGGGAGTGCTCCTATAAACAGTGTCAGGGAGTGCTCCTATAAACAGTGTCAGGGAGTGCTCACATAAACAGTGTCAGGGAGTGCTCCTATAAACAGTGTCAGGGAGTGCTCCTATAATCAGTGTCAGGGAGTGCTCCTATAAACAGTGTCAGGGAGTGCTCCTATAAACAGTGTCAGGGAGTGCTCACATAAACAGTGTCAGGGAGTGCTCCTATAAACAGTGTCAGGGAGTGCTCACATAAACAGTGTCAGGGAGTGCTCCTATAAACAGTGTCAGGGAGTGCTCACATAACCAGTGTCAGGGAGTGCTCCTATAAATAGTGTCAGGGAGTGCTCACATAAACAGTGTCAGGGAGTGCTCACATAAACAGTGTCAGGGAGTGCTCACATAAACAGTGTCAGGGAGTGCTCACATAAACAGTGTCAGGGAGTGCTCACAAAAACAGCGTCAGGGAGTGCTCCTGTAAACAGCGTCAGGGAGTGCTCCTATAAACAGTGTCAGGGAGTGCTCCCATAAACAGTGTCAGGGAGTGCTCCCATAAACAGTGTCAGGGAGTGCTCACATAAACAGTGTCAGGGAGTGCTCCTATAAACAGTGCCAGGGAGTGCTCCTATAAACAGTGTCAGGGAGTGCTCCTATAAACAGTGTCAGGGAGTGCTCACATAAACAGTGTCAGGGAGTGCTCACATAAACAGTGTCAGGGAGTGCTCCTATAAATAGTGTCAGGGAGTGCTCACATAAACAGTGTCAGGGAGTGCTCACATAAACAGTGTCAGGGAGTGCTCACATAAACAGTGTCAGGGAGTGCTCCTATAAACAGTGTCAGGGAGTGCTCACATAAACAGTGTCAGGGAGTGCTCACATAAACAGTGTCAGGGAGTGCTCACATAAACAGTGTCAGGGAGTGCTCCTATAAACAGTGTCAGGGAGTGCTCCTATAAACAGTGTCAGGGAGTGCTCCTATAAACAGTGTCAGGGAGTGCTCACATAAGCAGCGTCAGGGAGTGCTCCTGTAAACAGCGTCAGGGAGTGCTCCTATAAACAGTGTCAGGGAGTGCTCCCATAAACAGTGTCAGGGAGTGCTCACATAAACAGTGTCAGGGAGTGCTCCTATAAACAGTGTCAGGGAGTGCTCCTATAAACAGTGTCAGGGAGTGCTCCTATAAACAGTGTCAGGGAGTGCTCCTATAAACAGTGCCAGGGAGTGCTCCTATAAACAGTGTCAGGGAGTGCTCCTATAAACAGTGTCAGGGAGTGCTCCCATAAACAGTGTCAGGGAGTGCTCACATAAACAGTGTCAGGGAGTGCTCACATAAACAGTCTCAGGGAGTACTCCTATAAACAGTGTCAGGGAGTGCTCCTATGAACAGTCTCAGGGAGTGCTCCTATAAACAGTCTCAGAGAGTGCTCCTATAAACAGTGCCAGGGAGTGCTCCTATAAACAGTGTCAGGGAGTGCTCCTATAAACAGTCTCAGGGAGTGCTCACATAAACAGTCTCAGGGAGTACTCCTATAAACAGTGTCAGGGAGTGCTCCTATGAACAGTCTCAGGGAGTGCTCCCAATAACAGTCTCAGGGAGTGCTCACATAAACAGTGTCAGGGAGTGCTCACATAAACAGTCTCAGGGAGTACTCCTATAAACAGTGTTAGGGAGTGCTCCTATGAACAGTCTCAGGGAGTGCTCCTATAAACAGTCTCAGAGAGTGCTCCTATAAACAGTGCCAGGGAGTGCTCCTATAAACAGTGTCAGGGAGTGCTCCTATAAACAGTCTCAGGGAGTGCTCACATAAACAGTCTCAGGGAGTACTCCTATAAACAGTGTCAGGGAGTGCTCCTATAAACAGTGTCAGGGAGTGCTCCTATAAACAGTCTCAGGGAGTGCTCCTATGAACAGTCTCAGGGAGTGCTCCTATAAACAGTCTCAGAGAGTGCTCCTATAAACAGTCTCAGAGAGTACTCCTATAAACAGTGTCAGGGAGTGCTCCTATAAACAGTCTCAGGGAGTGCTCACATAAACAGTCCTAGGGAGTACTCCTATAAACAGTGTCAGGGAGTGCTCCTATGAACAGTCTCAGGGAGTGCTCCTATAAACAGTCTCAGAGAGTGCTCCTATAAACAGTCTCAGGGAGTGCTCCCATAAACAGTCTCAGGGAGTGCTCCTATAAACAGTGTCAGGGAGTGCTCCTATAAACAGTGTCAGGGAGTGCTCCCAATAACAGTCTCAGGGAGTGCTCACATAAACAGTGTCAGGGAGTGCTCACATAAACAGTCTCAGGGAGTGCTCCTATAAACAGTGTCAGGGAGTGCTCCTATAAACAGTGTCAGGGATTGCTCCTATAAACAGTCTCAGGGAGTGCTCCTATAAACAGTGTCAGGGAGTGCTCCTATAAACAGTGTCAGGGAGTGCTCCTATAAACAGTGTCAGGGAGTGCTCACATAAACAGTGTCAGGGAGTGCTCCTATAAACAGTGTCAGGGAGTGCTCACATAAACAGTGTCAGGGAGTGCTCCTATAAACAGTGTCAGGGAGTGCTCCTATGAACAGTGTCAGGGAGTGCTCACATAAACAGTGTCAGGGAGTGCTCCTATAAACAGTCTCAGAGAGTACTCCTATAAACAGTGTCAGGGAGTGCTCCTATAAACAGTCTCAGGGAGTGCTCCTATAAACAGTGTCAGGGAGTGCTCCTATAAACAGTGTCAGGGAGTGCTCACATAAACAGTGTCAGGGAGTGCTCCTATAAACAGTGTCAGGGAGTGCTCCTATGAACAGTGTCAGGGAGTGCTCCTATAAACAGTGTCAGGGAGTGCTCCTATGAACAGTGTCAGGGAGTGCTCACATAAACAGTGTCAGGGAGTGCTCACATAAACAGTGTCAGGGAGTGCTCCTATAAACAGTGTCAGGGAGTGCTCACATAAACAGTGTCAGGGAGTGCTCCTATAAACAGTGTCAGGGAGTGCTCCTATGAACAGTGTCAGGGAGTGCTCACATAAACAGTGTCAGGGAGTGCTCCTATAAACAGTGTCAGGGAGTGCTCACATAAACAGTGTCAGGGAGTGCTCCTATAAACAGTGTCAGGGAGTGCTCCTATGAACAGTGTCAGGGAGTGCTCCTATAAACAGTGTCAGGGAGTGCTCCTATGAACAGTGTCAGGGAGTGCTCACATAAACAGTGTCAGGGAGTGCTCCTATAAACAGTGTCAGGGAGTGCTCACATAAACAGTGTCAGGGAGTGCTCCTATAAACAGTGTCAGGGAGTGCTCCTATGAACAGTGTCAGGGAGTGCTCACATAAACAGTGTCAGGGAGTGCTCCTATGAACAGTGTCAGGGAGTGCTCCCAATAACAGTCTCAGAGAGTGCTCCCATTAATAGTTTCAGGGAGTGCTGAGAGATTGAGAACACAAGGCCAATCACTGGGTGTAAATACGCACCTGTTCACCCCTGTGCGATAAGAGTAGTATCCCACTGAGGGATCCCCTTTATGTTATTTAATGAAGAAGGACTATGGGTTCTTTTCTCTCACTACATTCTTCGATTCATTTATTTATTCATATCCGTAATCCACGTCAACCCTCAGGGACATGGAGAGGCTCAGTGTTTTTGAAGGTAACATCAAAGTAATAACTACATGATACAGACTGATTATTGCAGTAATATGTCCGATCCCAGGATTAATCCCAGGATTAAAGGGGTCAGAGAATCCTAAGCTGATAAAACACACCTGGCTTCACCCTGTAGGGGACAAATCAGGAATAATAAAGTGTTGACCTCCACGAATTAGCTGCCAACAGACAAAACTTTATATTTTAGCTTTGTCCGCATTACAAGTCAAGTTTGTCTACGTATACAGTAATGGGGACATTAAAGTCCATGGATAAGAATGCTTCTGTTTTCAGAAGAAATTCGGCATGTTTTTCTAATCTTATACAGTAAACTCCATTAAGATTTCTATTCATTTTGCAAGATTTTGATTTCTTTTGCATCAGGCGATGGGCTGTGCTACTCATAAAAGTTTAACATCACCATTGACTCCTGCCATTCAGCTGCCTTCAAACTCCTACCACTGAGCTCCTCCAGCCTCTCACAGTGGTCCACAAATCGTAATCTGCTTCTCCACCGTTACCTTCTTTACAAATTCCACCTCAGCACCCAAACATTTGTCATCACTTTGTCGAGCTCCATCTAATTTCTCCTTTTGCCTTTATACTCAATACTGAATGGCATGTCCACCTTAAACTGTTCTCCCACATCTCGTCTGATTCACTTTTTGACCAGCTGCATCTTTTCTACTATCTCCACCAGTCTTCTAAAACTGCATTAGCTGATATCACTAATGACTTCATGACATTATTCTGTGGTCCTCCATGACCTGTCCTCTACCATCAACTCAGTTGACCATTGCCTCCTCTTACAATCTCTCGCATCTATTGCCATTGCAGACTTTAACACAACATTCAAATTCTCTGGCCCAGAAATTTCCTCTCTGGTTTCCAGATAAAGTATATTCTCTTCTCCTCTAACTTCTGAAGATGAACATGTAGAAAAACAAGAAATTAATTATCCTACCACCTTCTTGGCCAACCTCCCCACCAAACCTATTAATAACTGATAATTTCTCCACACTTTCCCGTGTCACACATCTGCTTCCTCAGTCAATCCCTTACTACCTCCTGGCTCTTACAGGCCAAAAACATTTCTCACATCCACTCTTTTTTTCACCCTTGAGTGAACAAGAATATTGGTGCATGCCATCATGTCATCATCTCCCTCTTATACTACTGCAACATCCATGTTCTCTCTTTGGTCTCCCATCCAGCACTCTTCTACTCCTCCATTCCATGCTCAACTCTGCTGCCCAAGGAATTCATCTCTCCAATGGATACTACTCTGCTGCTGCCATAAACCAATCATTTCGATGGCTAAACATTGCCCATAGAATACCGTCAACTCGTCCATAACCTATCCCCTTCATATATCTCTGCCCTAATCTCCTGCCCTTCTCACACGTAGTCTCCAGTGTTAACAGAACCTTCTCAGGTTCTCCTCTTGTGTGCTCCTTACATAATTGTCTTCCAGATTTCTCCTGTTCTTCCCCCATACTCTAGAACTCACTATGCCAACTGGTCAGACTCTCCCTCACATTTAAAATCTTCAACAGAAACTAGTTATATATTATCACTGGTATAAATATAACATCCTAGCCTAACATAGACGATAACATGGAATGTGACACTGTGTTAGATGAACCAAAATCTCATATTTCTGTACCTTTTTTTTCCAGAATTGGATCATAGTCTGAATACACCCACTGAAACATTTTCATGTCTCAATGAATTGGCGCAATGTCCCTATGTCCTATGTCATTGACTGCCCATGTAAATGATCAATCTTGGGACGTTAAACAACTTAAACCCACATCCGGCGTTCCCAGTCCGTACTGGACGTGAATCTACTGACCAGAACTCAACAGCTTCATACAATACATGTCAATAAGACTTTTGAGCTTGGGACAGGAGACCCTTGGTTGCAACAGACTTTGCGGTCTATACTTGGACGATGAAATTTGGACACATGAAACTGGACTTGTGCACCATCTTTGATGTAAAAACAGTGAATCTACCTGCCACCCTTACTGCCCACCCCATACTGTAAAAAACCTTAAGGATGAGTGCTGCATTCACGAGTCCACAAACCCATGATGAACTCATTATGTCAGTTCAATGCAGAGTATTCACAATCTGCGTCTTTTCTGCATGTTCCGGTATATAGATCACTCTCTCCATACTATATCCATTTTAACCAGTTGTTTTGAATTATTTTTTGTTTTGAATTGTTTATTAGTTTTGTCACTTTAGTGGTGCCCGTTTGATAATTCCTGTAGCTGTACTCATTGACTTATGGGCCAAGTACAGTATGACCTTTTTGACAAGCGAAATGGGGATCATATATATTGTTTACTTTCATAATTCCATCAATGATATATACTTTTAAAATGTGTGTCAACCATGTGTGATATTAATGTTCTTGTTGATACCCCTCTATTGTCAAATACTCCTATTTGGGAATTTGGCTCATGTGGGATCATGTCATAGTAATTGAAATATGTTCTTAATTTATTTACCTTTCATGTTAGTGCTCCCTTTTGATTTTGCGATACATTATATGGGTCCCTGTGTGGGGCTGTATGGCGCCTGCGTGCCTTGCCTTCCGCTGTTCTCTCTGGGCTGTTCGGTATCTTGATGTCTGCCGTGCCTGCGCGGGAGCCTCTGAAGTACTTCACGCTCCTGCGTGTGCGTGGCACTAACTTGATTGCTAGGTGATCATCGGACTGACTGACGCGGGTGGCGTGGTGCGCATGCGTCGCAACTGCAGCTCTACTAGGGGAGTAGCGGTCACGTGGGTTACCATGTGACTCGTTACTGTAGCTACATAAGGTCCTGGTGGTGCACCACTTATCCACACCTGCCCCTTGAGAAAGCAATGAAAATCCACGCGAAACGCGCGTTGAGGTTAGAACCACCCGATTTACATAGTAACATAGTTATTAACCCCTTCCTGACATTAGACGTACTATCCCGTCGAGGTGGGGTGGGCCCATATGACCACCGACGGGATAGTACGTCATACGCGATCGGCCGCGCTCACAGGGGGAGTGCGGCCGATCGCGGCCGGGTATCAGCTGCCTATCGCAGCTGACATCTGGCACTATGTGCCAGGATCGGTCACGGATCGCCCCCAGCACATTAACCCCCGACACACCGCGATCAAACATGATCGCGATGTGCCGGCGGTACAGGGAAGTATCGCGCAGGGAGGGGGCTCCCTGCGGGCTTCCCTGAGCCCCCAGCAGCAACGCGATGTGATCGCGTTGCTGCGAGGGTCTCCTTACCTCCCTCCCTGTAGCAGGCCCGGATCCAAGATGGCCGGGGCATCCGGGTCCTGCAGGGAGGGAGGTGGCTAACCAAGTGCCTGCTCAGAGCAGGCACTGTGAAGCCTGCAGTGTTCTAACTCAGATCGTTGATCTGACAGAGTGCTGTGCAATCTGTCAGATCAACGATCTGTGATTTCCCCCCTGGGACAAAGTAAAAAAGTTAAAAAAAATTTTTCCAAATGTGTAAAAAAAAATAAAAATAAATAAATTCCTAAATAATGAAAAAAAAAAAAAAATTCCCATAAATACATTTCTTTATCTAAATAAAAAAACAATAAAAGTACATATATTTAGTATCGCCGCGTCCATAACGGCCCGACCTATAAAACTGGCCCACTAGTTAACCCCTTCAGTAAACACCGTAAGAAAAAAAAAAAAAAACGAGGCAAAAAACCACGCTTTATTATCATACCGCCAAACAAAAAGTGGAATAACACGCGATCAAAAAGACAGATATATATAACCATGGTACCGCTGAAAACGTCATCTTGTCCCACAAAAAACGAGCCGTGATACTCATCATCAGCAAAAAAATAAAAAAGTTACAGTCCTCAGAATAAAGCGATGCAAAAATAATTATTTTTTCTATAAAATAGTTTTTATCGTATAAAAGCGCCAAAACATAAAAAAAGATATAAATGAGGTGTCACTGTAATCGTACTGACCCGAAGAATAAA
Source organism: Ranitomeya imitator (assembly GCF_032444005.1). NCBI lineage: Eukaryota > Metazoa > Chordata > Amphibia > Anura > Dendrobatidae > Ranitomeya > Ranitomeya imitator. Next base: position 29,494,035 of record NC_091284.1, read on the forward strand.
ACTGCTTTATTAATTTTACCAAACGCGGAACGGTATAAACGCCTCCCCCAATAGAAATTCATGAATAGCTGGTTTTTGGTCATTCTGCCTCACAAAAATCGGAATAAAAAGCGATCAAAAAATGTCACGTGCCCGAAAATGTTACCAATAAAAACGTCAACTCGTCCTGCAAAAAACAAGACCTCAAATGACTCTGTGGACCAAAATATGGAAAAATTATAGCTCTCAAAATGTGGTAACGCAAAAAATATTTTTTGCAATAAAAAGCGTCTTTCAGTGTGTGACGGCTGCCAATCATAAAAATCCGCTATAAAAGTAAATCAAACCCCCCTTCATCACCCACTTAGTTAGGGAAAATTTAAAAAAATGTATTTATTTCCATTTTCCCATTACGGCTAGAGTTAGGGTTAGAGCTAGGGTTAGGGCTAGGGTTAGGGTTAGGGTTAGGGCTAGGGTTAAGGCTACAGTTAGGGTTAGGGCTAGGGTTAGGGTTAGGGCTAGGGTTAGGGCTAGGGTTAGGGCTAGGGTTAGGGCTAGGGTTGGGGCTAGGGTTAGGGTTAGGGCTAGGGTTAGGGCTAGGGTTAGGGCTAGGGTTAGGGCTAGGGTTGGGGCTAGGGTTAAGGCTACAGTTAGGGTTAGGGCTAAAGTTAGGGTTAGGTTTGGGGCTAAAGTTAGGGTTAGGGTTTGGATTACATTTGCGGTTGGGATTAGGGTTGGGATTAGGGTTAGGGGTGTGTCTGGGTTAGAGGTGTGGTTAGGGTTACCATTGGGATTAGGGTTAGGGGTGTGTTTGGATTAGGGTTTCAGTTATAATTGGGGGGTTTCCACTGTTTAGGCACATCAGGGGTCTCCAAACGCGACATGGCGTCCAATCTCAATTCCAGCCAATTCTGCGTTGAAAAAGTAAAACAGTGCTACTTCCCTTCTGAGCTCTCCCGTGTGCCCAAACAGGGGTTTACCCCAACATATGGGGTATCGGCATACTCAGGACAAATAGGACAACAACTTTTGGGGTCCAATTTCTCCTGTTACCCTTGGGAAAATACAAAACTGGGGCTAAAAAATAATTTTTGTGAGGAAAAAAAAAGATTTTTTATTTTCACGGCTCTGCGTTACAAACTGTAGTGAAACACTTGGGGGTTCAAAGCTCTCACAACACATCTAGATGAGTTCCTTAGGGGTTCTACTTTCCAAAATGGTGTAACTTGTGGGGGTTTCTACTGTTTACATTAGGGGCTCTGCAAACACAATGTGACGCCTGCAGACCATTCAATCTAAGTCTGCATTCCAAATGGTGCTCCTTCCCTTCCAAGCCCTCCCATGCGTCCAAACGGTGGTTCCCCCCCACATATGGGATATCAGCGCACTCAGGACAAATTGGGCAACAACATTTGGGGTCCAATTTCTCCTGTTACCCTCGGGAAAATACAAAACTGGGGGCTAAAAAAATAATTTTTGTGGGAAAAAATTTTTGTTTTATTTTTACAGCTCTGCATTATAAACTTCTGTGAAGCCCTTGGTGGGTCAAAGCGCTCACCACACATCTAGATAAGTTCCTTAGCGGGTCTAGTTTCCAAAATGGTGTCACTTGTGGGGGGTTTCTACTGTTTAGGTACATTAGGGGCTCTGCAAACGCAATGTGACACCTGCAGACCATTCCATCTAAGTCTGCATTCCAAATGGAGCTCCTTCCCTTCCGAGCCCTCCCATGTGCCCAAACAGTGGTTCCCCCCACATATGGTGTATCATCGCACTCAGGACAAATTGGACAACAACTTTTGGGGTCCAATTTCTCCTGTTACCCTCAGGAAAATACAAAACTGGGGGCTAAAAAAATAATTTTTGTGGGAAAAAATGTTTGTTTTATTTTTACAGCTCTGCATTATAAACTTCTGTGAAGCCCTTGGTGGGTCAAAGTGCTCAAAACACATGGAGATAAGTTCCTTAGGGGGTCTACTTTTCCAAAATGGTGTCACTTGTGGGGAGTTTCAATGTTTAGGCACATCAGTGGCTCTCCAAACGCAACATGGCGTCCCATCTCAATTCCTGTCAATTTTGCATTGAAAAGTCAAACGGCGCTACTTCCCTTCTGAGCTCTCCCATGCAACCAAACAGTGGTTTACCCCCACATATGGGGTATCAGCGTACTCAGGACAAATTGTACAACAACTTTTGGGGTAAAATTTCTTCTCTTACCCTTGAAAAAATAAAAAATTGGGGGCGAAAAGATAATTTTTGTGAAAAAATATGATTTTTTATTTTTACGGTTCTGCATTATAAACTTCTGTGAAGCACTTGGTGGGTCAAAGTGCTCACCACACCTCTAGATAAGTTCCTTAGGGGGTCTACTTTCCAAAATGGTGTCACTTGTGGGGGGTTTCAATTTTGCATTGAAAAGCCAAACGGCGCTCCTTCCCTTCCGAGCTCGCCCATGCGCCCAAACAGTGGTTTACCCCCACATATGGGGTATCAGCGTACTCAGGACAAATTGTAAAACAACTTTTGGGGTCCATTTTCTCCTGTTACCCTTGGTAAAATAAAACAAATTGGAGCTGAAGTAAATTTTTTGTGAAAAAAAGTTAAATGTTCATTTTTATTTAAACATTCCAAAAATTCCTGTGAAACACCTGAAGGGTTAATAAACTTCTTGAATATGGTTTTGAGCACCTTGAGGGGTGCAGTTTTTAGAATGGTGTCACACTTGGGTATTTTCTATCTTATAGACCCCTTAAAATGACTTCAAATGAGATGTGGTCCTTAAAAAAAATGGTGTTGTAAAAATGAGAAATTGCTGGTCAACTTTTAACCCTTATAACTCCCTAACAAAAAAAAATTTTGGTTCCAAGATTGTGCTGATGTAAAGTAGACATGTGGGAAATGTTACTTATTAAGTATTTTGTGTGACATATCTCTGTGATTTAATTGCATAAAAATTCAAAGTTGGAAAATTGCGAAATTTTCAAAATTTTCACCAAATTTCCGTTTTTTTCACAAATAAACGCAGGTACTATCAAAGAATTTTTACCACTATCATGAAGTACAATATGTCACAAGAAAACCATGTCAGAATCACTGGGATCCGTTGAAGCGTTCCAGAGTTATAACCTCATAAAGGGACAGTGGTCAGAATTGTAAAAATTGGCCCGGTCATTAACGTGCAAACCACCTTTGGGGGTAAAGGGGTTAAGGTTGAAGGAAGACTATAAGTCCATCTAGTTCAACCCATAGTCTAACCTAACATGCCCTAACATGTTGATCCAGAGGAAGGCAAAAAAAAACCATGTGGCAAAGAGTAAGCTCCACTTTGGGGAAAAAAATTCCTTCCTGACTCCACATACGGCAATCAGACTAGTTCCCTGGATCAACGCCCTATCAAAGAATCTAGTATATATATCCTGTAACATTATACTTTTCAAGAAAGGCATCCAGTCCCCTCTTAAATTTTAGCAGTGAATCACTCATTACAACATCATACGGCAGAGAGTTCCATAGTCTCACTGCTCTTACAGTAAAGAATCCGCGTCTGTTATTATGCTTAAACCTTCTTTCCTCCAGACGTAGAGGATGCCCCCTTGTTCCTGTCTCAGGTCTACTACGAAAAAGATCATCAGACAGGTCTTTGTACTGTCCCCTCATATATTTGTACATTAAAATAAGATCACCCCTTCCAAACTAAATAGCCCAAAGTGTAATAACCTATCTTGGTATTGCAGACCCCCCAGTCCTCTAATAACCTTGGTCGCTCTTCTCTGCACCCGCTCTAGTTCAGCTATGTCTTTCTTAAACACCGGAGACCAGAACTGTGCACAGTATTCTAAGTGTGGTCGCACTAGTGACTTGTATAGAGGTAAAATTATGTTCTCCCCATGAGCATCTATGCCTCTTTTAATGCATCCCATTATTTTATTTGCCTTTGTAGCAGCTGCCTGACACTGGCCCCTGAATATGAGTTTGTCATCCACCCATACACCCAGGTCTTTTTCATTGACGGACAGTCCAGCCAAGAAAGAAAGAGTCCCACCGCACTGCTGCTATATGCCTGACCCTACAGTCTTCAACCCCGATAATATTTCTGCGTTAGATGCACTGGGTATAAATCCCCTCCAATACCATTGGGGGTGCTGCTTCAAAAAAATCCATAACAATCCATTCCAAGCAAGAGAAAAAGAAAAAGAAGCGCACTTACCCCGATACGGCGGTCACAACTTTATTCGGACATATATTGTAACAATAGCAGGGAGCAATGTGAAAAATAAACGGACAACGGCCGTTTCGTGCTGGATAGCACTTCAACGGGTCCTTAATGACAAGAGGAAGTGAGGAGCGTTCTTTTACTTTCACAGATTGTACTACTCCTCCCCCTTCCCCACACGTCAGGTGAGCAAATCACCTATCTTCGAAATATAAGTGCAAGTGAACAGCAATACAAAAGTTAAAAACAACGATACTAAAATACTAAGCAAAATCTGAAGACAATAATTAAATACAATGTTTTACAAAATTTTACAAAAAGACAGACATATCGATTCTCTCATTTAAGCCTAATGGGCCTAAAGCGCAAGGCGCCTGCACGAAGTATCCACCTCCCTTCTCTTTGTAACATGAGGCGGTTCCAATCTCCTCCCTGTTGCGGCGAGACAACTCTTTCCAGTCCTGCAAACCGCAAAGTCTGTACATCGCTTTCATGGTAAGTCCTCACATGATTGATCAATTTAGAGACCCTTTTTCCCGTCCGGACTGAATTGAAATGTTCTCTAATCCTAATAAACAAAGGCCGAATGGTCTTGCCGATATAAAAAAAGCCACAAGGGCAAAAAATTATGTAAACAGTATATGTGGACCTGCATGTTATAAAATCGCGTACTATGTGTTGAATAGGACCAATTCTGATACTATTACCTGTAAGATGATATGTGCAAAAATTGCACTGTCCGCACTTGAAGTTACCCTTAAAAAAGAAGAAAAGAAATTTGTTTTTTGTTTTAAGTTTGGACCCATGGATTCTGCTATTAGGTCCGCGGTTAGAAAAAACTGGCAGATCTTAGGGCAAGACAGTGATCTGAAGGAGATGGTAGAAAGAGGACCCCTTTTCGCATGTCGCCGTAGCAAAAACGTGAGAGACCTGTTAGTACGGAGTAGATTTGCATCTAAACGGGAGAATTGGTTGGGTGGTAATGCGCCAAAGGGTAACTTCAATCTTTAAAAAGAATCCAAAAAACTTTTTTATAAAATAAGTTCCCTAAAATGATATTTTGTCTTGGGCATAAAGGGGTTGAAATCTCAAATTCTGACCGTAATAATCTTCTATCAGTTTTTGGTCTCCTACATGATTGGTGGAAACTACTAATGGTCACCATTACCTTCCTTTAGCATGTATCATTTTCTCACATCTGGACTAGCCTAAGACGTTTCATGGATTGTATCATACTTAAGTCCAGTCCGCGAAAAAAATACAAGATGCAAACATATCATACATACCTGAGGTGTAAGCGCTGTCAGGGGATGAGCTCTGCCATGGCAGCACATGATCCTGCGGAGAGTGTGACTCTGAGCACTCTTGTCAATGGCACCTCCTTGACTTTTAACACATTGTTATCACATCTTCCTTCGCCTCATGGTGGCTCAGATAAAATACTTTCCCCATGTAATCTGCCCACTTTACATCTCGCATAGTGTTGTCGAACATGAGAGGCTTATGGCAGGGCATGCCGGGAGTCCTGACGGCTACAGACACAACCAGAAAGTTAACCAGCAACTATGAGATTTCGGCTCCTATAGGAAATTATTATTTTTTATATCTTTTCTGTAAAGCAAACCTCATACATAATATGTAATATACAGTATACCACCAAAAGTGAGTACACCCCTGACATTTTTGTAAATATTTTATTACATCTTTTCATGGGACATCACTGACACTTTGATATTATGTACAGTAGCCATTGTGCAGCTTGTATAACGATGTAAATTTGGTGCCCTCAAAGTAACTCACAAACAGCTTAATTTAAAATGGCCAAATCATGCCCAAAATATCAATATTTTGTGTTGGCACCATATTTTCCAGCATTTCCTTAACTCTCTTGGTCATGGAGATCAGTAGAGCTTCACGTTTCCACTGGAATCCTCTTCCACTCCTCTATGACAACAATAGAGAGCTGGTGGATGTTAGAGACCTTGCGGTCCTCCTCCTTCTGTTTGAGGATGCCTCACAGATGCTCAGGAGGGTTTAGGTCTGGAGACATGCTTGGCTAACTTTACCATCAGTTCCTTTAGCAAGGCAGTGGTCATCTTGGAAGTGTGTTTGGGGTGGTTATCATGTTGAAATACTGCCTGTGGCTCAGTTTCCGAAGGGATCATTGTATGACTCTGATGTTGGGTGTCCTGGGACCAGGGACTCCTTCCCTGTTCCTAACATTAGGGGCGCCTTTGCTTGCCCTGTTCCCCGGATTACTTCTCACAATGAAGACGCTGGGGCCACGTACCTTTCCTTAGCTCATAAATCCCCCCTCAGTCTGTACACTTCCCCCACCCAGGGAAGAGGGAAGTAGTAGTGTACCAAAATAGACAGACCAGACAAACAAGGTAATACGAACAGGGATAAAGGAAAATGCCAATCATACAAATATACTCATACAAAGAGCAGAGGTATACAATGGGGAGTGATGGATGGGGTAAAACCAAAGTAGGAGAAGAAGGGGAATTATCACACACTTAAAACCAAGCAACAATCAAAGATAAATCATCCAAACGCCTTCTCAAATAACCACCAACAACCTCCAGCCATGCAGCAAAAGCTTGCTCTGACTATGAGTGTTTGCCAGTGCCCAGATTTTATAGCAGATGGGAGTGACTCACAGTGAACACCTGAGAGCCTTAATGCAGGAAAGCATCCAGGAGCTCTCAACTGATCAGATTAACCCCTGCGCCACTAAAGAATCAATCCTGCACCATTTAATATGAAGGTGGAGTGCTTCTAGTCAGTGCAGGAGTAGGAGAAATCAGACGATGCAGTCTTCTGGCTTCTCTCTGCGGTGATCTCATGACAGTCATACTCTGCTTCAGTATGTGATAGTACATGTTGGCATTCATGGTTCTCCAATGAACTGTAGCTACCCGCAGCTGGAAACATTTATGCAACCCCAAACCTTGACATTTCCACCACCATGCTTGACTGTAGGCAGGACATACTTGTCTTTATACTACTCACCTGGATGCCACCACACACGTTTGACACCATCTGAGCCAAGTAAGTTTATTTTGGTCTCATTAGACTATAGGACAAGGTTCCAGTAATGTATCTCCTTAGTCTGCTTGTCTTCAGCAAACTGCGGGCTTTCTTGTGCATCATCTTCAGAAGAGGCTTCCTTCTGGGATGACAGCCATGCAGACCAATTTGATGCAATGTGTGGCATATGGCCTGATCACCGAGAGGCGGAACCCCCATCCCTTTAACCTCTGCTGCAATGCTGGCAGCAATCATACATCTATTTTGAAAAGACAACCTCTGGATATGGCGCAGAGCACGTGCACTCAACTTCTTTGGTCGGCCATGACAAGGTCAGTTCTGAGTGGAACCTGTCTTGTTACACCGCTGTATGGTCTTGGCCACCGGGCTGCAGCTCAGTGTCAGGGTGTTGGAAACCTTCTTACAGCCTTCGCCCTCTTTATGTAGAGCAAGAATTTTTTTTTTCCAGATCCTGAGACTTCTTTGCCATGAGGCGCCATACTGGACTTCCAGTGACAGGTACGAGAGAGTGTGAGAGCAATAGCACCAAATGTTACACACCTGCTCCCCATTCACACCTGAGACCTTGTAAGACTAATATGAGTCTCATGACACCGGGAGGGTAAATGGCTAATTTGGCACAATTTGACCATTTTCACTTAGGGGTGTACTCACTTTTGTTGCCAGCGGTTTAGACATTAATGGCTGTGAGTCATTTAGAGGGCACCAACTTTACAACGTTACACAAGCGGCACACTGACTACTGTACATTGTAACAGAGTGTCAGATCTTCAGTGTTGTCCCACAAAAAGAGACAATAAAATATTTACAAAAATGTGAGAGGTGTACTCACTTTGGTGATATACTGTAACTTCCTCTGAGTGGGAGGGACCTATAACAAGTCTGTGCGTCATTGAGAGGCAGTCTACCATATAGCAACAAAAATTTCTTATGATTACCTAAATTGGCCAAATATTAGTATCTATTATCGCATGATCAGCTTTATTCTGTGCCTATATATTTGTAAGACAGGAGAAACTTTCTTCTTTCCCAGTGCAGGAGACGACTAGCTTTGCCATCATTTCCACCCAAAAATACTGCCTAGAATGAAAGGAAGGAAACTTAAAATTAAAATTAATGTAGGAATTAATGCAGACAGATATTTTATACTTCAGGCTTGATCTAGGGTTGAATGTAGTAAGATGCGACAAAGTCATTATGAGGCTCACCGCTCTTAAATAACGTGGCACGTATTTCAGCCACCTTGGTGTCATGGAGTGTTGCATAAGTCTGCTATAATTTTTGGACCCTGATAGTTTTTAATATGAAAGAGATTTAAAGGTTTAGTAAGGGAAATGGTTGTTCCAACATCCAACCATTGTTGGACACTTTAAGTTCATTTCTCAGGACTGGTGAACATTTTACAAGCCTTGGGTAAAGTGCAAATATTCTGGGTGGTCTAGGGAATTTAAAATGTAATTACCATAATCCTGGTGGTTTAGGGCAGGAACTAATGCCACCATCCTAGGTGGTCTAGGGAAATAAATAGCTAATATGAGTAGTGCTGGGGCAGGGATGGTCATAGTTAGGTGTCAAGTGGGGGTGAGTGATGGTCATAGTTAGGTGTCAAGTGGGGGTGAGTGATGGTCATAGCTAGCTATCAAGTGGGGGTGAGTGATGGTCATAGTTAGCTATCAAGTGGAGGCGAGTGATGGTCATAGTTAGCTATCAAGTGGGGGTGAGTGATGGTCATAGCTAGCTATCAAGTGGGAGTGAGTGATGGTCATAGCTAGCTATCAAGTGGGGTGAGTGATGGTCATAGTTAGCTATCAAGTGGAGGCGAGTGATGGTCATAGTTAGCTATCAAGTGGGGTGAGTAATGGTCATAGCTAGCTATCAAGTGGGGGTGAGTGATGGTCATAGTTAGCTATTAAGTGGGGGTGAGTGATGGTCATAGTTAGCTATCAAGTGGGGGTGACTGATGGTCATAGTTAGCTATCAAGTGGGGGTGAGTGATGGTTGTAGCTAGCTATCAAGTGGGAGTGAGTGATGGTCATAGCTAGCTATCAAGTGGGGTGAGTGATGGCCATAGTTAGCTATCAAGTGGAGGCGAGTGATGGTCATAGTTAGCTATCAAGTGGGGGTGAGTAATGGTCATAGCTAGCTATCAAGTGGGGGTGAGTGATGGTCATAGTTAGCTATCAAGTTGGGGTGAGTGATGGTCATAGTTAGCTATCAAGTGGGGGTGACTGATGGTCATAGTTAGCTATCAAGTGGGGTGAGTGATGGTTGTAGCTAGCTATCAAGTGGGGGTGAGTGATGGTCATAGTTAGCTATCAAGTGGGGGTGACTGATGGTCATAGTTAGCTATCAAGTGGAGGCGAGTGATGGTCATAGTTAGCTATCAAGTGGGGGTGAGTAATGGTCATAGCTAGCTATCAAGTGGGGGTGAGTGATGGTCATAGTTAGCTATCAAGTGGGGGTGAGTGATGGTCATAGTTAGCTATCAAGTGGGGGTGACTGATGGTCATAGTTAGCTATCAAGTGGGGGTGAGTGATGGTTGTAGCTAGCTATCAAGTGGGGGTGAGTGATGGTCATAGTTAGCTATCAAGTGGGGGTGACTGATGGTCATAGTTAGCTATCAAGTGGGGGTGAGTGATGATCATAGCTAGCTATCAAGTGGAGGCGAGTGATGGTCATAGTTAGCTATCAAGTGGGGGTGAGTGATGGTCATAGCTAGCTAACAAGTTGGGGTGAGTGATGGTCATAGTTAGCTATCAAGTGGAGGCGAGTGATGGTCATAGTTAGCTATCAAGTGGGGGTGAGTGATGGTCATAGTTAGCTATCAAGTGGGGGTGAGTGATTGTCATAGTTAGCTATCAAATGGAGACGAGTGATGGTCATAGTTAGCTATCAAGTGGGGGTGACTGATGGTCATAGTTAGCTATCAAGTGGGAGTGAGTAAGCATTTGCTAATAAGGTACGCCAACCTAGGTTTTGTTGAGGGCCACATAGGAGCAAGATAGAAGCTCCAATATAAGAAGCACTCAGTGTCCCAGGTGGGAAGACCAGCTTACTTACATAAGATAACCTCCATTACAGTAGTGAGGAGTGCTGCAGAATTTTTCTGTCATTCCTGAGTGGGGTACAAATTCACCATCAAGGCCCACTGCATCCGACATAAGGTGATTCCTCAACTGGAACCAAACCAATCTCTTTACCCCCTATTTACCTCCACCCTCTCAACCACACTTTTCAGTGCAGGACCAACTTTTAAGCTCAAAGTTATAGGTATGGGATGTAGATTTGGCCATAGGTCCCTCTAACACCTTTATTAAAAAATAGCTGATGGTAGGTAGGATGCTGTTGCAGATTTTGCATGGGTGGCTAAGACTCCGGAGTCCCAAGGTACGCTTATATCATACACTTCTGTATAGGCTCCCTTGTTAGCCGTAGTTTAGCAAGATCAGACGCTGTTTTCTTTCTTGATTCTTGACAGGCCTCCTGAATTTTTAGAATGAGCTCTTTTCTTCTGACCCCATTACCATGAATAGATGCACTTGCTGTCAGCGGTCACTGGATAATTTATTGAAGAGGAGGCAGTGGTGTCCTAATAAATATATTTCATGGAAAATTATGTAATGTCATTGGTTTGGCTGTATTGTAAATGGGATTGAGGGGATGTTTGGCTGCATGATGATTCTCTGGGTCTCTTCAAGTGACGCGGCCTAAAGTCAGGTCTTTCAATTTGTAATGATAAAAATAGAAGCGCGTCGTAACCGCATATAAATATTGTATTTAATGATCCATACCTTATGTTGAAACTGCTGATTTATACTTGTGCTGCCCTCAGTTACTGTTTTCTTCTGGCTTTAAAGTTACCTTGCAACCACTTGCTTCTATCTGGGTGACCACCATCACTACTTGTAAGGTTTACGTAAGTCATAGAATTTCTATATCCCGTGTACTTATATTTCCCAAGTCTCCCCAAATGTATAGGAGTCATTCATAAAATGAGAAGATCCAATAGGTTCCCAAAAGATTTGTGTTCTGGGCACAAACACTGAACCCCAACATCCAGATGCATATTTAGGGGACAAGAATGGGGTGTGGATGAGGTACAAGCAGCATGAGGTCAAACAGAAGGTCCCCCGGACTGTGCAGGAAGGACCAGATGAGCTTGTACCCGTGGAAGACCAATCAAAGATACGGACAGTTACAGTGACTAAATTGGGGGGATTACCTCCAAAATTTAATGACTATGTAGTGAACTCGAAAGCTGCAGGGATGGCATCTAAAAGCCAAGGCAAGAGGAGAGAAACTGGTCTATGAAGCTAGGGAAGTAGACAAAGACTCCCGTACATGTCATCCCTAATGAGAGGTAGCAGAATTAACGTGGAACTGGTGAGAGGACAATGGATTATTTCCTCTCTGTGCACTGGTACCCCAAAGCACAGCACAGTGGATCTTGTGGGTTGGTCAAATCACCTCATAAAATGGATCAAGGTGCCAGAGACTCATTCAATGTGAGGAGCAGCAAAACTACAGGTAACACATTTCTGAAGAGGACTAAAGCAAATAGCTGGGGGGCACCTGGTGTACCAACCGCCTGAGTTACTAACACACGATATAAGGACTTCCAGAGACCGGTATTATTATTATTTATTATTATAGCGCCATTTATTCCATAGTGCTTTACATGTGAGAAGGGGTATACGTAATAAAAAACAAGTTCAATAATCTTAATCAATGCAAGTCATGACTGGTACATGAGGACAGAGGATCCTGCCCGCGAGGGCTCACAATCTACAAGGGATGGGTGAGGATACAGTTGGTGAGGATAGAGCTGGTCGTGCAGCGGTTTGGTCGATCGGTGGTCACTGCAGGTTGTAGGCTTGTCGGAAGAGGTGGGTCTTCAGGTTCTTTTTGAAGGTTTCGATGGTAGGTGAGAGTCTGATGTGTTGTGGTAGAGGGTTCCAGAGTAGGGGAGATGCGCGGGAGGAATCTTGTATGCAATTGTGGGAAGAGGAGATAAGAGGGGAGTAGAGGAGAAGATCTTGTGAGGATCGGAGGTTGTGTGTAGGTAAGTACCAGGAGACGAGGTCACAGATGTATGGAGGACACAGGCTGCAGATGGCTTTGTATGCCATGGTTAGGGTTTTGAACTGGAGTCTTTCGGTAATGGGGAGCCAGTGCAGGGATTGACAGAGTGGAGAGGCCGGGGAATAGCGGGGGGACAGGTGGATTAGTCGGGCAGCAGAGTTTAGAATAGATTGGAGGGGTGCGTGAGTGTTAGAGGGGAGGACACAGAGCAGGAGGTTGCAGTAGTCAAGGCGGGAGATGAGGGCATGGACTAGGGTTTTTGCAGATTCTTGGTTGAGGAATGTACGGATCCAGAAAATATTTTTGAGTTTAAGTCGGCAGGAAGTGGAAAAGACTTGGATATGTGGTTTGAAGGAGAGATCAGTGGAATGGTCCACTGTGTCAAAGGCAGAGGACAGGTCCAGGAAGAGGAGGACAGAGTAGTGTCGCTTGAACTTGGCAGTTAATAGGTCATTGGTGACCTTAGTTAGGGCAGTTTCAGTGGATTGGTGTGCTCGGAAGCCAGATTGTAAGCGGTCGAAGAAGGAGCAGAAAGATAGATGGGAGGACAGTTCAAGATGGATATGTTGTTCCAGTAGTTTTGAGGTATAGGGGAGAAGTGATATAGGGTGATAGCTAGATACAGAGGGACGGGCTTTTTGAGGATAGGTGTGATTGAGGCATGTTTAAAGCTTGAGGGGAAGACACCAGTTGTTAGTGATAGGTTGAAGAGATGGGTTAGGGTTGGGATGAAGACTGTGGTGAGGTTTGGGATGAAGTGGGATGGGATCGGGTCAAGTGCACAGGTGGTGAGATGCGATGTTGAGAGTAGAGTGGAGAGTCGACCTTCTGTAATGGTGGAGAAGTTGGTTTTGGAGGAGGAGGGCTGGGCAGTTAGGAGAAAGGGCTCTGGCGGTTGTTGACCAAAACTGTCTCTGATGTTATCAATCTTCTGCTTGAAAAATGAGGCAAAGTCTTCTGCTGAGATGAGTGGAGAGGGAGGGGGTGCTGGGGGACGAAAGAGAGAATTGAAAGTGTTGAATAACTGTTTAGGGTTGTGAGACAGGGAGGATATGATATATAACTAGTAGGTTTGTTTAACTGTGGAGAGTGTGGCCTTGAAAGTAGTGAAGGACTGTTTGAATGCGATGAAGTGCTCATTGGAGTGGGATCTTTTCCATCTCCGCTCAGCAGCCCTGGAAGCTCACCTCAGTTCTTTGGTCAGGCTGGTGTGCCAGCGCTGTCTGTTGATTTTGCGAGCTTTGGTATGTGTGAGAGGGGCAACCGATTACAAAGCTACAGCTATTGTGGTGTTATACAAAGCGGCAGTGGTATCCGCATTGTGTAGCGAACTTATGCCTGTGAGAGGGAGAAGGGATTCAGACAGTGAGTGTAGATTGAGGTGTTTAAGATTTCTGCAAGGGTGGGGATTGTGGACCTGGAGAGGAGAGGGAAGAGAATGTGAGTAGGTTGTGGTCAGAAAGAGGAAGAGGTGAGTTAGAGAGGTTAGATAGGGAGCAGAGGCAGGTGAAGAGGAGGTCCAGTGTGTGACCATCTTTGTGAGTGGCTGCAGAAGACCATTGAGCGAGGCCGAAGGAGGAAGTGAGAGACAGAAGCTTAGTGGCAGCTGAGAGAGAAGTGTCAATGGGGATGTTGAAGTCACCCATGATGATAGTGCGGATGTCCGTGGAGACGAAAAGAAGCAGCCAGGTGGTAAAGTGGTCAAAAAAGGTGGTGGCTGGCCCTGGGGGGCGGTAAATGACAGCCAGTTGGAAGTTGCCAGGGGAATAGATGCGCACACAGTGCACGTCAAAGGAAGTGAGGGTAACAGAGGGTGGCAGTGGGATTGGGGTGAAGGAGCAGTTATCTGACAGGAGAAAACCAACTCCTCCGCCATGCTTGCTGCTGGGGCGGGGTGTGTGGGAAAAGTGGAATCCGGCATACGAAAGTGCAGCAGGAGAGGCTGTGTCAGAAGGGGTGAGCCAGGATTTGGTGATGGCGAGGATGGAAAGTTTGTGAGTAACAAAAAGATCATGGATGTAGGAAAGCTTGTTGCAGACAGAACGAGCGTTCGGTAGAGCTCCTGTTAGTGGGACTGGGGGAGCGGGGGCTGGGCGAATGGGTATAAGGTTAGAGAGGTTAAAGAAAATTGTGATAGAGCGTGGAAGGGAGGAAGAACTGACTGTGGGGATGTGGTGAGGAGGACTAGGATTTGGAGAGATATCACAAGCAGTGAGGAGGAGCAGAGAAAGTGTTAGCAGGTGGGAGCAGGAGAGGGCATGAGGGGACTGACTGTGTTTGGAGACAGAGGATTGTATGTTGAGGAACAGTTCTGAGGAGGAGGTGAGATGGATGGGGAGGATTGAAGAAGAGATGAACAGTTCCTTTCTAGGTGTAGAGATTAAGGGGGTTATTAGAAAGTGAAGGATTGTAGGGGTGAGAGTGAAAACAAACAGAAACATTGCTTACAGTGACTGTATCCAGTTCCCTTCTGGTTCAGTTCTGGAATTAATTCTGAGCATTACACTTCTACGATACACTTATGTGATACACACTGCAGACTGAGGTCTTGGCAGGCCCGCAGACTTATGCTATAATATATGTGCAACAAAGTGAATTCAGGTGTGAAGCAGAGAGGAGTGGTCCGTGCTCATCTTGGTCAGATAATTAAGAGAGCCAGATGTATATGATCAAGGCAGAGTAAACAAGGTCATAATTAACATTGGGGATATTGCAGGGTTCATTTGAAAAGCATTCCAAGTTTTGTTACAGGCTGAGATAGGAAAGTTCAGTTTGGAAAAGCTGGATGACATACCTGCAGGGAGAACAGATAAATATACATGCTGATTAGAGTGCGATGATGTCAGATGGCGGGGTACAATCTCTATTCATCATATATATCTATAATATAATGCTAGGAGCATCACTCTGTCCGAAGCCTTTATAGACCGCGCAAGCGCGACGCCCCTTCGCAGTCTGGACCCCACAGAGTTACGCATCCGGGGATGAGGATTGTGGCCCAGGAGATCGCGGTATGTGTAAGCACTGAACGCATACCGCGATCTCCGGTATAGATCTACGCTTGTGTTCTACCTGTGTTTCTGATAAGCTTTGTGATTTTTTAAACCTGGACAATATTAAGAAATGTTTAATTCAGAGACTCAACACCGACATGAAGTTTTGTCCATGAGAGACCGGGCCAGAATAATCTAGACCTGAAAAAGTGTTAACCTGTTCAAAAATGCTGTTGGATTTCTTGTGTTTGTTGCAGCTTCAAGTTTTATTCTGCTGTTTGATAAAAGCAAATTAAGGGAACAGAAGAAAGTTCAACCAACAGTATCTGCACTATGCACATGCCCTGGCCTGTAAGATTTTCTTCTGCTCCATGTTGGGATTTGCATGTTCCCACGAGTTGTGTTTCCTAGGTCTATACAAGGTCTCGCAAGACACAGATCTGTGTCTTGGTATTGTATGAAGACTTACTAGCAACTCTTTTAGTTTGTGCACAAGAACGTCCACAGACTCCATGCCATCTCTTGGTCACCTGTGGTTTCTAGTTCCTGAGTTACTTTCAATTTTTTCCAGTAACCCTGCTGCATGTCAGTGGTCGTCAGGACTTCACCTGTTTGTCAGCAGCTTCCAGTAACCCTGCTGCCTGTTAGTGGTCTTCCGGACTTCACCTGTTTGTCAGCGGCTTCCAGTAAACCTGCTGTCTGTCAGTGGTCATCAGGACTTCACCTGTTTGTCTGTGACTTCCAGTAACCCTGCTGCCTGTCAGTGGTTGTCAGGACTTCACCTGTTTGTCAGCGGCTTCCAGTAACCCTGCTGCCTGTCAGTGGTCGCCAGGACTTCACCTGTTTGTCTCTGGCTTCCAGTAAACCAACTTTCTGTTAGTGGTCTTCCGGACTTCACCCGTTTGCCTGAGGCCTTCAGTAACCCTGCTATCTGTTGTAATCTCCAGGACCCCTTTAAGACTTACTGACTTGCTTGCAGCTTCTAGGACCCCTTCAAGACTTTCAGTTTGCCTCTAGGTGTCCCAATTTGGCTTGCAAGACATCAACTATCCACTTACGGCTTCCAGGGCCCTTTTAAGACTTTCAATCTGACTCTATTTGTCTGCCTGTGGCTTCCAGGACGTCTCCTGTCTGCTTGTGGCTTCCAGATCCCCTTTAAGACTTTCAGTTTGCCTCTACGTGTCAGCCTGCAGTTTCCAGGATGTCATCTTTCTACTTGGAGCTTCTAGGAACCCTTTAAGACTTCCAGGTTGCCTCTATGTGTCCGCCTGTATCTTCTAAGTTGTCCGCTGTGCGCTTGGGGCTTACAGGATCATTTTAACCCTGCTGTTCTGTTCGGTCTGGGGAGACCTATTTTGAACTTTGGTATTTTTTGGGGTGTTCAAGATGCGGTTCTGAAACTTGTGGTTGATTGACTTAAATGAGGATGGGTCGGTCGGCCACGGGTTTCAGAGCCGCATCTTGAATATTTTAAAGAATATTGAAGTTCAAAGTCGGTCATTTTTGACCAACAGAACAGCAGGGTTAAGACTTTTAATTTGCCACTAGTAACTCTGCTACCTGTTTCCTACATGCATACCCCAACGCCCATGGCCTGTTTGCTCACCTGGACTTGAGCTTAGATGATCCACCTCACACAGTGAGCCTGCGTTATGGAACATTCTGTTTCTAGTGGTCATCTATCAATATACCTAATACCTGTACATGACCACTATTATTTTCATTAAGTAGTGTGATTGCGGATAGCAACCTTGACTTTATCCAACTCCAAGCTTATTTCTTAAATATGGCTGCCACGATTATTTGGTCACTTTCGTCTTATTGATTTCTCCTCAGTTTACTTTGAATTCTGGTATCTGTAGTCGTCAATCTGTCATTAACATTTCTGTTCATTGTTGACCTAGGACTTCCCATCTTTTGAAGGTCTCAAATCCCATGAAGTAACAATTGGGTTCTTGGGTTATAGTCAACCTATGTCAGTTATCTCAAGAAGCAGAAGAATGAAGTCTTCTCGGCAAGGAACTGGGGGGAAGTTGTTCATTTAGAGAACAATGAACATCCTTCGTTTGCCTTCAATAAAATAAATCCTGGCGCACTCGGCTCCCATTTCACCATGTCATAGATGTAAACAAGAATTGCAAAAATGTTCCCATAACCTCTCAGTTTCAGGCCATATGAGCACAGAATTTACAGTCTACATTGGAAAAAAAATTCATGAGATCATCAGTTCAGTTTTGTCTATGGCCAATTGTTCTCAGTTTGTTCTCCACCATGGACCCACTATGAAATCTTCACAGATATCCAGAAACTAGTTTATAGGTTTTGGTTGGATTCGGAAGCTTTATTGTACCAAGAACCATAAAGAATAAACATTGCCTTTCAAAAAAGAGGGGAACTTGAGGAACTCTGGAATGGCTTCTCCAGAGACGTACAGAACGATCCACCAAGACTGAGTACTTGGACAGTAAACACATAAGCAATCTACGATAATGCAGGGTCAATATGTCATTTGTGGTTATAGATGTAAAAGTCACCTCTAAAATGCAAAATTTGAGAATTTTGAAGGGTGATTCTCCTAATTGTTTTGTACTACAGTAGGTGCCATAAACAGATTATACGAATGGACCACCAGCGCTTAATGAAGCAGTGGGTATCACTGTTGCTGACATTGGCAATGCTTTCATGATACATGTCCTCTTGCTTCACATTCCAGGCATGGCGTGTTTCTGCACATTTGTCATATTAACATTCATCGGAGTAGATTAAATTCAGCAGAAATATATAATGAGGATATGTGCGTGCAAACACCTACATCACACATCGGTCGCGGGTATTAATCGCTGGATGCGCAAGCACATACCAATGGATGGATAATTCCATAACAAACCTAAGCAGGAATATAAACTATGCCATCGGCGGGGACGCCATTCCTCATCTGAACTTGCGTGGTTCTCCTTATACACAAACAAAAATCCACAGCAGTGAGGCAATAGTGACCATATTGAGGCTGGTGAACTAACTCCTAGTGCCTAGTAGCTAAGTGACTCAGTCCAGGGTGCGTTGGGACTAAGTGCCCTTTACCTGGTGTCTAGTTTAGTGACACAATCTCTGATGTCCATTAGTTACATTTCCCAGTCCCTGTTGTTCAAAGATTTTTACTCCCAACTTTTGTTTAGCTCCTTAGTCTCTGGTGTCTAGTGTTTGGTGCACTATTCCTTG
Source organism: Ranitomeya imitator (assembly GCF_032444005.1). Lineage (NCBI taxonomy): Eukaryota > Metazoa > Chordata > Amphibia > Anura > Dendrobatidae > Ranitomeya > Ranitomeya imitator. The sequence continues at coordinate 29,512,576 of NC_091284.1, forward strand.
GTGTCTAGTGTTTGGTGCATTTGTCCCTCTTGTCTAGTTTTTGATTCACCAGTCCATGCAGTCTCTAAAGGTTTGCTACACCAGTCTCTGGTGTCTAGTGTTTGGTGCACCAGTCTCTGGTGTCTAGTGTTTGGTGCACCAGTCTCTGGTGTCTAGTGTTTGGTGCACCAGTCTCTGGTGTCTAGTGTTTGGTGCACCAGTCCCTGGTGTCTACTGTTTAGTGCACCAGTCTCTGGTGTCTAGTGTTTGGTGCACCAGTCTCTGGTGTCTAGTGTTTGGCGCACCAGTCCATGGTGTCTAGTGTTTGGTGCACCAGTCTCTGGTGTCTAGTGTTTGGTGCACCAGTCTCTGGTGTCTAGTGTTTGGCGCACCAGTCCCTGGTGTCTAGTGTTTGGTGCACCAGTCTCTGGTGTCTAGTGTTTGGTGCACCAGTCTCTGGTGTCTAGTGTTTGGTGCACCAGTCCCTGGTGTCTACTGTTTGGTGCACCAGTCCCTGGTGTCTAGTGTTTGGTGCACCAGTCCATGGTGTCTACTGTTTGGTGCACCAGTCTCTGGTGTCTAGTGTTTGGTGCACCAGTCCATGGTGTCTAGTGTTTGGTGCACCAGTCCCTGGTGTCTAGTGTTTGGTGCACCAGTCTCTGGTGTCTAGTGTTTGGTGCACCAGTCTCTGGTGTCTACTGTTTGGTGCACCAGTCCCTGGTGTCTACTGTTTGGTGCACCAGTCCATGGTGTCTAGTGTTTGGTGCACCAGTCCCTGGTGTCTAGTGTTTGGTGCACCAGTCTCTGGTGTCTACTGTTTAGTGCACCAGTCTCTGGTGTCTAGTGTTTGGTGCACCAGTCCCTGGTGTCTACTGTTTAGTGCACCAGTCTCTGGTGTCTAGTGTTTGGCGCACCAGTCCCTGGTGTCTAGTGTTTGGTGCACCAGTCCATGGTGTCTAGTGTTTGGTGCACCAGTCTCTGGTGTCTAGTGTTTGGTGCACCAGTCCCTGGTGTCTACTGTTTGGTGCACCAGTCCCTGGTGTCTAGTGTTTGGTGCACCAGTCCATGGTGTCTACTGTTTGGTGCACCAGTCTCTGGTGTCTAGTGTTTGGTGCACCAGTCCCTGGTGTCTAGTGTTTGGTGCACCAGTCCATGGTGTCTAGTGTTTGGTGCACCAGTCCCTGGTGTCTAGTGTTGGGTGCACCAGTCCCTGGTGTCTACTGTTTGGTGCACCAGTCCCTGGTGTCTAGTGTTTGGTGCACCAGTCCATGGTGTCTAGTGTTTGGTGCACCAGTCCCTGGTGTCTAGTGTTTGGTGCACCAGTCTCTGGTGTCTAGTGTTTGGTGCACCAGTCTCTGGTGTCTAGTGTTTGGCGCACCAGTCCCTGGTGTCTAGTGTTGGGTGCACCAGTCTCTGGTGTCTAGTGTTTGGTGCACCAGTCTCTGGTGTCTAGTGTTTGGTGCACCAGTCTCTGGTGTCTAGTGTTTGGTGCACCAATCTCTGGTGTCTAGTGTTTGGTGCACCAGTCTCTGGTGTCTAGTGTTTGGTGCACCAGTCTCTGGTGTCTAGTGTTTGGTGCACCAGTCTCTGGTGTCTAGTGTTTGGTGCACCAGTCTCTGGTGTCTAGTGTTTGGTGCACCAATCTCTGGTGTCTAGTGTTTGGTGCACCAGTCTCTGGTGTCTAGTGTTTGGTGCACCAGTCTCTGGTGTCTAGTGTTTGGTGCACCAGTCTCTGGTGTCTAGTGTTTGGTGCACCAGTCTCTGGTGTCTAGTGTTTGGTGCACCAGTCTCTGGTGTCTAGTGTTTGGTGCACCAGTCTCTGGTGTCTAGTGTTTGGTGCACCAGTCTCTGGTGTCTAGTGTTTGGTGCACCAGTCCATGGTGTCTAGTGTTTGGTGCACCAGTCTCTGGTGTCTAGTGTTTGGTGCACCAGTCTCTGGTGTCTAGTGTTTGGTGCACCAGTCTCTGGTGTCTAGTGTTTGGTGCACCAGTCTCTGGTGTCTAGTGTTTGGTGCACCAGTCTCTGGTGTCTAGTGTTTGGTGCACCAGTCTCTGGTGTCTAGTGTTTGGTGCACCAGTCTCTGGTATCTAGTGTTTAGTGCACCAGTCTCTGGTGTCTAGTGTTTGGTGCACGAGTCTCTGGTGTCTAGTGTTTGGTGCACCAGTCTCTGGTGTCTAGTGTTTGGTGCACCACTCCCTGGTGTCTACTGTTTGGTGCACCAGTCCGTGGTGTCTAGTGTTTGGTGCACCAGTCCATGGTGTCTAGTGTTTGGTGCACCAGTCCCTGGTGTCTAGTGTTTGGTGCACCAGTCTCTGGTGTCTACTGTTTAGTGCACCAGTCTCTGGTGTCTAGTGTTTGGTGCACCAGTCCCTGGTGTCTACTGTTTAGTGCACCAGTCTCTGGTGTCTAGTGTTTGGTGCACCAGTCCCTGGTGTCTAGTGTTTGGTGCACCAGTCTCTGGTGTCTAGTGTTTGGTGCACCAATCTCTGGTGTCTAGTGTTTGGTGCACCAGTCTCTGGTGTCTAGTGTTTGGTGCACCAGTCTCTGGTGTCTAGTGTTTGGTGCACCAGTCTCTGGTGTCTAGTGTTTGGTGCACCAGTCTCTGGTGTCTAGTGTTTGGTGCACCAGTCCATGGTGTCTAGTGTTTGGTGCACCAGTCTCTGGTGTCTAGTGTTTGGTGCACCAGTCTCTGGTGTCTAGTGTTTGGTGCACCAGTCTCTGGTGTCTAGTGTTTGGTGCACCAATCTCTGGTGTCTAGTGTTTGGTGCACCAGTCTCTGGTGTCTAGTGTTTGGTGCACCAGTCTCTGGTGTCTAGTGTTTGGTGCACCAGTCCCTGGTGTCTAGTGTTTGGTGCACCAGTCTCTGGTGTCTAGTGTTTGGTGCACCAATCTCTGGTGTCTAGTGTTTGGTGCACCAGTCTCTGGTGTCTAGTGTTTGGTGCACCAGTCTCTGGTGTCTAGTGTTTGGTGCACCAGTCTCTGGTGTCTAGTGTTTGGTGCACCAGTCTCTGGTGTCTAGTGTTTGGTGCACCAGTACATGGTGTCTAGTGTTTGGTGCACCAGTCTCTGGTGTCTAGTGTTTGGTGCACCAGTCTCTGGTGTCTAGTGTTTGGTGCACCAGTCGCTGGTGTCTAGTGTTTGGTGCACCAGTCTCTGGTGTCTAGTGTTTGGTGCACCAGTCGCTGGTGTCTAGTGTTTGGTGCACCAGTCCCTGGTGTCTAGTGTTTGGTGCACCAGTCCCTGGTGTCTAGTGTTTGGTGCACCAGTCTCTGGTGTCTAGTGTTTGGTGCACCAGTCCCTGGTGTCTAGTGTTTGGTGCACCAGTCCCTGGTGTCTAGTGTTTGGTGCACCAGTCCCTGGTGTCTAGTGTTTGGTGCACCAGTCCCTGGTGTCTAGTGTTTGGTGCACCAGTCTCTGGTGTCTAGTGTTTGGTGCACCAGTCCCTGGTGTCTAGTGTTTGGTGCACCAGTCTGTGGTGTCTACTGTTTAGTGCACCAGTCTCTGGTGTCTAGTGTTTGGTGCACCAGTCCCTGGTGTCTAGTGTTTGGTGCACCAGTCTCTGGTGTCTAGTGTTTGGCGCACCAGTCCCTGGTGTCTAGTGTGGGGTGCACCAGTCCCTGGTGTCTACTGTTTGGTGCACCAGTCCCTGGTGTCTAGTGTTTGGTGGACCAGTCTCTGGTGTCTAGTGTTTGATGCACCAGTCCATGGTGTCTAGTGTTTGGTGCACCAGTCTCTGGTGTCTAGTGTTTGGTGCACCAGTCTCTGGTGTCTAGTGTTTGGTGCACCAGTCCCTGGTGTCTAGTGTTTGGTGCACCAGTCCCTGGTGTCTAGTGTTTGGTGCACCAGTCTCTGGTGTCTAGTGTTTGGTGCACCAGTCTCTGGTGTCTACTGTTTGGTGGACCAGTCTCTGGTGTCTAGTGTTTGGTGCACCAGTCTCTGGTGTCTAGTGTTTGGTGCACCAGTCCCTGGTGTCTAGTGTTTGGTGCACCAGTCTCTGGTGTCTAGTGTTTGGCGCACCAGTCCCTGGTGTCTAGTGTGGGGTGCACCAGTCCCTGGTGTCTACTGTTTGGTGCACCAGTCCCTGGTGTCTAGTGTTTGGTGGACCAGTCTCTGGTGTCTAGTGTTTGATGCACCAGTCCATGGTGTCTAGTGTTTGGTGCACCAGTCTCTGGTGTCTAGTGTTTGGTGCACCAGTCTCTGGTGTCTAGTGTTTGGTGCACCAGTCCCTGGTGTCTAGTGTTTGGCGCACCAGTCCCTGGTGTCTAGTGTTTGGTGCACCAGTCTCTGGTGTCTAGTGTTTGGTGCACCAGTCCCTGGTGTCTAGTGTTTGGTGCACCAGTCTCTGGTGTCTACTGTTTGGTGGACCAGTCTCTGGTGTCTAGTGTTTGATGCACCAGTCCATGGTGTCTAGTGTTTGGTGCACCAGTCCCTGGTGTCTAGTGTTTGGTGCACCAGTCTCTGGTGTCTAGTGTTTGGTGCACCAGTCTCTGGTGTCTAGTGTTTGGCGCACCAGTCCCTGGTGTCTAGTGTTGGGTGCACCAGTCCATGGTGTCTAGTGTTTGGTACACCAGTCTCTGGTGTCTAGTGTTTGGTGCACCAGTCTCTGGTGTCTAGTGTTTGGTGCACCAGTCTCTGGTGTCTAGTGTTTGGTGCACCAGTCCCTGGTGTCTAGTGTTTGGTGCACCAGTCCCTGGTGTCTAGTGTTTGGTGCACCAGTCCCTGGTGTCTAGTGTTTGGTGCACCAGTCTCTGGTGTCTAGTGTTTGGTGCACCAGTCTCTGGTGTCTACTGTTTGGTGGACCAGTCTCTGGTGTCTAGTGTTTGATGCACCAGTCCATGGTGTCTAGTGTTTGGTGCACCAGTCCCTGGTGTCTAGTGTTTGGTGCACCAGTCTCTGGTGTCTAGTGTTTGGGGCACCAGTCTCTGGTGTCTAGTGTTTGGCGCACCAGTCCCTGGTGTCTAGTGTTGGGTGCACCAGTCCATGGTGTCTAGTGTTTGGTACACCAGTCTCTGGTGTCTACTGTTTGGTGCACCAGTCCCTGGTGTCTAGTGTTTGGTGCACCAGTCCCTGGTGTCTAGTGTTTGGTGCACCAGTCTCTGGTGTCTAGCAGTTTAGTGCACCAGTCTCTGGTGTCTAGTGTTTGGCGCACCAGTCCCTGGTGTCTAGTGTTTGGTGCACCAGTCTCTGGTGTCTAGTGTTTGGTGCACCAGTCCCTGGTGTCTACTGTTTGGTGCACCAGTCCCTGGTGTCTAGTGTTGGGTGCACCAGTCCATGGTGTCTAGTGTTTGGTGCACCAGTCTCTGGTGTCTAGTGTTTGGTGCACCAGTCTCTGGTGTCTACTGTTTGGTGCACCAGTCCATGGTGTCTAGTGTTTGGTGTACCAATCTCTGGTGTCTAGTGTTTGGTGCACCAGTCTCTGGTGTCTAGTGTTTGGTGCACCAGTCCATGGTGTCTAGTGTTTGGTGCACCAATCTCTGGTGTCTAGTGTTTGGTGCACCAGTCTCTGGTGTCTAGCAGTTTAGTGCACCAGTCTCTGGTGTCTAGTGTTTGGCGCACCAGTCCCTGGTGTCTAGTGTTTGGTGCACCAGTCTCTGGTGTCTAGTGTTTGGTGCACCAGTCCCTGGTGTCTACTGTTTGGTGCACCAGTCCCTGGTGTCTAGTGTTGGGTGCACCAGTCCCTGGTGTCTAGTGTTTGGTGCACCAGTCTCTGGTGTCTAGTGTTTGGTGCACCAGTCCCTGGTGTCTACTGTTTGGTGCACCAGTCTCTGGTGTCTAGTGTTTGGTGCACCAGTCCCTGGTGTCTACTGTTTGGTGCACCAGTCTCTGGTGTCTAGTGTTTGGTGCACCAGTCTCTGGTGTCTAGTGTTTGGTGCACCAGTCTCTGGTGTCTAGTGTTTGGTGCACCAGTCTCTGGTGTCTAGTGTTTGGTGCACCAGTCCCTGGTGTCTAGTGTTTGGTGCACCAGTCTCTGGTGTCTAGTGTTTGGTGCACCAGTCTCTGGTGTCTAGTGTTTGGTGCACCAGTCTCTGGTGTCTAGTGTTTGGTGCACCAGTCTCTGGTGTCTAGTGTTTGGTGCACCAGTCTCTGGTGTCTAGTGTTTGGTGCACCAGTCTCTGGTGTCTAGTGTTTGGTGCACCAGTCCCTGGTGTCTAGTGTTTGGTGCACCAGTCTCTGGTGTCTAGTGTTTGGTGCACCAGTCCCTGGTGTCTAGTGTTTGGTGCACCAGTCCCTGGTGTCTACTGTTTGGTGCACCAGTCTCTGGTGTCTAGTGTTTGGCGCACCAGTCCCTGGTGTCTAGTGTTTGGTGCACCAGTCCCTGGTGTCTACTGTTTGGTGCACCAGTCCCTGGTGTCTAGTGTTTGGTGCACCAGTCTCTGGTGTCTAGTGTTTGGTGCACCAGTCTCTGGTGTCTAGTGTTTGGTGCACCAGTCTCTGGTGTCTAGTGTTTGGTGCACCAGTCCATGGTGTCTAGTGTTTGGTGCACCAGTCCCTGGTGTCTAGTGTTGGGTGCACCAGTCTCTGGTGTCTAGTGTTTGGTGCACCAGTCTCTGGTGTCTAGTGTTTGGTGCACCAGTCCCTGGTGTCTACTGTTTGGTGGACCAGTCCCTGGTGTCTAGTGTTTGGTGCACCAGTCCATGGTGTCTAGTGTTTGGTGCACCAGTCCCTGGTGTCTAGTGTTGGGTGCACCAGTCCCTGGTGTCTACTGTTTGGTGCACCAGTCCCTGGTGTCTAGTGTTTGGTGCACCAGTCCCTGGTGTCTAGTGTTTGGTGCACCAGTCTCTGGTGTCTAGTGTTTGGTGCACCAGTCTCTGGTGTCTAGTGTTTGGTGCACCAGTCTCTGGTGTCTAGTGTTTGGTGCACCAGTCTCTGGTGTCTAGTGTTTGGTGCACCAGTCTCTGGTGTCTAGTGTTTGGTGCACCAGTCTCTGGTGTCTAGTGTTTGGTGCACCAGTCTCTGGTGTCTAGTGTTTGGTGCACCAGTCCCTGGTGTCTACTGTTTGGTGCACCAGTCCCTGGTGTCTAGTGTTTGGTGCACCAGTCTCTGGTGTCTAGTGTTTGGTGCACCAGTCTCTGGTGTCAAGTGTTTGGTGCACCAGTCTCTGGTGTCTAGTGTTTGGTGCACCAGTCTCTGGTGTCTAGTGTTTGGCGCACCAGTCTCTGGTGTCTAGTGTTTGGTGCACCAGTCTCTGGTGTCTAGTGTTTGGTGCACCAGTCTCTGGTATCTAGTGTTTAGTGCACCAGTCTCTGGTGTCTAGTGTTTGGTGCACCAGTCTCTGGTGTCTAGTGTTTGGTGCACCAGTCTCTGGTGTCTAGTGTTTGGTGCACCACTCCCTGGTGTCTACTGTTTGGTGCACCAGTCCCTGGTGTCTAGTGTTTGGTGCACCAGTCCATGGTGTCTAGTGTTTGGTGCACCAGTCCCTGGTGTCTAGTGTTTGGTGCACCAGTCTCTGGTGTCTACTGTTTAGTGCACCAGTCTCTGGTGTCTAGTGTTTGGTGCACCAGTCCCTGGTGTCTACTGTTTAGTGCACCAGTCTCTGGTGTCTAGTGTTTGGCGCACCAGTCCATGGTGTCTAGTGTTTGGTGCACCAGTCTCTGGTGTCTAGTGTTTGGTGCACCAGTCTCTGGTGTCTAGTGTTTGGCGCACCAGTCCCTGGTGTCTAGTGTTTGGTGCACCAGTCTCTGGTGTCTAGTGGTTGGTGCACCAGTCTCTGGTGTCTAGTGTTTGGTGCACCAGTCCCTGGTGTCTACTGTTTGGTGGACCAGTCCCTGGTGTCTAGTGTTTGGTGCACCAGTCCATGGTGTCTACTGTTTGGTGCACCAGTCTCTGGTGTCTAGTGTTTGGTGCACCAGTCTCTGGTGTCTAGTGGTTGGTGCACCAGTCTCTGGTGTCTAGTGTTTGGTGCACCAGTCCCTGGTGTCTACTGTTTGGTGGACCAGTCCCTGGTGTCTAGTGTTTGGTGCACCAGTCCATGGTGTCTACTGTTTGGTGCACCAGTCTCTGGTGTCTAGTGTTTGGTGCACCAGTCCATGGTGTCTAGTGTTTGGTGCACCAGTCCATGGTGTCTAGTGTTTGGTGCACCAGTCTCTGGTGTCTAGTGTTTGGTGCACCAGTCTCTGGTGTCTAGTGTTTGGTGCACCAGTCTCTGGTGTCTAGTGTTTGGTGCACCAGTCCCTGGTGTCTACTGTTTGGTGCACCAGTCCCTGGTGTCTAGTGTTTGGTGCACCAGTCCCTGGTGTCTACTGTTTGGTGCACCAGTCCCTGGTGTCTAGTGTTTGGTGCACCAGTCCATGGTGTCTAGTGTTTGGTGCACCAGTCCCTGGTGTCTAGTGTTTGGTGCACCAGTCTCTGGTGTCTACTGTTTAGTGCACCAGTCTCTGGTGTCTAGTGTTTGGTGCACCAGTCCCTGGTGTCTACTGTTTAGTGCACCAGTCTCTGGTGTCTAGTGTTTGGCGCACCAGTCCCTGGTGTCTAGTGTTTGGTGCACCAGTCCATGGTGTCTAGTGTTTGGTGCACCAGTCTCTGGTGTCTAGTGTTTGGTGCACCAGTCCCTGGTGTCTACTGTTTGGTGCACCAGTCCCTGGTGTCTAGTGTTTGGTGCACCAGTCCCTGGTGTCTAGTGTTTGGTGCACCAGTCCATGGTGTCTAGTGTTTGGTGCACCAGTCTCTGGTGTCTAGTGTTTGGTGCACCAGTCCCTGGTGTCTACTGTTTGGTGCACCAGTCTCTGGTGTCTAGTGTTTGGCGCACCAGTCCCTGGTGTCTAGTGTTTGGTGCACCAGTCCATGGTGTCTAGTGTTTGGTGCACCAGTCCATGGTGTCTAGTGTTTGGTGCACCAGTCCCTGGTGTCTACTGTTTGGTGCACCAGTCTCTGGTGTCTAGTGTTTGGCGCACCAGTCCCTGGTGTCTAGTGTTTGGTGCACCAGTCCATGGTGTCTAGTGTTTGGTGCACCAGTCCATGGTGTCTAGTGTTTGGTGCACCAGTCCCTGGTGTCTACTGTTTGGTGCACCAGTCCCTGGTGTCTAGTGTTTGGTGGACCAGTCCCTGGTGTCTAGTGTTTGGTGCACCAGTCCATGGTGTCTAGTGTTTGGTGCACCAGTCTCTGGTGTCTAGTGTTTGGTGCACCAGTCCCTGGTGTCTACTGTTTGGTGCACCAGTCTCTGGTGTCTAGTGTTTGGCGCACCAGTCCCTGGTGTCTAGTGTTTGGTGCACCAGTCCATGGTGTCTAGTGTTTGGCGCACCAGTCCCTGGTGTCTAGTGTTTGGTGCACCAGTCCATGGTGTCTAGTGTTTGGTGCACCAGTCTCTGGTGTCTAGTGTTTGGTGCACCAGTCTCTGGTGTCTACTGTTTGGTGCACCAGTCCCTGGTGTCTAGTGTTTGGTGCACCAGTCCATGGTGTCTAGTGTTTGGTGCACCAGTCTCTGGTGTCTAGTGTTTGGTGCACCAGTCCCTGGTGTCTACTGTTTGGTGCACCAGTCTCTGGTGTCTAGTGTTTGGTGCACCAGTCCCTGGTGTCTAGTGTTTGGTGCACCAGTCCATGGTGTCTAGTGTTTGGTGCACCAGTCCCTGGTGTCTAGTGTTGGGTGCACCAGTCCCTGGTGTCTACTGTTTGGTGCACCAGTCCCTGGTGTCTAGTGTTTGGTGCACCAGTCCATGGTGTCTAGTGTTTGGTGCACCAGTCCCTGGTGTCTAGTGTTTGGTGCACCAGTCTCTGGTGTCTAGTGTTTGGTGCACCAGTCTCTGGTGTCTAGTGTTTGGTGCACCAGTCTCTGGTGTCTAGTGTTTGGTGCACCAGTCTCTGGTGTCTAGTGTTTGGTGCACCAGTCTCTGGTGTCTAGTGTTTGGTGCACCAATCTCTGGTGTCTAGTGTTTGGTGCACCAGTCTCTGGTGTCTAGTGTTTGGTGCACCAGTCTCTGGTGTCTAGTGTTTGGTGCACCAGTCTCTGGTGTCTAGTGTTTGGTGCACCAGTCTCTGGTGTCTAGTGTTTGGCGCACCAGTCCCTGGTGTCTAGTGTTGGGTGCACCAGTCTCTGGTGTCTAGTGTTTGGTGCACCAGTCCCTGGTGTCTACTGTTTGGTGCACCAGTCCCTGGTGTCTAGTGTTGGGTGCACCAGTCCATGGTGTCTAGTGTTTGGTGCACCAGTCTCTGGTGTCTAGTGTTTGGTGCACCAGTCTCTGGTGTCTAGTGTTTGGTGCACCAGTCTCTGGTGTCTAGTGTTTGGTGCACCAGTCCCTGGTGTCTAGTGTTTGGTGCACCAGTCTCTGGTGTCTAGTGTTTGGTGCACCAGTCTCTGGTGTCTAGCAGTTTAGTGCACCAGTCTCTGGTGTCTAGTGTTTGGCGCACCAGTCCCTGGTGTCTAGTGTTTGGTGCACCAGTCTCTGGTGTCTAGTGTTTGGTGCACCAGTCCCTGGTGTCTACTGTTTGGTGCACCAGTCCCTGGTGTCTAGTGTTGGGTGCACCAGTCCATGGTGTCTAGTGTTTGGTGCACCAGTCTCTGGTGTCTAGTGTTTGGTGCACCAGTCTCTGGTGTCTAGTGTTTGGTGCACCAGTCTCTGGTGTCTAGTGTTTGGTGCACCAGTCCCTGGTGTCTAGTGTTTGGTGCACCAGTCTCTGGTGTCTAGTGTTTGGTGCACCAGTCTCTGGTGTCTAGTGTTTGGTGCACCAGTCTCTGGTGTCTAGTGTTTGGTGCACCAGTCTCTGGTGTCTAGTGTTTGGTGCACCAGTCTCTGGTGTCTAGTGTTTGGTGCACCAGTCTCTGGTGTCTAGTGTTTGGTGCACCAGTCTCTGGTGTCTAGTGTTTGGTGCACCAGTCCCTGGTGTCTAGTGTTTGGTGCACCAGTCCCTGGTGTCTACTGTTTGGTGCACCAGTCTCTGGTGTCTAGTGTTTGGTGCACCAGTCCCTGGTGTCTAGTGTTTGGTGCACCAGTCTCTGGTGTCTAGTGTTTGGTGCACCAATCTCTGGTGTCTAGTGTTTGGTGCACCAGTCTCTGGTGTCTAGTGTTTGGTGCACCAGTCTCTGGTGTCTAGTGTTTGGTGCACCAGTCTCTGGTGTCTAGTGTTTGGTGCACCAGTCTCTGGTGTCTAGTGTTTGGCGCACCAGTCCCTGGTGTCTAGTGTTGGGTGCACCAGTCTCTGGTGTCTAGTGTTTGGTGCACCAGTCCCTGGTGTCTACTGTTTGGTGCACCAGTCCCTGGTGTCTAGTGTTGGGTGCACCAGTCCATGGTGTCTAGTGTTTGGTGCACCAGTCTCTGGTGTCTAGTGTTTGGTGCACCAGTCTCTGGTGTCTAGTGTTTGGTGCACCAGTCTCTGGTGTCTAGTGTTTGGTGCACCAGTCCCTGGTGTCTAGTGTTTGGTGCACCAGTCTCTGGTGTCTAGTGTTTGGTGCACCAGTCTCTGGTGTCTAGCAGTTTAGTGCACCAGTCTCTGGTGTCTAGTGTTTGGCGCACCAGTCCCTGGTGTCTAGTGTTTGGTGCACCAGTCTCTGGTGTCTAGTGTTTGGTGCACCAGTCCCTGGTGTCTACTGTTTGGTGCACCAGTCCCTGGTGTCTAGTGTTGGGTGCACCAGTCCATGGTGTCTAGTGTTTGGTGCACCAGTCTCTGGTGTCTAGTGTTTGGTGCACCAGTCTCTGGTGTCTAGTGTTTGGTGCACCAGTCTCTGGTGTCTAGTGTTTGGTGCACCAGTCCCTGGTGTCTAGTGTTTGGTGCACCAGTCTCTGGTGTCTAGTGTTTGGTGCACCAGTCTCTGGTGTCTAGTGTTTGGTGCACCAGTCTCTGGTGTCTAGTGTTTGGTGCACCAGTCTCTGGTGTCTAGTGTTTGGTGCACCAGTCTCTGGTGTCTAGTGTTTGGTGCACCAGTCTCTGGTGTCTAGTGTTTGGTGCACCAGTCCCTGGTGTCTAGTGTTTGGTGCACCAGTCTCTGGTGTCTAGTGTTTGGTGCACCAGTCCCTGGTGTCTAGTGTTTGGTGCACCAGTCCCTGGTGTCTACTGTTTGGTGCACCAGTCTCTGGTGTCTAGTGTTTGGCGCACCAGTCCCTGGTGTCTAGTGTTTGGTGCACCAGTCTCTGGTGTCTAGTGTTTGGTGCACCAGTCTCTGGTGTCTAGTGTTTGGTGCACCAGTCCCTGGTGTCTACTGTTTGGTGCACCAGTCCCTGGTGTCTAGTGTTTGGTGCACCAGTCCATGGTGTCTAGTGTTTGGTGCACCAGTCCCTGGTGTCTAGTGTTGGGTGCACCAGTCTCTGGTGTCTAGTGTTTGGTGCACCAGTCTCTGGTGTCTAGTGTTTGGTGCACCAGTCCCTGGTGTCTACTGTTTGGTGGACCAGTCCCTGGTGTCTAGTGTTTGGTGCACCAGTCCATGGTGTCTAGTGTTTGGTGCACCAGTCCCTGGTGTCTAGTGTTGGGTGCACCAGTCCCTGGTGTCTACTGTTTGGTGCACCAGTCCCTGGTGTCTAGTGTTTGGTGCACCAGTCCCTGGTGTCTAGTGTTTGGTGCACCAGTCTCTGGTGTCTAGTGTTTGGTGCACCAGTCTCTGGTGTCTAGTGTTTGGTGCACCAGTCCATGGTGTCTAGTGTTTGGTGCACCAGTCCCTGGTGTCTAGTGTTTGGTGCACCAGTCTCTGGTGTCTAGTGTTTGGTGCACCAGTCTCTGGTGTCTAGTGTTTGGTGCACCAGTCTCTGGTGTCTAGTGTTTGGTGCACCAGTCTCTGGTGTCTAGTGTTTGGTGCACCAGTCTCTGGTGTCTAGTGTTTGGTGCACCAGTCTCTGGTGTCTAGTGTTTGGTGCACCAGTCTCTGGTGTCTAGTGTTTGGTGCACCAGTCCCTGGTGTCTACTGTTTGGTGCACCAGTCCCTGGTGTCTAGTGTTTGGTGCACCAGTCTCTGGTGTCTAGTGTTTGGTGCACCAGTCTCTGGTGTCTAGTGTTTGGTGCACCAGTCTCTGGTGTCTAGTGTTTGGTGCACCAGTCTCTGGTGTCTAGTGTTTGGTGCACCAGTCCATGGTGTCTAGTGTTTGGTGCACCAGTCCCTGGTGTCTAGTGTTTGGTGCACCAGTCTCTGGTGTCTAGTGTTTGGTGCACCAGTCTCTGGTGTCTAGTGTTTGGTGCACCAGTCTCTGGTGTCTAGTGTTTGGTGCACCAGTCTCTGGTGTCTAGTGTTTGGCGCACCAGTCTCTGGTGTCTAGTGTTTGGTGCACCAGTCTCTGGTGTCTAGTGTTTGGTGCACCAGTCTCTGGTGTCTAGTGTTTGGTGCACCAGTCCCTGGTGTCTACTGTTTGGTGCACCAGTCCCTGGTGTCTAGTGTTTGGTGCACCAGTCTCTGGTGTCTAGTGTTTGGTGCACCAGTCTCTGGTGTCTAGTGTTTGGTGCACCAGTCTCTGGTGTCTAGTGTTTGGTGCACCAGTCTCTGGTGTCTAGTGTTTGGCGCACCAGTCTCTGGTGTCTAATGTTTGGTGCACCAGTCTCTGGTGTCTAGTGTTTGGTGCACCAGTCTCTGGTGTCTAGTGTTTGGTGCACCAGTCTCTGGTGTCTAGTGTTTGGTGCACCAGTCTCTGGTGTCTAGTGTTTGGTGCACCACTCCCTGGTGTCTACTGTTTGGTGCACCAGTCCCTGGTGTCTAGTGTTTGGTGCACCAGTCCATGGTGTCTAGTGTTTGGTGCACCAGTCCCTGGTGTCTAGTGTTTGGTGCACCAGTCTCTGGTGTCTACTGTTTAGTGCACCAGTCTCTGGTGTCTAGTGTTTGGTGCACCAGTCCCTGGTGTCTACTGTTTAGTGCACCAGTCTCTGGTGTCTAGTGTTTGGCGCACCAGTCCATGGTGTCTAGTGTTTGGTGCACCAGTCTCTGGTGTCTAGTGTTTGGTGCACCAGTCTCTGGTGTCTAGTGTTTGGCGCACCAGTCCCTGGTGTCTAGTGTTTGGTGCACCAGTCTCTGGTGTCTAGTGGTTGGTGCACCAGTCTCTGGTGTCTAGTGTTTGGTGCAGCAGTCCCTGGTGTCTACTGTTTGGTGGACCAGTCCCTGGTGTCTAGTGTTTGGTGCACCAGTCCATGGTGTCTACTGTTTGGTGCACCAGTCTCTGGTGTCTAGTGTTTGGTGCACCAGTCCATGGTGTCTAGTGTTTGGTGCACCAGTCCATGGTGTCTAGTGTTTGGTGCACCAGTCTCTGGTGTCTAGTGTTTGGTGCACCAGTCTCTGGTGTCTAGTGTTTGGTGCACCAGTCTCTGGTGTCTAGTGTTTGGTGCACCAGTCTCTGGTGTCTAGTGTTTGGTGCACCAGTCTCTGGTGTCTAGTGTTTGGTGCACCAGTCCCTGGTGTCTACTGTTTGGTGCACCAGTCCCTGGTGTCTAGTGTTTGGTGCACCAGTCCCTGGTGTCTACTGTTTGGTGCACCAGTCCCTGGTGTCTAGTGTTTGGTGCACCAGTCCATGGTGTCTAGTGTTTGGTGCACCAGTCCCTGGTGTCTAGTGTTTGGTGCACCAGTCTCTGGTGTCTACTGTTTAGTGCACCAGTCTCTGGTGTCTAGTGTTTGGTGCACCAGTCCCTGGTGTCTACTGTTTAGTGCACCAGTCTCTGGTGTCTAGTGTTTGGCGCACCAGTCCCTGGTGTCTAGTGTTTGGTGCACCAGTCCATGGTGTCTAGTGTTTGGTGCACCAGTCTCTGGTGTCTAGTGTTTGGTGCACCAGTCCCTGGTGTCTACTGTTTGGTGCACCAGTCCCTGGTGTCTAGTGTTTGGTGCACCAGTCCCTGGTGTCTACTGTTTGGTGCACCAGTCTGTGGTGTCTAGTGTTTGGTGCACCAGTCCCTGGTGTCTAGTGTTTGGTGCACCAGTCCATGGTGTCTAGTGTTTGGTGCACCAGTCCCTGGTGTCTAGTGTTGGGTGCACCAGTCCCTGGTGTCTACTGTTTGGTGCACCAGTCCCTGGTGTCTAGTGTTTGGTGCACCAGTCCATGGTGTCTAGTGTTTGGTGCACCAGTCCCTGGTGTCTAGTGTTTGGTGCACCAGTCTCTGGTGTCTAGTGTTTGGTGCACCAGTCTCTGGTGTCTAGTGTTTGGCGCACCAGTCCCTGGTGTCTAGTGTTGGGTGCACCAGTCTCTGGTGTCTAGTGTTTGGTGCACCAGTCTCTGGTGTCTAGTGTTTGGTGCACCAGTCTCTGGTGTCTAGTGTTTGGTGCACCAATCTCTGGTGTCTAGTGTTTGGTGCACCAGTCTCTGGTGTCTAGTGTTTGGTGCACCAGTCTCTGGTGTCTAGTGTTTGGTGCACCAGTCTCTGGTGTCTAGTGTTTGGTGCACCAGTCTCTGGTGTCTAGTGTTTGGCGCACCAGTCCCTGGTGTCTAGTGTTGGGTGCACCAGTCTCTGGTGTCTAGTGTTTGGTGCACCAGTCTCTGGTGTCTAGTGTTTGGTGCACCAGTCTCTGGTGTCTAGTGTTTGGTGCACCAATCTCTGGTGTCTAGTGTTTGGTGCACCAGTCTCTGGTGTCTAGTGTTTGGTGCACCAGTCTCTGGTGTCTAGTGTTTGGTGCACCAGTCTCTGGTGTCTAGTGTTTGGTGCACCAGTCCATGGTGTCTAGTGTTTGGTGCACCAATCTCTGGTGTCTAGTGTTTGGTGCACCAGTCTCTGGTGTCTAGTGTTTGGTGCACCAGTCTCTGGTGTCTAGTGTTTGGTGCACCAGTCTCTGGTGTCTAGTGTTTGGTGCACCAGTCCATGGTGTCTAGTGTTTGGTGCACCAGTCTCTGGTGTCTAGTGTTTGGTGCACCAGTCTCTGGTGTCTAGTGTTTGGTGCACCAGTCTCTGGTGTCTAGTGTTTGGTGCACCAGTCTCTGGTGTCTAGTGTTTGGTGCACCAGTCGCTGGTGTCTAGTGTTTGGCGCCCCGGTCTCTGGTGTCTAGTGTTTGGTGCACCAGTCTCTGGTGTCTAGTGTTTGGTGCACCAGTCTCTGGTGTCTAGTGTTTGGTGCACCAGTCTCTGGTGTCTAGTGTTTGGTGCACCAGTCTCTGGTGTCTAGTGTTTGGTGCACCAGTCTCTGGTGTCTAGTGTTTGGTGCACCAGTCTCTGGTGTCTAGTGTTTGGTGCACCAGTCCATGGTGTCTAGTGTTTGGTGCACCAGTCTCTGGTGTCTAGTGTTTGGTGCACCAGTCTCTGGTGTCTAGTGTTTGGTGCACCAGTCTCTGGTGTCTAGTGTTTGGTGCACCAGTCCATGGTGTCTAGTGTTTGGTGCACCAGTCTCTGGTGTCTAGTGTTTGGTGCACCAGTCTCTGGTGTCTAGTGTTTGGTGCACCAGTCTCTGGTGTCTAGTGTTTGGTGCACCAGTCCATGGTGTCTAGTGTTTGGTGCACCAGTCTCTGGTGTCTAGTGTTTGGTGCACCAGTCTCTGGTGTCTAGTGTTTGGTGCACCAGTCTCTGGTGTCTAGTGTTTGGTGCACCAGTCTCTGGTGTCTAGTGTTTGGTGCACCAGTCCATGGTGTCTAGTGTTTGGTGCACCAGTCCCTGGTGTCTAGTGTTTGGTGCACCAGTCTCTGGTGTCTAGTGTTTGGTGCACCAGTCCCTGGTGTCTAGTGTTTGGTGCACCAGTCCCTGGTGTCTAGTGTTTGGTGCACCAGTCTCTGGTGTCTAGTGTTTGGTGCACCAGTCTCTGGTGTCTAGTGTTTGATGCACCAGTCCATGGTGTCTAGTGTTTGGTGCACCAGTCCCTGGTGTCTAGTGTTTGGTGCACCAGTCTCTGGTGTCTACTGTTTGGTGCACCAGTCTCTGGTGTCTAGTGTTTGGTGCACCAGTCCCTGGTGTCTACTGTTTAGTGCACCAGTCTCTGGTGTCTAGTGTTTGGCGCACCAGTCCCTGGTGTCTAGTGTTTGGTGCACCAGTCTCTGGTGTCTAGTGTTTGGCGCACCAGTCCCTGGTGTCTAGTGTGGGGTGCACCAGTCCCTGGTGTCTACTGTTTGGTGCACCAGTCCCTGGTGTCTAGTGTTTGGTGGACCAGTCTCTGGTGTCTAGTGTTTGATGCACCAGTCCATGGTGTCTAGTGTTTGGTGCACCAGTCTCTGGTGTCTAGTGTTTGGTGCACCAGTCTCTGGTGTCTAGTGTTTGGTGCACCAGTCTCTGGTGTCTAGTGTTTGGTGCACCAGTCTCTGGTGTCTAGTGTTTGGTGCACCAGTCTCTGGTGTCTAGTGTTTGGCGCACCAGTCTCTGGTGTCTAGTGTTTGGCGCACCAGTCCCTGGTGTCTAGTGTTGGGTGCACCAGTCCATGGTGTCTAGTGTTTGGTACACCAGTCTCTGGTGTCTAGTGTTTGGTGCACCAGTCCCTGGTGTCTAGTGTTTGGTGCACCAGTCCCTGGTGTCTAGTGTTTGGTGCACCAGTCCCTGGTGTCTAGTGTTTGGTGCACCAGTCTCTGGTGTCTAGCAGTTTAGTGCACCAGTCCCTGGTGTCTAGTGTTTGGTGCACCAGTCTCTGGTGTCTAGTGTTTGGTGCACCAGTCTCTGGTGTCTACTGTTTGGTGGACCAGTCTCTGGTGTCTAGTGTTTGATGCACCAGTCCATGGTGTCTAGTGTTTGGTGCACCAGTCCCTGGTGTCTACTGTTTGGTGCACCAGTCCCTGGTGTCTAGTGTTTGGTGCACCAGTCTCTGGTGTCTACTGTTTGGTGGACCAGTCTCTGGTGTCTAGTGTTTGATGCACCAGTCCATGGTGTCTAGTGTTTGGTGCACCAGTCCCTGGTGTCTACTGTTTGGTGCACCAGTCCATGGTGTCTAGTGTTTGGTGCACCAGTCCATGGTGTCTAGTGTTTGGTGCACCAGTCTCTGGTGTCTACTGTTTAGTGCACCAGTCCCTGGTGTCTAGTGTTTGGTGCACCAGTCCCTGGTGTCTACTGTTTAGTGCACCAGTCTCTGGTGTCTAGTGTTTGGCGCACCAGTCCCTGGTGTCTAGTGTTTGGTGCACCAGTCTCTGGTGTCTAGTGTTTGGCGCACCAGTCCCTGGTGTCTAGTGTGGGGTGCACCAGTCCCTGGTGTCTACTGTTTGGTGCACCAGTCCCTGGTGTCTAGTGTTTGGTGGACCAGTCTCTGGTGTCTAGTGTTTGGTGCACCAGTCTCTGGTGTCTAGTGTTTGGTGCACCAGTCCCTGGTGTCTAGTGTTTGGTGCACCAGTCCCTGGTGTCTAGTGTTTGGCGCACCAGTCCCTGGTGTCTAGTGTTGGGTGCACCAGTCCATGGTGTCTAGTGTTTGGTACACCAGTCTCTGGTGTCTAGTGTTTGGTGCACCAGTCCCTGGTGTCTAGTGTTTGGTGCACCAGTCTCTGGTGTCTAGTGTTTGGTGCACCAGTCCCTGGTGTCTAGTGTTTGGTGCACCAGTCCCTGGTGTCTAGTGTTTGGCGCACCAGTCCCTGGTGTCTAGTGTTGGGTGCACCAGTCCATGGTGTCTAGTGTTTGGTACACCAGTCTCTGGTGTCTAGTGTTTGGTGCACCAGTCCATGGTGTCTAGTGTTTGGTACACCAGTCTCTGGTGTCTAGTGTTTGATGCACCAGTCCATGGTGTCTAGTGTTTGGTGCACCAGTCTCTGGTGTCTAGTGTTTGGTGCACCAGTCTCTGGTGTCTAGTGTTTGGTGCACCAGTCCCTGGTGTCTAGTGTTTGGTGCACCAGTCCCTGGTGTCTAGTGTTTGGTGCACCAGTCTCTGGTGTCTAGTGTTTGGTGCACCAGTCCCTGGTGTCTAGTGTTTGGTGCACCAGTCCCTGGTGTCTAGTGTTTGGCGCACCAGTCCCTGGTGTCTAGTGTTGGGTGCACCAGTCCATGGTGTCTAGTGTTTGGTACACCAGTCTCTGGTGTCTAGTGTTTGGTGCACCAGTCCCTGGTGTCTAGTGTTTGGTGCACCAGTCCCTGGTGTCTAGTGTTTGGTGCACCAGTCTCTGGTGTCTAGCAGTTTAGTGCACCAGTCCCTGGTGTCTAGTGTTTGGTGCACCAGTCTCTGGTGTCTAGTGTTTGGTGCACCAGTCTCTGGTGTCTAGTGTTTGGTGCACCAGTCTCTGGTGTTTAGCAGTTTAGTGCACCAGTCCCTGGTGTCTAGTGTTTGGTGCACCAGTCTCTGGTGTCTAGTGTTTGGTGCACCAGTCTCTGGTGTCTACTGTTTGGTGGACCAGTCTCTGGTGTCTAGTGTTTGATGCACCAGTCCATGGTGTCTAGTGTTTGGTGCACCAGTCCCTGGTGTCTACTGTTTGGTGCACCAGTCCCTGGTGTCTAGTGTTTGGTGCACCAGTCTCTGGTGTCTAGTGTTTGGTGCACCAGTCTCTGGTGTCTAGTGTTTGGCGCACCAGTCCCTGGTGTCTAGTGTTGGGTGCACCAGTCCATGGTGTCTAGTGTTTGGTACACCAGTCTCTGGTGTCTAGTGTTTGGTGCACCAGTCCCTGGTGTCTAGTGTTTGGTGCACCAGTCCCTGGTGTCTAGTGTTTGGTGCACCAGTCTCTGGTGTCTAGCAGTTTAGTGCACCAGTCTCTGGTGTCTAGTGTTTGGTGCACCAGTCTCTGGTGTCTAGTGTTGGGTGCACCAGTCCATGGTGTCTAGTGTTTGGTGCACCAGTCTCTGGTGTCTAGTGTTTGGTGCACCAGTCTCTGGTGTCTAGTGTTTGGTGCACCAGTCTCTGGTGTCTAGTGTTTGGTGCACCAGTCCATGGTGTCTAGTGTTTGGTGCACCAATCTCTGGTGTCTAGTGTTTGGTGAACCATTCTTTGGTGTCTACTTTTTGGTGCACCAGTCCATGGTGTCTAGTGTTTGGTGCACCAGTCTCTGGTGTCTAGTGTTTGGCGCCCCGGTCTCTGGTGTCTAGTGTTTGGTGCACCAGTCCCTGGTGTCTAGCAGTTTAGTGCACCAGTCTCTGGTGTCTAGTGTTTGGTGCACCAGTCCATGGTGTCTAGCAGTTTAGTGCACCAGTCTCTGGTGTCTAGTGTTTGGTGCACCAGTCTCTGGTGTCTAGTGTTTGGTGCACCAGTCTCTGGTGTCTAGTTTTTGGTGCACCAGTCTCTGGTATCTAGTGTTTAGTGCACCAGTCTCTGGTGTCTAGTGTTTGGTGCACCAGTCTCTGGTATCTAGTGTTTAGTGCACCAGTCTCTGGTGTCTAGTGTTTGGTGCACCAGTCTCTGGTATCTAGTGTTTAGTGCACCAGTCTCTGGTGTCTAGTGTTAGGTGCACCAGTCTCTGGTGTCTAGTGTTTGGTGCACCAGTCTCTGGTGTCTAGTGTTTAGTGCACCAGTCTCTGGTGTCTAGTGTTTGGTGCACCAGTCTCTGGTATCTAGTGTTTAGTGCACCAGTCTCTGGTGTCTAGTGTTTGGTGCACCAGTCTCTGGTATCTAGTGTTTAGTGCACCAGTCTCTGGTGTCTAGTGTTTGGTGCACCAGTCTCTGGTGTCTAGTGTTTGGTGCACCAGTCTCTGGTGTCTACTGTTTGGTGCACCAGTCTCTGGTGTCTAGTGTTTGGTGCACCAGTCTCTGGTGTCTAGTGTTTCGTGCACCAGTCTCTGGTGTCTAGTGTTTGGTGCACCAGTCTCTGGTGTCTAGTGTTTGGTGCACCAGTCCCTGGTGTCTAGTGTTTGGTGCACCAGTCTCTGGTGTCTAGTGTTTGGTGCACCAGTCTCTGGTGTCTAGTGTTTGGTGCACCAGTCCCTGGTGTCTAGTGTTTGGTGCACCAGTCCCTGGTGTCTACTGTTTGGTGCACCAGTCCGTGGTGTCTACTGTTTGGTGCACCAGTCCCTGGTGTCTAGTGTTTGGTGCACCAGTCCCTGGTGTCTAGTGTTTGGTGCACCAGTCTCTGGTGTCTAGTGTTTGGTGCACCAGTCTCTGGTGTCTAGTGTTTGGTGCACCAGTCCCTGGTGTCTAGTGTTTGGTGCACCAGTCTCTGGTGTCTAGTGTTTGGTGCACCAGTCTCTGGTGTCTAGTGTTTGGTGCACCAGTCTCTGGTGTCTAGTGTTTGGTGCACCAGTCCCTGGTGTCTAGTGTTTGGTGCACCAGTCCCTGGTGTCTACTGTTTAGTGCACCAGTCTCTGGTGTCTAGTGTTTGGCGCACCAGTCCCTGGTGTCTAGTGTTTGGTGCACCAGTCTCTGGTGTCTAGTGTTTGGTGCACCAGTCTCTGGTGTCTAGTGTTTGGTGCACCAGTCCCTGGTGTCTACTGTTTGGTGCACCAGTCCCTGGTGTCTAGTGTTTGGTGCACCAGTCCATGGTGTCTAGTGTTTGGTGCACCAGTCCCTGGTGTCTAGTGTTGGGTGCACCAGTCTCTGGTGTCTAGTGTTTGGTGCACCAGTCTCTGGTGTCTAGTGTTTGGTGCACCAGTCCCTGGTGTCTACTGTTTGGTGCACCAGTCCATGGTGTCTAGTGTTTGGTGCACCAGTCCCTGGTGTCTAGTGTTGGGTGCACCAGTCCCTGGTGTCTACTGTTTGGTGCACCAGTCCCTGGTGTCTAGTGTTTGGTGCACCAGTCCCTGGTGTCTAGTGTTTGGTGCACCAGTCTCTGGTGTCTAGTGTTTGGTGCACCAGTCTCTGGTGTCTAGTGTTTGGTGCACCAGTCTCTGGTGTCTAGTGTTTGGTGCACCAGTCCCTGGTGTCTAGTGTTTGGTGCACCGGTCGCTGGTGTCTAGTGTTTGGTGCACCAGTCTCTGGTGTCTAGTGTTTAGTGCACCAGTCTCTGGTGTCTAGTGTTTGGTGCACCAGTCCCTGGTGTCTAGTGTTTGGTGCACCAGTCCATGGTGTCTAGCAGTTTAGTGCACCAGTCTCTGGTGTCTTGTGTTTGGTGCACCAGTCCCTGGTGTCTAGCAGTTTAGTGCACCAGTCCCTGGTGTCTAGTGTTTGGTGCACCAGTCCCTGGTGTCTAGCAGTTTAGTGCACCAGTCCCTGGTGTCTAGTGTTTAGTGCACCAGTCTCTGGTGTGTAGTGTTTGGTGCACCAGTCCCTGGTGTCTAGCAGTTTAGTGCACCAGTCTCTGGTGTCTAGTGTTTGGTGCACCAGTCCCTGGTGTCTAGCAGTTTAGTGCACCAGTCCCTGGTGTCTAGTGTTTGGTGCACCGGTCGCTGGTGTCTAGTGTTTGGTGCACCGGTCGCTGGTGTCTAGTGTTTGGTGCACCAGTCCCTGGTGTCTAGTGATTGGTGCACAAGTCCCTGGTTTCTAGTGTTTGATGCTCCAGTCCTTGGTGTCTAGTGTTTGGTGCATTTGTCCCTGGTGTCTAGTTTTTGATTCACCAGTCCACGTAGTCTCTAAAGGTTTGCTACAGCAGTCCATGGTGTCTAGCAGTTTAGTGCACCAGTGCATTGTCTACTGGATTTATGCTCCAGTCCCTGGTGTCTACTTGTTTGATGCTTTAGTCTCTGGTGTGTAGTGTTTTAGTACAACAGTCCCTAGTGTCTAGTGGTATTCTCCTCGGGAAAATGGTGTCCAGTTGGTTGATGCACCAATGCCTAGTGTCTAGAGATTTAGAGCACCAGACCCTGGTGTCTAAAGATTTAGAGCACAAGTTCCTGGTGTTTGGCGGTTTCCTGCATCACTGTCTGGTGTTTAGCAGTTTAGTGCATCATCTCCTGGTGTCTAGTGCTTTGGTGTTGCAGTTCATGGCGTCTAATGGTTTTATACATGTTTCTGGTGACTAACAGTCTGGAGTCTACTGGTTTCATGCTCAAGTCTCTGATGTGAAGTGTTTTGAAGCACCATTCCTTGGTGTATAGTGGTTTGGTGCACCAGATCCTGATGTCTAGCAGCTTGCTGCACAATTGCTTGGTGTCTACTGGTTTCATGCTCCCTTTCCCGGTGTCTACTGGTTTCATACTCGAGTCTCTGATATGTATTGTTTTGGTGCACCAGTCCCTGGTGTCTAGTGGTTTGGCGCACCAGTCTAATGTTTTGGTAACCCTGTCTCTAGTGTCTTGCAGTTTATTGTTGTGCTGCTTGGTATTCATTGGTTTAATGTCTCAGTCCCTGCCGTCCAGGGTGTCACAGTCCCTGTGCCTTGTGTCCAGTGGTTTGGGTACTTTATAGCACGGGTTCTTGGAGGCAGCCCACGTGGTATTTAGGCAATCTGTCACGCTGCGAAGGTCTTAGGCTACGTTCACATTAGCGTTGTGCGACACAGCGTCGGGTGCCGCTGCGGCGATGCATGCGTCATGCGCCCCTATATTTAACATGGGGGGCGCATGGACATGCGTTGTGCTGCGTTTTGCGACGCATGCGTTTTTTTTGCCGCAAGCGTAGGGCGCAGAGGACGCAGCAAGTTGCATTTTTTTTGCGTCCATTTTTTCGGCAAAAAAGGACGCATGCGTCGCAAAACGCAGCGTTTTAGCGTGCGTTTTGTTGCGTTTTTGTTTGCGCTGTGCGTTGCGTCTCCGACGCAACATCGAACAACGCAAATGTGAACGTAGCCTTAGGTAAGAGGGGGCTTAAACTGTCCCAGGAACTGGACCCTAACTATCTCTGTTGTCCTTGGGGTACTCTTAATGGTAGAGAGGCCTGAGTCTCCAGCCGCACTATGCTCCTGTTAATCCCTGATCTGTCCCTTCCCCCACTCTATGGAGCCTGAGACAGAAATGTAATGTGAACAAGACACACAAGACAAAACAGGGATAACAGGAATACTATCATACAAAAGCACCAACCAACAATAGTGAGGAGGATAGGGACAGGGAGGTATAAACTAAATGGGAACAGGGACCAGGAGATAAACATACACGTACTACAGATCACCTCTACAACAACGTCTTTCCAAATACTTACATTAGGCACACCACTGAGGAAGCGACTGCTAAGAGCAAGGAAGCAAAGCTTTCACGGGCAATACAGACTTAAAGGGAACCTGTCACCTGAATTTGGCGGGACCAGTTTTTGGTCATATGGGCGGAGTTTTCGGGTGTTTGATTCACCCTTTCCTTACCCGCTGGCTGCATGCTGGCCGCAATATTGGATGAAGTTCATTCTATGACCTCCGTAGTACACGCCTGCGCAAGGCAATCTTGCCTTGCGCACGCGCAGTATGCTTTGCCCAACCGCGGGCAAAGCCGAAAAGCATTAGTGCGCATGCGCCAGCGCACTATGTCCCGGAACACAGCGAAATACTTCCGGGACATAGTGCACCGGCGCATGCACACTAATGTTTTTCGTAATAATAATTTTGCACGCCGGTCCAAGAAATACATTGTTTTTAGTGCCCATTTTTGTATTGTATTTTTTCCATCTAGTGTCCTTTTTTTGCCCCTTTTTGGGGCATCCGGCAGCCATATTGACCGTTATCCAGCTTTCCATGACTATTCAATGCCAATCCTTACTAGTTATGGTACAGGGAGGAGAATGCAGATAACCTTGTGGATGAATGGATGTCTATGAATGTTTTACACTGGTAGTGTCGCTGCCCTCACCGTCCCCAGACATGGATGACCGCAGGCTGCCTCCTACAGCTGATTCTCGCCATCGGCAGGTAATATTACAGCGATGCCCTCTTCCCGCCCGCTCTCCAGCTGTCCGCTCTAGTGCCCTGTTGGGAAACATGACCCGTGTATGTGCATCACGCCGGGCTGCGGAGCTTTAATATATAAATACCCTGATATCATGAGGACAGATGCTTTAATCCACATTTACAGGATGGGAATTGCAAAATAAAAAAATGAAATATAAAATAAAGTAAAAATAATAAAAAAAAAAACACATTTGAATATATTTAATGTCTCCCATTTAACTTTTTGCAAACTGCATTTCAGCTCATGATCCATTTCCTTAATAACCATACACTGACAGATGAATCCTCCATAAGGACAGATGCTTGGAGGTCTGGGGTGAGAGGGGTCCCAGACTAAACTGTTTTCCCTGTTCTGTCACTGTGCTTACCTGCAGCCACCACTAGGGGCAGTGTAGATCAATTCTCTCTGTATGGTGAGCTGCCCCTAGTGGTGGCTCCAGGCAACACAATTTTCACTTATTAAATGACTTATGGCTCATTAGGGGTATATGGGGGTCCAGTTGGGGTTTTGCTATGAGCCTCTATGATATCTGTGTAGACCTCTGATAGCCTGTATCTCTTCTATAGTTTTCACATCCCTCCATTTTCCTCCCTTTCCTTCTCCCCTCATCTGAGCTTTGATATTGTGACCAATATATCTGAGAAAATGGCCCCGACTTCAGCAAAACTTGGACCAACTTTTTGTAGTCAAGTCCTGCCCATGTTACCCCCTTAGTGAACAGGCCTCAACTCAATGGTGATGATTCGCAATTTTTTTCATATTTGCCTCACCTCGTTGCAATAGACAAATAAATATATACTGTATATATATACAGTATATATATATATATATATATATATATAGTTTAATTGACGTGGCTGTATGAGGCTTAGTTTTATGTAGGAATATTTTTATTATTTATTAGCGCTATTTTTGGATATATAAAGTCTACATACCCCCCCGTTAAAATGCCAGGTTTTTGTCATGTAAAAAAATCCTTCCAAGAAGAATCATTTCAGAACTTTTTTCCTCATTTAACGGCACCTATAATCTGTACAAAACGATTGAAAAATAGTGAAACCATTTTTGAAGGGGAAAATAAAGATAACTGAACTAAAATAATGTGGTTGCATAAGTGTGAACACCCTCTAATAATTGGAGATGTGGTTGTGTTCAGAATCAATCAATCACATTTATCCTCATGTTACATATTACTCAGTACATGGCTGCCATCATTGACACTGATTCTGATTAGCCCATATAAAGTTTTGCTGTTCTGAGAGGATTTCCCTGACATTTTTTTAGTTGCATTTTAAAGCAAAAGCTGTAAACAGCTGACAACACAGCAAAGGCATCTAACTGATGACAGTTATCAGTCTGGAGAAGGATACAACATATTTTCCAAGGCATTGGATCTACCAACGAGCAGTGTGAAGACATCATCAAGAAGTAACTTACATTTTTCAAAACAGTGACATTACCTATGATTGGACTTCCCTCAAATACTGATGAAAAGACAGGAAGAAAATTTGTTCCAAGATGCCAACAGCAACATTAAAGGACCTGCAGGAATTTCTGGCAAGTAGTGGTTGTTTACTGCATTTTCACAATAAACTCCCTCATTCTTCATATGTCTGACCTGTGGGATAGGGTGGCAAGACTGAAGCCCTTTCTTACAAAAAAAAAAATGCAAAATCGGCTATGTATTGTCAAAATCTACATTATGTCTGCCAAAGGCATGTGGGAAAACATGTCATGCCTGAGGAGACCAAGGTTGATCTTTTCGGCCATCATTCCAAATGGTATGTTTGGCATAAAGCTAATGCTGCTGTTTACCAATAAAACACCATACCTACAGTGAAGCATGGTGAAGGTAGCATTATGCTTTGGTGCTGTTTTTGGCAGCTGGAACTAGAGCTATAGTTAAAGTTGAGGGAATTATGAATAAATTCAAATTTGAGTACATTTTGCATTAAAACCTTCAGGCTGCGTGTCCACGTTCAGGATGGCCGGCGGTATCGCCGGAGCGGCTTAGCCGCTCTGTGGTAAGCCCCGCCCCCTTTCTGGGACGCGATGATGCCGGATGTGTTCACAGCACACATCCGGCATCATCGCTCCCCACCATAGGGCCCTGTGCTATAACTTGCGGCGACGGAGCGTCGCCGCAAGATATACGGACATGCTGCGATCTGAAAAGACGCGCAGCATGTCCGGAGTCGCAGGGCCGCCGCGTGCGTGTTACCACGCATAGTGGAGACGGGATTTCGTTAAATCCCCTCCACTATGCTGTAACATCTGGACGCTGCGTGTCTGACGCTGCGGCTCTATGCAGCGTCAGACACGCAGCGTTTCCTGCACGTGGAAACAGACCCTCAGGCCTCTGATAAGATGCTGAAGATGAAGAGGAATTTCCCTTTTTAGCTCAATAACGACCCCAAGCGTCCTACAAATCAACAAAAAAATGACTTCACCAGAAGGAGATCGAAGTTTTGAAATGGCCAAACTTGAGCCCAAAACTGAATCTAGATTTTCGGCTGGGTTCACATTGCATTCCCCCCAGTCCGTTAAACGGACTACGTTACACCGCAGCATAACGCGGTGTAACGTAGTCCGCTAGCGCCGCCATTGATTCCAATGTCGGACGCATCACTAGCGCACTCCCACAATGGGTGTGCGCTAGCCATGTGCCATCATTGAGAGACGGACTCTGAGACGCGGGCTGCAGCATTTCCAGGTCCGTCACTGCTAGCGCAGATAGAGCTAGCAGATGCTCTATCTGCGCTAGCGATGTGCCAACGTCGGCACTTGCGTTACAGCAGCCCGCTTAACGTATGTGTTGAACGGGCTGCTGTAATGCAGTGTGAACCTTACTGTTCACAGTTCGCATAAAATAACCTGTTGACAGAATTCTCCAGGTTATTACGTCAATGTAGTTAGCTAATATGTGTAGGTTTATATATATATATATATATATATATATATATATATGTAATAAAATACATGTTACATATAAAAAAAGATGATTTTGGGGGTATTTTTAGTATCGGAGACTTTTTATATTTTCATTACTTTTTAAAAAAAAATTGGCAGATGTTTTACATATGTTTATACTATTTTTTACATAATAATAAGAAGATCATAGAAGGTCTCTGGGAAAGATATTTGTCGCTCTTATTGTTATTTTTTCCCCCCCACTGTAGCTTGTGCATCCATTGGAGCTCCAGTTACAGGGGAAAACAGCCCCCTTGCAGAACTGATCTTAGTCTGCTAGGACCCAGCAGCTCTCCTATGCTGGCAGAGACCTGGTGATCACGTGATCACCAGATCCTGCAGAAGTATTGGAGGTCCCGACGCTTTCATTTGCTGCACTGTGCCTGTTATGCACTAGGCAGTTGGCATTGGCAAATGAGAAGACAAAAATGATACCATACCACTTCTGTCTTCTTCTCGAGGTCCAGGTGTGTCTGACAGCTGTGGACTGGACCTGCAGGAGCTGGAACTTGAACCCAGCACCATAAATGTACAATGATATTGGGTTAAAGCCTTGGAGCAAGCGCTATAAATGTACAGTTCTTGGTTGTTATCTGGTTACTTGTGCATTCTTTTGGCAGTGTTCGTCCAATACACACCACCATGTGTAGTCATGAGATACTTCTATATGAGTTTCCTCGATCAGGATCCTGACGGCCGGCTGTTGATGACTTCAGCACTTTTCTAACTTCATTCTTGGAAATGTAGGGTTTTTTTTTTTAGAAAAACGTATTCCAACTTTTCTCCAGATGTTACTACATTTTTTATTGTACCTATGAACAATGGTACCTAATGTCTTCATCTGGAAAGTCCATCAACCTGGTCAACGGATCGGAAGGCATTAGATGAAGAAGTGGAAAAAGACCTAGAAAGTTAGGAAATACACTCTCCAGTGAGCTATAGCGTGTGCACCCCCAAATAATAAAGTGCCATTTCCAACAAAAGTAAAAGGGATCTCTGTAAAAAAAAAATTCCTTTCGTGTGCGAAAAACAATGATATATTTTATTCCTTTGTTTAAAAACCTGTTGCCCCTTCATCCAGAAGATCTTTTGTGAGGTCAGACCCTGATGTTGGGGGGAGGTCGGGCCCGCCATCTCCGGTCCAGTTGTTGGAGGGGCTGAGGTCCGGGCTCTGTGCGGCCGCTCATGTCCTCCCTCCATGTCTGTATGGAGCTTGTGCACTGGGCACAGTGATGGGGAACAGCAAAGGGTGAAACCCAAACTTTTCCCACAAAACTGAAGCTACAATTGACCACAATATCTTGTGCTGAAACATTAAGATTTCCCTCCTCCACTAAACTGTACAGTAATGGGGCGAGGCAGGTAATGTTCTCCTGGCATTTGTAATTTCAGCTCATTTGATCGTTACACAGGCCCTAGTGGAGGTCACCGATATTTCCCGCTAGGCTGCAAGTCCTCGATAAGCGAGTCACTGGATATATAGTGTACTTGTTGCACTGGTCGTCTTTGTTGCCTGTAGCACGGCCCCAACATCTACGCTGGAAGTAATTGCCCACAGGAACGGTCCTCTGCTACAGCTGGACGTCTCCCAAGCCTGGTTCGGATCTGGTCACAGTCTTCTACTGGTACTGGTCACAGTCTTCTACTGGTACTGGTCACGGTCTTCTGCTGGTACTGGTCACAGTTTTCTCCTGGTACTGGTCACGGTCTTCTCCTGGTACTAGTCACGGTCTTCTACTGGTACTGGTCACGGTCTTCTCCTGGTACTGGTCACGGTCTTCTCCTGGTACTGGTCACAGTCTTCTCCTGGTACTGGTCATGGTCTTCTCCTGGTACTGGTCACGGTCTTCTGCTGGTACTGGTCACAGTCTTCTCCTGGTACTGGTCACGGTCTTCTACTGGTACTGGTCACGGTCTTCTCCTGGTACTGGTCACGGTCTTCTCCTGGTACTGGTCACAGTCTTCTCCTGGTACTGGTCATGGTCTTCTCCTGGTACTGGTCACGGTCTTCTGCTGGTACTGGTCCCAGTCTTCTCCTGGTACTGGTCACGGTCTTCTCCTGGTACTGGTCACAGTCTTCTCCTGGTACTGGTCATGGTCTTCTCCTGGTACTGGTCACGGTCTTCTGCTGGTACTGGTCACAGTCTTCTCCTGGTACTGGTCACGGTCTTCTACTGGTACTGGTCATGGTCTTCTCCTGGTACTGGTCACGGTCTTCTCCTGGTACTGGTCACGGTCTTCTCCTGGTACTGGTCACAGTCTTCTCCTGGTACTGGTCACGGTCTTCTCCTGGTACTGGTCACGGTCTTCTCCTGGTACTGGTCACGGTCTTCTGCTGGTACTGGTCACAGTCTTCTCCTGGTACTGGTCACGGTCTTCTCCTGGTACTGGTCACGGTCTTCTCCTGGTACTGGTCACGGTCTTCTCCTGGTACTGGTCACGGTCTTCTCCTGGTACTGGTCACGGTCTTCTCCTGGTACTGGTCACGGTCTTCTACTGGTACTGGTCACGGTCTTCTACTGGTACTGGTCACGGTCTTCTCCTGGTACTGGTCACGGTCTTCTCCTGGTACTGGTCACGGTCTTCTCCTGGTACTGGTCACAGTCTTCTCCTGGTACTGGTCACGGTCTTCTCCTGGTACTGGTCACGGTCTTCTCCTGGTACTGGTCACGGTCTTCTGCTGGTACTGGTCACGGTCTTCTCCTGGTACTGGTCACGGTCTTCTCCTGGTACTGGTCACGGTCTTCTACTGGTACTGGTCACAGTCTTCTTCTTCTCACGATGTTGGCTGTAAGCCCATCTTGATGCCACACAACCTGCCTGGTTCAGGTTCTGACTCTACTCCCACCTTCTCGGCCGGGCCAGTCCTGTTAGAATTAATAATTGCGATACAGGCATGGCCTTACCTGGCGTCATCCTCAGTCTCTTCTAGAAGAACATGTGCTTCCACTCTTGGGATTCCTACTACTATAAATCGTTTTTTACTTTCGCCTTTGACCAGCAAATTGCAGTGTTCTATTGCAATTATTCAGCTAAGCATCAATCATGCTCGTCTTGTCCTTCTCCTCACATATTCACCAAAACCAGACTCATCCATCAGATATCACATAGAGAAGTACCATCCGTCACTGCCCAGGACACGTCTCCTCCAGAGTCCAGTGGTGGCGGATTTACACCACTCCATCCGACGCTCGGCATTGCGCTTGGTGATGTACGGCAGCATGTAGCTGCTCGGCCATAAAGCTCCCGGAGGGGGCGCAGTGTTTGTGCTGATGTTACTAGAGGAGGTCTGGACTCTGGAGTTATGGAGTCAGCAGAGCGGTAGTGACTTTTCTGTCTCTGCTCCTCAGCTCTCAGCCCCCCGCTCTGTAACGTTATGGGGTCTCCACTTTGTGGCTGAGTTGCTGCGGTTCCTTCCACTTATCAATAATATCACTCACAGGTGATGAGGGCCGGTCTGTCACATGGTAGTAAGAGTGCACGGCAGGTGGGTGGACTGGATGTTATACACTTTGGGCCAATGGGGCTGATGTTATACACCGGGCGTGAGGGGCCATATGTTATACACTGGGGAACAATGGGGCTGGATGTTATATACCGGGGGATAATGGGGCTGGATGTTATACACCAGGGGTGAGGGGTCAGATGTTATACACCAGGGGTGATGGGTCGGATGTTATACACCAGGGGACAATGGGGCTGGATGTTATACACCAGGGGTGAGGGGTCGGATGTTATACACCGGGGGACAATGGGGCTGGATATTATACACCGGGGGACAATGGAGCTGGATGTTATACACCAGGGGACAATGGGGCTGGATGTTATACACCAGGGGTGAGGGGTCGGATGTTATACACCGGGGGACAATGGGGCTGGATATTATACACCGGGGGACAATGGAGCTGGATGTTATACACCAGGGGACAATGGGGCTGGATGTTATACACCGGGGGACAATGGGGCTGGATGTTATACACCGGGGGACAATGGGGCTGGATATTATACACCGGGGGACAATGGGGCTGGATGTTATACACCGGGGGACAATGGGGCTGGATATTATACACCGGGGGACAATGGAGCTGGATGTTATACACCAGGGGACAATGGGGCTGGATGTTATACACCGGGGGACAATGGGGCTGGATGTTATACACCGGGGGACAATGGGGCTGGATGTTATACACCGGGGGACAATGGGGCTGGATGTTATACACCTGGGGACAATGGGGCTGGATGTTATACACCGGGGGACAATGGGGCCGGATGTTATACACCTGGGGACAATGGGGCTGGATGTTATACACCGGGGGACAATGGGGCTGGATGTTATACACCGGGGGACAATGGGGCTGGATGTTATACACCTGGGGACAATGGGGCTGGATGTTATACACCTGGGGACAATGGGGCTGGATGTTATACACCGGGGGACAATGGGGCTGGATGTTATACACCGGGGGACAATGGGGCTGGATATTATACACCGGAGGCAGGGGGCCAGATGTTGTACACCGGTGGACATGTGACCAGAGGATATTCTTTGGGGGCAATAGGGCCGGATGAGAAACCTAAATTCAATGATAAAGATGTGGTGACCAATTCTTTTCTCCATATACACTGTCTTAGAAGAAGCATTGGGTGAAGATCCATTTCCAGACTCCAGATCCCAAAATTAAACGGCAATGACTATTGATTATTTGGGGAGATTTCCAATTATGGAAATCCAAGTTGGAGCCCAGAGAAGTTTTGCTGTTTCTCACCAGTTTTGGAGTTGGACGTAGGTCCTGATCCCATGTTGCTGTATCTGGATTTCCCCTGTAAGTTTACATCCGGATAATCCCGGCTTTACTATTTCTGGTCCATCAGCTCCACTTTATGTCTCGTCACAGATGTTTCAGGAGATCCTCTATCTATGGGAGATTTATTTTATAGACTTGTCATACCGTTAGATGTGCCCTAGCGCAGATATACCCATATGTACGGTATATATATCACTGTTTTAAGCCGTGCTGTATCCCACATTCAAACACGTGTCTACATTTTGGAATTCCATGTAATCCATCCGAGAAGAGGACAGGTGGACCCCGGGTGCATCCCATGATTGCTGATGGCCAACGTTTTCTTTGCCTGTAATATCAGACAGATGATAATGGACTGGCACGCAGCGGGGCGCGAGGAGGGATATCCGCCATCCCAGAGTTATTTACTGCCTAATTTAGGTAACACTTATCCCTTTTATACAGCTGAGCTGATAAAAACTCTAGTAACCGAGGTTATCAAAGCTGGGCCAAGAAAAAAAAAATCAGACTTAAAAAATGTTGCATCAATTGTTCAGACATGTTCCAACTAACTAATAGTATGTGAACCCCCGGGACTGGGAAATGAACGTGTTTTGTAGGAGTGTGATAACATTGTGCCCTGGAGAACTGCACATGTCGCAGGTGAAATAGTCCTGAAACATTTCCTTTGCATATGAAAAAGTATTTACTGCTGCTCCCCTTCACTTCCTCTGTGCAAATCGAAGTACCCGGAGATCGTAAGTACAGAACCATTTCCATACATTGCTCAATATGTACGGAGATAAGGAGACATTCTCCTCTAGAGCAATCAGTCCATGCCCCATATACACCATACAATATCCAATGGAGTATGACGAAGAACCATAACAAGTGTGTAACACCAGGGGGCGCCATAGCAAGCATGTAACATCAGGGGGCGCTATACCAAGTGTGTAACACCAGGGGGCGCCATAGCAAGCATGTAACACCAGGAGGCGCCATAACAAGTATGTAACACCAGGGGGCGCCATAGCAAGCATGTAACATCAGGGGGCGCTATAACAAGTATGTAACACCAGGAGGCACCATAACAAGTATGTAATACCAGGAGGCGCCATAACAAGTATGCAACACTAGGGGGCGCCATAACAAGTATGTAACACCAGGAGGCGCCATAACAAGTATGTAATACCAGGAGGCGCCATAACAAGCATATAACATCAGGGGGCGCCATAACAAGTATGTAACACCAGGGGGCGCCATAGCAAGCATGTAACATCAGGGGGCGCTATAACAAGTATGTAACACCAGGAGGCGCCATAACAAGTATGTAACACCAGGGGGCGCCATAACAAGTATGTAACACCAGGAGGCGCCATAACAAGTATGTAATACCAGGAGGCGCCATAACAAGCATATAACATCAGGGGGCGCCATAACAAGTATGTAACACCAGGAGGCGCCATAACAAGTATGTAACACCAGGGGGCGCCATAACAAGTATGTAACACTAGGGGGCGCCATAACAAGTATGTAACACCAGGAGGCGCCTAATAAAGTATGTAACACCAGGAGGAGTCATAACAAGCATGTAATACCAGGAGGTGCCATAACAAGTATGTAACACCAGGGGGCGCCATAGCAAGCATGTAACATCAGGGGGCGCCATAACAAGCATGAAACACCAGGGGGCGCCATAACAAGTATGTAACACCAGGAGGTGCCATAATAAGTATGTAACGCCAGGGGGCGCCATAACAAGCATGTAATACCAGGGGGCGCCATAACAAGCATGTAATACCAGGGGGCACCATAACAGGTATGTAACACCAGGGGGCACCATAACAAGTATGTAACACCAGGGGGCACCATAACAAGTATGTAACACCAGGGGGCACCATAACAGGTATGTAACACCAGGGGGCACCATAACAAGTATGTAACACCAGGGGGTACCATAACAAGTATGTAACACCAGGGGGCACCATAACAAGTATGTAACACCAGGGGGTACCATAACAAGTATGTAACACCAGGGGGCACCATAACAGGTATGTAACACCAGGGGGCACCATAACAAGTATGTAACACCAGGGGGTACCATAACAAGTATGTAACACCAGGGGGCACCATAACAGGTATGTAACACCAGGGGGCACCATAACAAGTATGTAACACCAGGGGGCACCATAACAAGTATGTAACACCAGGGGGCACCATAACAGGTATGTAACACCAGGGGGCACCATAACAAGTATGTAACACCAGGGGGTACCATAACAAGTATGTAACACCAGGGGGCAATATAACAAATATGTAACACTAGGGGGTACCATAACAAGTACGTAATACCAGGGGGCGCCATAACAACTATGTAACACCATGGGTAACCATAACAAGTACTGTATTTATTGGCATATAAGACGACTGGGCGTATAAGACGACCCACAACTTTTCGGGGGTCATCCTATACACCAGGTATCGTCTTATATGGCGTGTGCAGGGAGCGGTCCCGGATGGTTCCCAGGGTCTGGAGCAGAGGTGGAGGTGGGGACAGCTCAGTTTGTAGCAGAAATCTGTGTGCGAGGACAGACAGGAGTAGAGCACAGAGGAAAGAGAGAGCTCCAGGAGCTTTATCCCTTTAAAGACCTTTCCCTTTGACACGGACGTCCCAGGGCCACGGGCCGGGTCAGCCACCGGGACATCCCCCTGTGAACTGCAGGACCCGATACCGAGTACCCCAGGCCCTCGGGGGGCGATCCAAATGTCACTGGTGGTAATAACAGTGTTGTTAGTATTGTGTTTTTGATTCATGATCAGTATTGTAGTATTCGGTCACTATGTCGTGTTGTCTGGTCACGTTGTAGCGTTATTTCATTCTTGTATGTGGTATTATTCAGTTACTATGTGTTGGTAATATGTTGTCTGGTCATGGTGTGGCAATATGTGTGGCTTGTATATGGTAATATTGTTTTTTTGTTTTTACTTAAAAAGAATATTGCATATTTTAAGAAAAGTTTGATAGGTTAGAGTAGAGTTTGATCCTGACAATAGACTTTACCTTGTTGTGGTGGTGGCGGCTTAAATAACTCTTTTTGGCTAAAACAAAAGCTGTTGGCTATGTATGTGATCTGGTTTTCAATGGGAACTGTTATTGTGTGATTGGTGAGGACGTGGTGCAGAAGTGGAGTATTTCCAAGAGTGGGCGGTGGGACTGTGGAACGTTCGAGGGATGGCGGTGGAGCTGGGGTGGAGCCTGGGCGGACTTTCATGGAGGCCCAAAATTTTGCCAGTATGGGGCCGGGAAATTCCTGGTGACAGGGGGCGCCATAACTAGTATGTAACGCCAGGGGGCACCATAACAAGTGTGTAACACAAGGCTATAACCTTGGCAAAGAGTCATTTTACTGAATACCAAGGCCAAGGCGGCTTGTTGGCTCCGTCCCACTGATACATATCACTTGGGACAAATGGCTCTTCCTCCACTTCTGGCCATAAAGACTGACGTGATCGTACATGGTGGCATGTGACAGTCATGTTGGAGACTGATAAAGAATATATTTAGGCACTATCTCTATATTTATGAAGGTTTCTTCTGATTCATCATTCTGCTCTCAGCTATGTTCACTTCTGATGTTCCCGCGATAAGAATCTCATTACTCTGCGACTTCCTGAATGAGTTTATGCTGGTTATTGAAAGTCATAATTATGTCTATTAGGGACAAATATTGGGCGAGGTGGATTTCCTTCCACTCTTAAAACAATACGTCTTCTTGGCCTCTGCCATTTGTTTTTTTTGGAGAAGTTTTATTGACTATTTTTTTCGCTTTCACCTTAAAGTAAAAGACATTGAAATTAAAGAGACTTCTGGAACTTCAGCAACCTGTGGCACGCTGATTATTGCAAAACTGTAACCCCCAGCGTGCCCAATGCATGCTTTTTAGTCCCTGTTGCCACTTGCACCCCTGAGGTATTACGTTTATTAAGAGGATGGGGGACCAATACTTCTGCACTGTTGCTGGTGGTCTATGTCTGCACTGTTACTGGAGGTCTGTGGCTGCACTGTGTTACTGGAGGTCTGTGGCTGCACTGTTACTTGAGGTCTGTGGCTGCACTGTTACTTGAGGTCTGTGGCTGCACTGTTACTTGAGGTCTGTGGCTGCACTGTTACTGGAGGTCTGTGGCTGCACTGTTACTGGAGGCCTGTGGCTGCACTGTTACTGGAGGTCTGTGGCTGCACTGTTACTGGAGGTCTGTGGCTGCACTGTTACTGGAGGTCTGTGGCTGCACTGTTACTGGAGGTCTGCGGCTGCACTGTTACTGGAGGTCTGCGGCTGCACTGTTACTGGAGGTCTGTGTCTGCTCTGTTACTGGAGGTCTGTGGCTGCACTGTGTTACTGGAGGTCTGTGGCTGCACTGTTACTTGAGGTCTGTGGCTGCACTGTTACTTGAGGTCTGTGGCTGCACTGTTACTTGAGGTCTGTGGCTGCACTGTTACTGGAGGTCTGTGGCTGCACTGTTACTGGAGGTCTGTGGCTGCACTGTTACTTGAGGTCTGTGGCTGCACTGTTACTGGAGGTCTGTGGCTGCACTGTTACTGGAGGTCTGTGGCTGCACTGTTACTGGAGGTCTGCGGCTGCACTGTTACTGGAGGTCTGCGGCTGCACTGTTACTGGAGGTCTGTGTCTGCTCTGTTACTGGAGGTCTGTGGCTGCTCTGTTACTGGAGGTCTGTGGCTGCACTGTTACTGGAGGTCTGTGTCTGCACTGTTACTTGAGGTCTGTGGCTGCACTGTTAATGGAGGTCTGTGGCTGCACTGTTACTGGAGGTCTGTGCCTGCACTGTTACTTGAGGCCTGTGGCTGCACTGTTACTGGAGGTCTGTGGCTACACTGTTACTTGAGGTCTGGGGCTGCACTGTTACTGGAGGTCTGTGGCTGCACTGTTACTTGAGGTCTGTGGCTGCACTGTTACTTGAGGTCTGTGGCTGCACTGTTACTTGAGATCTGTGGCTGCACTGTTACTGGAGGTCTGTGGCTGCACTGTTACTTGAGGTCTGTGGCTGCACTGTTACTTGAGATCTGTGGCTGCACTGTTACTGGAGGTCTGTGGCTGCACTGTTACTTGAGGTCTGTGGCTGCACTGTTACTTGAGATCTGTGGCTGCACTGTTACTGGAGGCCTGTGGCTGCACTGTTACTGGAGGTCTGTGGCTGCACTGTTACTTGAGGTCTGTGGCTGCACTGTTACTTGAGGTCTGTGGCTGCACTGTTACTTGAGGTCTGTGGCTGCACTGTTACTTGAGGTCTGTGGCTGCACTGTTACTTGAGGTCTGGGGCTGCATTGTTACTGGAGGTCTGTGGCTGCACTGTTACTGGAGGTCTGTGTCTGCACTGTTACTTGAGGTCTGTGTCTGCACTGTTACTGGAGGTCTGTGTCTGCACTGTTACTGGAGGTCTGTGTTTGCACTGTTACTGGAGGTCTGTGTCTGCACTGTTACTGGAGGTCTGTGTCTGCACTGTTACTGGAGGTCTGTGTCTGCACTGTTACTGGAGGTCTGTGTCTGCACTGTTACTTGAGGTCTGTGTCTGCACTGTTACTGGAGGTCTGTGTCTGCACTGTTACTGGAGTTCTGTGGCTGCACTGTTACTGGAGGTCTGTGTCTGCTCTGTTACTGGAGGTCTGTGGCTACACTGTCACTGGAGGTCTGTGGCTGCACTGTTACTGGAGGTCTGTGGCTGCACTGTACATGGAAGTCTATGCTTGTACTGCTACTGGAGGTCTGTGGCTGCACTGTTACTGGAGATTTGTGACTGCACTGTTACTGGAGGTCTGTGGCTGCATTGTTACTGGAGATCTGTGGCTGCACTGTTACTGGAGGTCTGTGGCTGCATTGTACCTGGAAGTCTATGCTTGTACTGCTACTGGAGGTCTGTGGCTGCACTGTTACTGGAGATCAGTGACTACACTGTTACTGGAGGTCTGTGGCTGCATTGTTACTGGAGATCTGTGGCTGCACTGTTACTGGAGGTCTGTGGCTGCACTGTTACTGGAGGTCTGTGGCTGCACTGTACCTGGAAGTCTATGCTTGTACTGTTACTGGAGGTCTGTGGCTGCACTGTACCTGGAAGTCTATGCTTGTACTGCTACTGGAGGTCTGTGGCTGCACTGTTACTGGAGGTTTGTGGCTGCACTGTACCTGGAAGTCTATGCTTGTACTGTTACTGGAGGTCTGTGGCTGCACTTTCACTGGAGGTTTGTGGCTGCACTGTTACTGGAGGTCTGTGGCTGCACTGTCACTGGAGGGTTGTGGCTGCACTGTTACTGGAGATCAGTGACTACACTGTTACTGGAGATCAGTGACTACACTGTTACTGGAGGTCTGTGGCTGCACTGTTACTGGAGGTCTGTGGCTGCACTGTTACTGGAGGTCTGTGGCTGCACTGTTGCTGGAGGTCTGTGTCTGCACTGTTACTGGAGGTCTGTGGCTGCACTGTTACTGGAGGTCTGTGGCTGCACTGTTACTGGAGGTCTGTGGCTGCACTGTACCTGGAAGTCTATGCTTGTACTGTTACTGGAGGTCTGTGGCTGCACTGTTACTGGAGGTCTGTGGCTGCACTTTCACTGGAGGTTTGTGGCTGCACTGTTACTGGAGGTCTGTGGCTGTACTGTCACTGGAGGGTTGTGGCTGCACTGTTACTGGAGATCAGTGACTACACTGTTACTGGAGATCAGTGACTACACTGTTACTGGAGGTCTGTGGCTGCACTGTTACTGGAGGTCTGTGGCTGCACTGTTACTGGAGGTCTGTGGCTGCACTGTTGCTGGAGGTCTGTGTCTGCACTGTTACTGGAGGTCTGTGGCTGCACTGTTACTGGAGGTCTGTGGCTGCACTGTTACTGGAGGTCTGTGGCTGCACTGTACCTGGAAGTCTATGCTTGTACTGTTACTGGAGGTCTGTGGCTGCACTGTTACTGGAGGTCTGTGGCTGCACTTTCACTGGAGGTTTGTGGCTGCACTGTTACTGGAGGTCTGTGGCTGCACTGTTACTGGAGGTCTGTGGCTGCACTGTTACTGGAGGTCTGTGGCTGCACTGTTACTGGAGGTCTGTGTCTGCACTGTTACTGGAGGTCTGTGTCTGCACTGTTACTTGAGGTCTGTGTCTGCACTGTTACTGGAGGTCTGTGTCTGCACTGTTACTGGAGTTCTGTGGCTGCACTGTTACTGGAGGTCTGTGTCTGCTCTGTTACTGGAGGTCTGTGGCTACACTGTCACTGGAGGTCTGTGGCTGCACTGTTACTGGAGGTCTGTGGCTGCACTGCATCTGGAAGTCTATGCTTGTACTGCTACTGGAGGTCTGTGGCTGCACTGTTACTGGAGGTCTGTGGCTGCACTGTACATGGAAGTCTATGCTTGTACTGCTACTGGAGGTCTGTGGCTGCACTGTTACTGGAGATTTGTGACTTCACTGTTACTGGAGGTCTGTGGCTGCATTGTTACTGGAGATCTGTGGCTGCACTGTTACTGGAGGTCTGTGGCTGCACTGTTACTGGAGGTCTGTGGCTGCACTGTACCTGGAAGTCTATGCTTGTACTGTTACTGGAGGTCTGTGGCTGCATTGTTACTGGAGATCTGTGGCTGAACTGTTACTGGAGGTCTGTGGCTGCACTGTACCTGGAAGTCTATGCTTGTACTGTTACTGGAGGTCTGTGGCTGCACTGTACCTGGAAGTCTATGCTTGTACTGCTACTGGAGGTCTGTGGCTGCACTGTTACTGGAGGTTTGTGGCTGCACTGTACCTGGAAGTCTATGCTTGTACTGTTACTGGAGGTCTGTGGCTGCACTGTTACTGGAG
Organism: Ranitomeya imitator; assembly: GCF_032444005.1. Classification (NCBI taxonomy): domain Eukaryota; kingdom Metazoa; phylum Chordata; class Amphibia; order Anura; family Dendrobatidae; genus Ranitomeya; species Ranitomeya imitator. The sequence continues at coordinate 29,552,607 of NC_091284.1, forward strand.
GTCTGTGGCTGCACTGTACCTGGAAGTCTATGCTTGTACTGTTACTGGAGGTCTGTGGCTGCACTGTACCTGGAAGTCTATGCTTGTACTGCTACTGGAGGTCTGTGGCTGCACTGTTACTGGAGGTTTGTGGCTGCACTGTACCTGGAAGTCTATGCTTGTACTGTTACTGGAGGTCTGTGGCTGCACTTTCACTGGAGGTTTGTGGCTGCACTGTTACTGGAGGTCTGTGGCTGCACTGTCACTGGAGGGTTGTGGCTGCACTGTTACTGGAGATCAGTGACTACACTGTTACTGGAGATCAGTGACTACACTGTTACTGGAGGTCTGTGGCTGCACTGTTACTGGAGGTCTGTGGCTGCACTGTTACTGGAGGTCTGTGGCTGCACTGTACCTGGAAGTCTATGCTTGTACTGTTACTGGAGGTCTGTGGCTGCACTGTACCTGGAAGTCTATGCTTGTACTGTTACTGGAGGTCTGTGGCTGCACTGTTACTGGAGGTTTGTGGCTGCACTGTACCTGGAAGTCTATGCTTGTACTGCTACTGGAGGTCTGTGGCTGCACTGTTACTGGAGGTTTGTGGCTGCACTGTACCTGGAAGTCTATGCTTGTACTGTTACTGGAGGTCTGTGGCTGCACTGTTACTGGAGGTCTGTGGCTGCACTGTACCTGGAAGTCTATGCTTGTACTGTTACTGGAGGTCTGTGGCTGCACTGTTACTGGAGGTCTGTGGCTGCACTGTACCTGGAAGTCTATGCTTGTACTGCTACTGGAGGTCTGTGGCTGCACTTTCACTGGAGGTTTGTGGCTGCACTGTTACTGGAGGTCTGTGGCTGCACTGTTACTGGAGGTCTGTGGCTGCACTGTTACTGGAGGTCTGTGGCTGCACTGTTACTGGAGGTCTGTGGCTGCACTGTTACTGGAGGTCTGTGGCTGCACTGTTACTGGAGGTCTGTGGCTGCACTGTTACTGGAGGTCTGTGGCTGCACTGTTACTGGAGGTCTGTGGCTGCACTGTTACTTGAGGTCTGTGGCTGCACTGTTACTGGAGGTTTGTGGCTGCACTGTACCTGGAAGTCTATGCTTGTACTGTTACTGGAGGTCTGTGGCTGCACTTTCACTGGAGGTTTGTGGCTGCACTGTTACTGGAGGTCTGTGGCTGCACTGTTACTGGAGGTCTGTGGCTGCACTGTTACTGGAGGTCTGTGGCTGCACTGTTACTGGAGGTCTGTGGCTGCACTGTTACTGGAGGTCTGTGGCTGCACTGTTACTGGAGGTCTGTGGCTGCACTGTTACTGGAGGTCTGTGGCTGCACTGTTACTGGAGGTCTGTGGCTGCACTGTTACTGGAGGTCTGTGGCTGCACTGTTACTGGAGGTCTGTGGCTGCACTGTTACTGGAGGTCTGTGGCTGCACTGTTACTGGAGGTCTGTGGCTGCACTGTTACTGGAGGTCTGTGGCTGCACTGTTACTGGAGGTCTGTGGCTGCACTGTTACTGGAGGTTTGTGTCTGCACTGTTACTGGAGGTCTGTGGCTGCACTGTTACTGGAGATCAGTGACTACACTGTTACTGGAGGTCTGTGGCTGCACTGTTACTGGAGGTCTGTGGCTGCACTGTTACTGGAGGTCTGTGGCTGCACTGTTACTGGAGATCAGTGACTACACTGTTACTGGAGGTCTGTGGCTGCACTGTTGCAGAAGATTTGGGGCTGCATTGTCATTGAAGGTCAGTGACTGCACCGTTACTGAAGGTCTGTGGTTGCACAAATACTTCTCCCTTCACTGTCTCACACACACTGACCTTTTACTCCTCCTCCAAACCAGAACTTATAGGGAAGCTCCCCTAAAACCAGGTCTAGAGCTCCCCCTTCTGGCCTGGAGTCAGGAAAGTGTTGTATGCTAGTATTACCTGCTAAGAGAATTCCTTCTCACTTCCAGGCATGGCATCACCCTCCCCGGGAGGCAGGCAATACCACTGTGACAACTGGATTCCTGGGGTGTCACATTCCCTCCCCCCGTTAAATCCAGAACTCCCGGACTGGGAAAACATAAACAAAAAACAGGTGAAGACATACAAACATTTTTAAAATACTTTTCAACTGTAACAGGCAACACCAATTTTTCTTCCCTTTATGGGGGGTTCTTTTGCTTGAACGTTGCATAACTATAAAAAAAAATACAAAAAGTGCATGACATCAATTAAGTGCAAAACATAACATTTTAAACAGCTCTGTGTAGCGGGTTGTGAGATCCCATATCAGGGTGTCCTTTTCACCAAGTGTAGTGATATGGGGGACCCGTTCCCAAACCCCCAACGTAGGGCTTGGGCGTGCTGCAAAGCATTACTATTCAGACTATTCTTTGGCTACGCCAAACGGTTTTGGTTCTTGGTCACTGTCAAATAAACAGGGTTCTACCCATGCTGACAGTGTGTGGTAAAACCAATAGGGAGCACTGTAAGTGCCAACTATTTACAATAAAAGTTTCCAGGTTATTCACTGTCCATGACCTTGTTGTCCTTTAAACTTTAATAAAGAATATTAAACATTCTTAACCAGGTAATAAACTGTTAATTCACATGCATGGTTTTGGTCCAGTGTTTGAGGTCTGAGCTTTGGCCCGCATGTTACGCTGTTCCATGGCCTCCCACTGAGTTGTGCGCTCATGTCTTTCTGACTCCCGTTTTAATATCTGCTGTCGGCAAAAATCGTCCTTACTAATCACTTCCACATGGCTGACTCCTGCTTGGGCCTCCTCCAGGAACCCCATTAAATCACTCTCTGGGTGCCTCCAGTGAATTGCCTTCCCATTTCTGCATATTCCCAGGGACAAGGGTTCGCGTACCATCGGTTCTTTCAGGGCATCCCCAGGTCGGCCATCCGGTCCCAGGTTACATCTTTCACTACCTGCACTATTACTGGAGGTCTGTGGCTGCACTTTCACTGGAGGTCTGTGGCTGCACTGTTACTGGAGGTCTGTGGATGCGCTGTTACTGGAGGTCTGTGGCTGGACTGTTACTGGAGGTCAGTGCCTGCACTTTTACTGAAGGTCTGTTTTTGTGCCACACAGTAGGTGCAGTAATAGGGACACATACGGCAGCAGCGGCTCAGTATTGGGGTATCAGGTGCAGTAATAAAGTCACATACAGCAGCAGTGGCTCAGTATTGGGGTATCAGGTGCAGTAATAAAGTCACATACAGCAGCAGCGGCTCAGTATTGGGGTATCAGGTGCAGTAATAAGGACACATACGGCAGCAGAGGCTCAGTAATGGGGTATCAGGTGCAGTAATAGGGACACATATGGCAGCAGAGGCTCAGTAATGGGGTATCAGGTGCAGTAATAGGGACACATACGGCAGCAGCAGCTCAGTATTGGGGTATCAGGTGCAGTAATAGGGTCACATACGGCAGCAGCGGCTCAGTATTGGGGTATCAGGGGCAGTAATAAGGATACATACGGCAGCAGCGGCTCAGTATTGGGGTATCAGGTGCAGTAATAGGGACACATAAGGCAGCAGCGGCTCAGTATTGGGGTATCAGGGGCAGTAATAGGGACAAATACGGCAGCAGCGGCTCAGTATTGGGGTATCAGGGGCAGTAATAGGGACACATACGGCAGCAGCGGCTCAGTATTGGGGTATCAGGGGCAGTAATAGGGACACATACGGCAGCAGTGGCTCAGTATTGGGATATCAGGTGTAGTAATAGGGACACATACGGCAGCAGCGGCTCAGTATTGGGGTATTAGGTGCAGTAATAGGGACACATATGGCAGCAGCGGCTCAGTATTGGGGTATCAGGGGCAGTAATAGGGACAAATACGGCAGCAGCGGCTCAGTAATGGGGTATCAGGGGCAGTAATAGGGACACATACGGCAGCAGTGGCTCAGTATTGGGGTATCAGGGGCAGTAATAGGGACACATACGGCAGCAGCGGCTCAGTATTGGGGTATCAGGGGCAGTAATAGGGACAAATACGGCAGCAGCGGCTCAATATTGGGGTATCAGGTGCAGTAATAGGGACACGCGGCGGCAGAGGCTCAGTATTGGGGTATCAGGTGCAGTAATAGGGACACATACGGCAGCAGTGGCTCAGTATTGGGGTATCAGGTGTAGCAATAGGGACACATACGGCAGCAGCAGCTCAGTATTGGGGTATCAGGGGCAGTAATAGGGACACATACGGCAGCAGCGGCTCAGTATTGGGGTATTAGGTTCAGTAATAGGGACACATACGGCAGCAGCGGCTCAATATTGGGGTATCAGGTGCAGTAATAGGGACACATACGGCAGCAGCGGCTCAGTATTGGGGTATCAGGGGCAGTAATAGGGACACATATGGCAGCAGAGGCTCAGTATTGGGGTATCAGGTGCAGTAATAGGGACACATATGGCAGCAGAGGCTCAGTATTGGGGTATCAGGGGCAGTAATAGGGACACATACGGCAGCAGCGGCTCAGTAATGGGGTATCAGGTGCAGTTATAGGGTCACATACGGCAGCAGCGGCTCAGTATTGGGGTATCAGGTGCAGTAATAGGGACACATACGGCAGCAGCGGCTCAGTATTGGGGTATCAGGGGCAGTAATAGGGACACATACGGCAGCAGAGGCTCAGTATTGGGGTATTAGGTGCAGTAATAGGGACACATACGGCAGCAGCGGCTCAGTATTGGGGTATCAGGGGCAGTAATAGGGACAGTTGGAGCGCCCCCAGACACAGGGCCACACGTTTCGGTATCGGGCCTCTCTGGTTCGGTTCTGTGGCTGTCACGGTGGCTAGACCCGGTCCGCGACCCTGCTAAGGGGCGTCCAATGAAAGTGGTGAAACAGTCTGTCAGTGATTCGTGACGCCACCTGTGGTGTTCGGCCAGGGTGACCGACGCTGCTATGGGGTCCACTGGGATGATGGAATGGCAGCTGGATGGTATACCTTCCCACAGGTGAAGTATGTCCCCAGGGCTTCCCAGTAAGGTGGATGGTGATGGTGTGAGGTATAGTCAATAACGAGGATACAAGGTTGCAGTCTCTTTACCTCTTTACTGAAGGCTTCAGGATCCTCAATCCAGAGTACGTTTAACAGGGCTGTCAGAGACCGGCCGGTCTGATGGGCACATCCAGAGTTTCCTTCGCAGATGGAAATCGTTGCCTACTAGTGTTGAGCATTCCGATACCGCAAGTATCGGGTATCGGCCGATACTTGCGGTATCTGAATTCCGATACCGAGATCCGATACTTTTGTGGTATCGGGTATCGGATACATAGAGATGTGTAAAATAAAGAATTAAAATAAAAAATATTGATATATTTACCTCTCCGGCGGCCCCTGGACTCAGCGCGGGTAACCGGCAGGCTTCGTTGTTCAAAATCAGCGCTTTTAGGACCTGAGAATCACGTCCCGGCTTCTGATTGGTCGCGGGCCGCCCATGTGACCGCCACGCGACCAATCACAAGCCGCGACATCATTCGCAGGTCCTTAACGCGCTCATTTTTTAAAAATGAGCGCGTTAATGGCTTTCAAAGACGTAGCGGCTTGAGATTGGTCGCGTGGCCGCGACCAATCATAAGCCGCGACGTCACCGAAAGCTATTAACGCGCTCATTTTTAAAAATGAGCGCGTTAATGGCTTTCAAAGACGTAGTGGCTTGTGATTGGTCGCGTGGCCGCGACCAATCACAAGCCGCGACGTCACTGCAAGCTATTAACGCGCTCATTTTTAGCGTGGCGGTCACATGGGCGGCCCGCGACCAATCAGAAGCCGGGACGTGATTCTCAGGTCCTAAAAGCGCTGATTTTGAACAAAGAAGCCTGCCGGTTACCCGCGCTGAGTTCAGGGGCCGCCGGAGAGGTAAATATATCAATATTTTTTATTTTTATTCTTTATTTTACACATCCCTATGGATCCCAGGGCCTGAAGGAGAGTTTCCTCTCCTTCAGACCCTGGGAACCATGAGAATACCTTCCGATACTTGATGTCCCATTGACTTGTATTGGTATCGGATATCGGTATCGGCGATATCCGATATTTTTTGGGTATCGGCCGATACTATCCGATACCGATACTTTCAAGTATCGGACGGTATCGCTCAACACTATTGCCTACCACTAGCGCCTGTGTGTTGTAGTCCTACCCTGCTGAGCATTCGGAATAGTCCCCACAACTGCTGTTCTCGTTCGTTCGTTCTCTACAGCTCTCTCTTTCGTTCTTTGGTTCCAGATGTTACTAGTTTCTAACGTCCCCCAGGTATGTTATGGCTAGGACGCCACCCGTATGACGGGAAGGCTTGGAGGTCTTCCGGGACCCTAGAGACGCCCCTCTCCCAATGTTGCCCCCTATGTCTTCGTAGGTGTAGTAAGGTAGACAGCCAACCTATGATTAACTGTCCAGCGGAGTTTGAAGTAAGGCCTGAAGTCAGTTACTCCTACGGTGTTCCGGCCACCGACTACGCGCCTCAGTAAGATGTTGCCTCTCTCTCTCTCGGCACGACTCTTACTGGCTCTCCTTTGTGCTTGATCTCGTTTACACGGTTCCTGTTGTGAATTCTGTGGCTGGATTCACTCCTGTGGTCACAAGTGGTACTGCAGCTTCTGAGCTTCCTTCCTCAGGTGTTCTGGTGAGCTCGTTAACTGCTTCGTTACTTAACTCCGCCTGATGCTGCTATCCCTGCTCCTTGTCAATGTTCCAGTGTTGGATCTGAGCTTCTCCTGATTGTTCCTGTGACCTGCTGCTCTGTATAGCTAAGTGCTTTTTTGCTATTTTGTTGCTTTTTTTCTGTCCAGCTTGTCTTTTGTTTTGCTGGTAGCTCTGAGAAGCCGTTAGTTCGGCACGGTGGGTATTTTTTGCCCCCTTTGCGTGGTTTTTGCTTTAGGGTTTTTTGTAGACTGCAAAGTTCACTTTACTATCCTCGCTCTGTCTAAGATTATCGGGCCCCACTTTGCTGAATCTATTTCATCCCTACGTTTTGTCTTTTCATCTTACTCACAGTCATTATATGTGGGGGGCTGCCTTTTCCTTTGGGGTATTTCTCTGGGGGCAAGTCAGGCCTATTTTTCTATCTTCAGGCTAGCTAGTTTCTTAGGCTGTGCCGAGTTGCATAGGTAGTTGCTAGGCGCAATCCACAGCCGCTTTTAGTTGTGTTTAGGATAGGATCAGGTGTGTAGTCTACAGAGTTTCCACGTCTCAGAGCTCGTTCTTTTGTTTTGGGGTATTTGTCAGATCACTGTGTGCGCTCGGATCGCTAGGCACACTGTGTCTCTGGATTGCCTTCATTACACCTTTCATTAGCAGACATAACAGTACAAGGAGCCATCTAATGATTCTCAATAGAGGGAAAGAAAAAGTTCTGACACCATTTTTTTTTCTCTGCTCTGTGTTCACTTTTTTTTTTTCCCCTAGACATTTGGGTGATTCTGGACACAGGTGTGGACATGGATATTCAGAGTCTGTGCTCTTCAATGGATAATCTCGTTATAAATGTACAAAAGATTCAAGATACTATTGATCAGAAATCTATGTTAGAACCAAGAATTCCTATTCCTGATTTGTTTTTTGGAGATAGAACTAAGTTTCTAAGTTTCAAAAATAATTGTAAGCTATTTCTGGCCTTGAAACCTCATTCTTCTGGTAATCCTATTCAACAAGTTTTGATTATTATTTCTTTTTTGCGCGGCGACCCTCAAGACTGGGCATTTTCTCTTGCGCCAGGAGACCCTGCATTGAGTAGTGTCGATGCGTTTTTCCTGGCGCTCGGATTACTGTACGATGAGCCTAATTCAGTGGATCAGGCTGAGAAAAATTTGCTGGCTTTGTGCCAGGGTCAGGATGATATAGAAGTATATTGTCAGAAATTTAGGAAATGGTCAGTACTCACTCAGTGGAATGAATCTGCGCTGGCAGCTTTGTTCAGAAAGGGTCTCTCTGAGGCTCTTAAGGATGTCATGGTGGGATTTCCTATGCCTGCTGGTTTGAATGAGTCTTTGTCTTTGGCCATTCAGATCGGTCGACGCTTGCGCGAGCGTAAATCTGTGCACCATTTGGCGGTATTGCCTGAGGTTAAACCTGAGCCTATGCAGTGCAATAGGACTATGACCAGAGTTGAACGGCAAGAATACAGACGTCTGAATGGGCTGTGTTTCTACTGTGGTGATTCCACTCATGCTATTTCTGATTGTCCTAAGCGCACTAAGCGGTCCGCTAGGTCTGCCGTCATTGGTACTGTACAGTCCAAATTCCTTCTGTCCATTACCCTGATATGCTCTTTGTCGTCGTTTTCTGTCATGGCGTTTGTGGATTCAGGCGCTGCCCTGAATCTGATGGATTTGGATTATGCTAAACGTTGTGGGTTTTTCTTGGAGCCTTTGCGGTGTCCTATTCCATTGAGAGGAATTGATGCTACACCTTTGGCCAAGAATAAACCTCAGTACTGGGCCCAGCTGACCATGTGCATGGCTCCTGCACATCAGGAAGTTATTCGCTTTCTGGTGTTGCATAATCTGCATGATGTGGTCGTGTTGGGGTTGCCATGGCTACAAACCCATAATCCAGTATTGGATTGGAATTCCATGTCGGTGTCCAGCTGGGGTTGTCAGGGGGTACATGGTGATGTTCCATTTTTGTCGATTTCGTCATCCACCCCTTCTGAGGTCCCAGAGTTCTTGTCTGATTATCAGGATGTATTTGAAGAGCCCAAGTCCGATGCCCTACCTCCGCATAGGGATTGTGATTGTGCTATCAATTTGATTCCTGGTAGTAAATTCCCTAAAGGTCGATTATTTAATTTATCCGTGCCCGAACACCCCGCTATGCGCAGTTATGTGAAGGAATCCCTGGAGAAGGGACATATTCGCCCATCATCATCACCACTGGGAGCAGGGTTCTTCTTTGTAGCCAAGAAGGATGGTTCGCTGAGACCGTGTATTGATTACCGCCTTCTTAATAAGATCACTGTTAAATTTCAGTATCCCTTGCCATTGTTATCTGACTTGTTTGCTCGGATTAAGGGGGCTAGTTGGTTCACTAAGATAGATCTTCGTGGTGCGTATAATCTGGTGAGAATCAGGCAAGGAGATGAATGGAAAACTGCATTCAATACGCCCGAGGGTCATTTTGAGTATCTAGTGATGCTGTTCGGACTTGCCAATGCTCCATCTGTGTTTCAGTCTTTTATGCATGACATCTTTCGTGAGTATCTGGATAAATTCCTGATTGTTTACGTGGATGACATTTTGATCTTCTCAGATGATTGGGAGTCTCATGTGAAGCAGGTCAGAATGGTTTTTCAGGTCCTGCGTGCTAATTCTTTGTTTGTGAAGGGATCAAAGTGTCTCTTCGGTGTGCAGAAAGTTTCATTTTTGGGGTTCATCTTTACCCCTTCTACTATCGAGATGGATCCAGTTAAGGTCCAAGCCATCCAGGATTGGATTCAGCCGACATCTCTGAAAAGTCTGCAAAAGTTCCTGGGCTTTGCTAATTTTTATCGTCGCTTCATCTGTAATTTTTCTAGCATTGCCAAACCATTGACCGATTTGACCAAGAAGGGTGCTGATTTGGTTAATTGGTCTTCTGCTGCTGTGGAAGCTTTTCAGGAGTTGAAGCGTCGTTTTTGTTCTGCCCCTGTGTTGTGTCAGCCAGATGTTTCTCTTCCGTTCCAGGTCGAGGTTGATGCTTCTGAGATTGGAGCAGGGGCGGTTTTGTCACAGAGAGGTTCTGATTGCTCAGTGATGAAACCATGTGCTTTCTTTTCCAGGAAGTTTTCGCCCGCTGAGCGTAATTATGATGTGGGCAACCGAGAGTTGCTGGCCATGAAGTGGGCATTCGAGGAATGGCGCCATTGGCTTGAAGGAGCCAAGCATCGCGTGGTGGTATTGACTGATCATAAGAACTTGACTTATCTCGAGTCTGCCAAGCGCTTGAATCCTAGACAGGCCCGTTGGTCGTTATTTTTTGCCCGCTTCGACTTTGTGATTTCGTACCTTCCGGGCTCTAAAAATGTGAAGGCGGATGCTCTGTCTAGGAGTTTTGTGCCCGACTCTCCGGGTTTATCTGAGCCAGCGGGTATCCTCAAGGAAGGAGTCATTGTGTCTGCCATCTCCCCTGATTTGCGGCGGGTGCTGCAAAAATTTCAGGCGAATAAACCTGATCGTTGTCCAGCGGAGAAACTGTTCGTCCCTGATAGGTGGACTAATAAACTTATCTCTGAACTTCATTGTTCGGTGTTGGCTGGTCATCCTGGAATCTTTGGTACCAGAGAGTTAGTGGCTAGATCCTTCTGGTGGCCATCTCTGTCACGGGATGTACGTACTTTTGTGCAGTCCTGTGGGATTTGTGCTAGGGCTAAGCCCTGCTGTTCTCGTGCCAGTGGGTTGCTTTTGCCCTTGCCGGTCCCAAAGAGGCCTTGGACACATATTTCGATGGATTTCATTTCTGACCTTCCCGTTTCTCAAAAGATGTCAGTCATTTGGGTGGTCTGTGATCGCTTTTCTAAAATGGTCCATCTGGTGCCCTTGGCTAAATTGCCTTCCTCCTCTGATTTGGTACCTTTGTTCTTTCAGCATGTGGTTCGGTTGCATGGCATTCCTGAGAATATTGTTTCTGACAGAGGTTCCCAGTTTGTTTCAAGGTTTTGGCGAGCCTTTTGTGGTAGGATTGGCATTGACCTATCCTTTTCCTCGGCTTTCCATCCTCAGACTAATGGCCAGACCGAACGAACCAATTAGACCTTGGAAACATATCTGAGATGTTTTGTTTCTGCTGACCAGGATGATTGGGTGTCCTTTTTGCCGTTGGCTGAGTTCGCCCTTAATAATCGGGCCAGCTCGGCTACCTTGGTTTCTCCATTTTTTTGCAATTCTGGGTTCCATCCTCGTTTCTCTTCAGGACAGGTTGAGTCTTCGGACTGTCCTGGTGTGGATTCTGTGGTGGACAGGTTGCAGCAGATCTGGACTCAGGTAGTGGACAATTTCATCTTGTCCCAGGAAAAGGCTCAACTTTTCGCTAATCGCAGACGCCGTGTGGGTCCCCGACTTCGTGTTGGGGATCTGGTTTGGTTATCTTCTCGTCATATTCCTATGAAGGTTTCCTCTCCTAAATTTAAACCTCGTTTTATTGGTCCGTATAGGATTTCTGAGGTTCTCAATCCTGTGTCTTTTCGTTTGACCCTCCCAGACTCCTTTTCCATACATAATGTATTCCATAGGTCGTTGTTGCGGAGATACGTGGCACCTATGGTTCCATCTGTTGAGCCTCCTGCCCCGGTTTTGGTGGAGGGGGAATTGGAGTATATTGTGGAGAAGATTTTGGATTCTCGTGTTTCTAGACGGAAACTCCAGTATCTGGTTAAATGGAAGGGTTATGCTCAGGAAGATAATTCCTGGGTTTTTGCCTCTGATGTTCATGCTCCCGATCTTGTTCGTGCCTTTCATGCGGCTCATCCTGGTCGGCCTGGGGGCTCTGGTGAGGGTTCGGTGACCCCTCCTCAAGGGGGGGGTACTGTTGTGAATTCTGTGGCTGAATTCACTCCTGTGGTCACAAGTGGTACTGCAGCTTCTGAGCTTCCTTCCTCAGGTGTTCTGGTGAGCTCGTTAACTGCTTCGTTACTTAACTCCGCCTGATGCTGCTATCCCTGCTCCTTGTCAATGTTCCAGTGTTGGATCTGAGCTTCTCCTGATTGTTCCTGTGACCTGCTGCTCTGTATAGCTAAGTGCTTTTTTGCTATTTTGTTGCTTTTTTTCTGTCCAGCTTGTCTTTTGTTTTGCTGGTAGCTCTGAGAAGCAAAGGGTGTACCGCCGTGCCGTTAGTTCGGCACGGTGGGTCTTTTTTGCCCCCTTTGCGTGGTTTTTGCTTTAGGGTTTTTTGTAGACTGCAAAGTTCGCTTTACTATCCTCGCTCTGTCTAAGATTATCGGGCCCCACTTTGCTGAATCTATTTCATCCCTACGTTTTGTCTTTTCATCTTACTCACAGTCATTATTTGTGGGGGGCTGCCTTTTCCTTTGGGGTATTTCTCTAGGGGCAAGTCAGGCCTATTTTTCTATCTTCAGGCTAGCTAGTTTCTTAGGCTGTGCCGAGTTGCATAGGTAGTTGCTAGGCGCAATCCACAGCCGCTTTTAGTTGTGTTTAGGATAGGATCAGGTGTGTAGTCTACAGAGTTTCCACGTCTCAGAGCTCGTTCTTTTGTTTTTGGGTATTTGTCAGATCACTGTGTGCGCTCGGATCGCTAGGCACACTGTGTCTCTGGATTGCCTTCATTACACCTTTCATTAGCAGACATAACAGGTTCCACAATATCCTTCCCTTCGTGTCTCTTTCTTAGGATACCGCCGCAGGGTGTGCAGGCGCGGTTCCGTAACGTTGTGTTCTGTTCGCTAGGCACCTGCCAGGTTCCCACACCTGACAGGGACCCCCCTGTGCCTTCTCCCTGCAACACCCCCTGCCACGGGATGTTGCCTGAATCCAACCCAGTCAGCTTCTGACTAACTTCCTCCCCAGCCCCTAGTTTTACCAGTGTGAGGAGTGGCCCAATAAATAAAGCCTTTTTCTCCCCCTAGTGGCCGGAGTGTGAAGTGTAATATGTTCTGGTGATACCTGGTCAGGAGAACTCCTTAGTGCCATCAGACATACCGCTGCTCCCCTTAGCGGCAGAGTGCCATACTGCAACGACCAGGTCTCTGGGGCGCTGCACACATACGACAGCAGAGGCTCAGTATTGGGGTATCAGGGGCAGTAATAGGGACACATACGGCAGCAGAGGCTCAGTATTGGGATATCAGGTGCAGTAATAGGGACACATACGGCAGCAGAGGCTCAGTATTGGGGTATCAGGTGCAGTAATAGTGACACATATGGCAGCAGCGGCTCAGTATTGGGGTATCAGGGGCAGTAATAGGGACACATACGGCAGCAGCGGCTCAGTATTGGGGTATCAGGGGCAGTAATAGGGACACATACGGCAGCAGCGGCTCAGTATTGGGGTATCAGGGGCAGTAATAGGGACACATATGGCAGCAGCGGCTCAGTATTGGGATATCAGGTGCAGTAATAGGGACACATACGGCAGCAGCGGCTCAGTATTGGGGTATCAGGGGCAGTAATAGGGACACATACGGCAGCAGATGCTCAGTATTGGGGTATCAGGTGCAGTAATAGGGACACTTACGGCAGCAGTGGCTCAATATTGGGGTATCAGGTGCAGTAATAGGGACACTTACGGCAGCAGTGGCTCAATATTGGGGTATCAGGTGCAGTAATAGGGACACATACGGCAGCAGCGGCTCAGTATTGGGGTATCAGGGGCAGTAATAGGGACACATATGGCAGCAGAGGCTCAGTATTGGGGTATTAGGGGCAGTAATAGGGACACATACGGCAGCAGCGGCTCAGTATTGGGGTATCAGGGGCAGTAATAAGGACACATATGGCAGCAGAGGCTCAGTATTGGGGTATCAGGTGCAGTAATAGGGACACATACGGCAGCAGAGGCTCAGTATTGGGTATTAGGGGCAGTAATAGGGACACATACGGCAGCAGCGGCTCAGTATTGGGGTATTAGGGGCAGTAATAGGGACACATATGGCAGCAGCGGCTCAGTATTGGGGTATCAGGGGCAGTAATAGGGACACATATGGCAGCAGAGGCTCAGTATTTGGGTATTAGGGGCAGTAATAGGGACACATACGGCAGCAGTGGCTCAGTATTGGGGTATCAGCAGGATGAGGAGTTTGTGCAGGTTGGGAATAGATGGTGACGGTTCTGGATATGAGAGAAGTCAGATGTGTCTTTGTTCTAATGTCTGCTGACGAGTCCTGGATAGAGAAGTTGTCATGTCGGTCTGGGCCAGATAGAAAAGACGGGAAAAGTGAACAACTCCATCTGAAAGAACGTCAGTGGTAAGACATTATCTGTAACTGTGCTGTAATCTATTAATCTATTCTACTGTATGTTCTGCAGGACTGGTATCTACCACTACATGGTCACCTTAATATCAGTGTTGGCCTTTGTATAGATATTATTTTCAATAACAGCGCAATCATCTGCTGAGGTTCTCGTCCATCCACTATTAGGGTGCGCCACCATAGTTGTAATCAGGGTTACCAGGTTAGGGGCCCACGCCGTTGTTTCACCCTCCTGAGCTGAATCCCAGACTCTGCCTCTGCTGGAATTAAAGGCCGGATGTAAACATTTTCTTAATTTTGAAGTCTCGTATCTCAGGAATTCCCATGTAACTTTTGCGGTTGACTTCACACCCGCAATTTTGCACCATTTTTGAATCGGTCGCTGCTTTGTGAACTTGACCACGTCATTGGACGTGGTATATCTCGATTTTTCCAAAGCGTTTGATACCGTGCCACACAAGAGGTTGGTACACAAAATGAGAATGCTTGGTCTGGGGGAAATGTGTGTAAATGGGTTAGTAACTGGCTTAGTGATAGAAAGCAGAGGGTGGTTATAAATGGTATAGTCTCTAACTGGGTCGCTGGGACCAGTGGGGTACCGCAGGGGTCAGTATTGGGACCTGTTCTCTTCAACATATTCATTAATGATCTGGTAGAAGGTTTACACAGTAAAATATTGATATTTGCAGATGATACAAAACTATGTAAAGCAGTTAATACAAGAGAAGATAGTATTCTGCTACAGATGCATCTGGATAAGTTGGAAACTTGGGCTGAAAGGTGGCAGATGAGGTTTAACAATGATAAATGTAAGGTTATACACATGGGAAGAAGGAATCAATATCACCATTACACACTGAACGGGAAACCACTGGGTAAATCTGACAGGGAGAAGGACTTGGGGATCCTAGTTAATGATAAACTTACCTGGAGCAGCCAGTGCCAGGCAGCAGCTGCCAAGGCAAACAGGATCATGGGGTGCATTAAAAGAGGTCTGGATACACATGATGAGAGCATTATACTGCCTCTGTACAAATCCCTAGTTAGACCGCGCATGGAGTACTGTGTCCAGTTTTGGGCACCGGTGCTCAGGAAGGATATAATGGAACTAGAGAGAGTACAAAGGAGGGCAAAAAAATTAATAAAGGGGATGGGAGAACTACAATACCCAGATAGATTAGCGAAATTAGGATTATTTAGTCTAGAAAAAAGACGACTGAGGGGCGATCTAATAACCATGTATAAGTATATAAGGGGACAATACAAATATCTCGCTGAGGATCTGTTTATACCAAGGAAGGTGACGGGCACAAGGGGGCATTCTTTGCGTCTGGAGGAGAGAAGGTTTTTCCACCAACATAGAAGAGGATTCTTTACTGTTAGGGCAGTGAGAATCTGGAATTGCTTGCCTGAGGAGGTGGTGATGGTGAACTCAGTCGAGGGGTTCAAGAGAGGCCTGGATGTCTTCCTGGAGCAGAACAATATTGTATCATACAATTATTAGGTTCTGTAGAAGGACGTAGATCTGGGGATTTATTATGATGGAATATAGGCTGAACTGGATGGACAAATGTCTTTTTTTGGCCTTACTAACTATGTTACTATATCACTATGATATAGAGAAAAATCTCCCTGAGACCTCGACGACAGCGATGACGGATGACATGGAGGGACAAGAGTCACCTTACGTCGTCTATAGGGCGGCGGAGGAATTCACTGAGCGACTTCCCTCTACCTTATCAGGGAAGGAATTGGTCTGAACTGCAGAGGAAGAATAACAACCCCGGGCTTTGAGGAGCGGACCTGCATTTGTAGGATATTTTCTATTTCCTCGCTATGTTGGCAACTTGACTTTCTTGCCTGGTGGAGAACAATGATATCTGAGTCAGGAAGATGAATTGCTGAGCGAGAAGGAAACAGGAATCGTCCGCGGGGTTAAACGCTCGTGAAATTGGTCTTGTGGGAAAGAGGAAGTCACAGGGGACCTTGTTCCCACGGCACATGAACAGATCTGTCACGTTACATGTCACCTACGGCCTATGTTATGGCAAACACCTACTTCATCCATCTTCCGTTCCATTGATCACGCACATATGGGCATCACCCACTTTCCTAAGCTCCCGAATAGCAAATCTGTCCCAATAGAATGACACCTCCATTACTTTGCTTTGGGAGATTTTGGCATCTGGGGCTGTAGAAATCTTGCAATCACTGGTGGCCATATTCAATGTCACCCCCTTCCCGAATGGGCCAATTATAGCTTTTTTTGCACTTTTTCCTCCCCTTCTTCCAAGAGCAATACATTTTATTAATGCTCCTTTGACATAGACATAAGTAAGATTTTTGGGGTTTTTTTTTGCTTGACAAGTCATACGTTTAAATGCTGCCTTTCATTTTACTATATCCTGTACTGAAAAATGGGGAAAAAATCCAAGTGGGTGAAATAGCAAAATAAAACCTAAAATTCCACCTTACCTTTCTAGGTTTAGCTTTTATGGGCGTGATAGTGCAGTAAAAATGACCTTTTAATATGATTCTCCAGGTCAGTACAATTACGGAGATAGCACATTTTATTTATATTTTTAATATTTTACTACTTTGTTGTAAAAAAATTTAAACTTTGTAAAAAAAAAAAAAAAACAATTTATTTTGTGTTGAGATTTATTTTTTTACTTTTTTGTTATTTCAGTCAATGAAACGGTGCGAGGACTTGTCTTCTGCAGTGCAAACTGATTAATTGCTTTAGATGATAGGGATTGATCTGTAGGCCAGAAAGCTTGCAGTCATCAGGAGAAGTTGTGGTGGCGGTCTGGGCCACGTCACCTGCGAGTCACTAATGTATTCAGCCTGTGATTGTATCAGCGCTCTGTTCTCCTGTTTTGTCTGCAACATCATAATACTCTGCATTCCGCCTGTGTAGCACTGGTTTATGATGGGCACTGTATGGCAGTATTATTAGTTTACTGGTCTTTTGTGCTTTGTATAGTGGTAGTCCCAGTGTGACTTACATGTTAAGGGAGCAGTGAATTTTTTGACCAGTGAATTCAATACGTGGGAACCAATTTATAGTGGTAGAGGATTGCCTTTGGGCATTCAAGGATAATTTATTTTGTTGACTAAGAGGTTGATACACGCGAAGCTTCATAAAGGATCAATAGAGAACATTTTCCCATGGGCGTGTTACAATCTCCAAGACTTTGCTGCTACTTTAGAAGAAATTAGAAGAAATCCATTAATTAATTAATCCATTTCATTAAAAGTAAGCAATAAAACAATGGTCTGATTCAAATGATACAAAGAAAATAATACACAGACTGTTGCCTCATTTGCTATTTCACTTGGTCATAGTTGGAGCCATTGTCCCCATATGTAAGCAACAAAATGGCAAAATTCATACAAAGGGAAATTCCTCAGAATTAAATATGGCAAATTAGGAACATGTTGTAAGTAAAGTGGTCAGAGATGGACTGAGATTAGGAGGACATGCAGGTAACATGGTCAGAGATGAGCTGAGATCAGGAGGACATGCAGGTAACATGGTCAGAGATGAGCAGAGATCAAGAGGACATGCAGGTAACATGGTCAGAGATGAGCAGAGATCAAGAGGACATGCAGGTAACATGGTCAGAGATGAGCAGAGATCAGGAGAACATGCAGGTAACATGGTCAGAGATGAGCAGAGATCAAGAGGACATGCAGGTAACATGGTCAGAGATGAGCTGAGATCAGGAGGACATGCAGGTAACATGGTCAGAGATGAGCTGAGATCAGGAGGACATGCAGGTGACATGGTCAGAGATGAGCTGAGATCAGGAGGACATGCAGGTGACATGGTCAGAGATGAGCTGAGATCAGGAGGACATGCAGGTGACATGGTCAGAGATAAACAGAGATCAGGAGGACGTACAGGTAACATGGTCAGAGATGAGCAGAGATCAAGAGGACATGCAGGTAACATGGTCAGAGATGAGCAGAGATCAGGAGAACATGCAGGTAACATGGTCAGAGATGAGCTGAGATCAGGAGGACATGCAGGTAACATGGTCAGAGATGAGCTGAGATCAAGAGAACATGCAGATAACATGGTCAGAGATGAGCTGAGATCAGGAGGACATGCAGGTAACATGGTCAGAGATGAGCTGAGATCAAGAGGACATGCAGGTAACATGGTCAGAGATGAGCAGAGATCAGGAGAACATGCAGGTAACATGGTCAGAGATGAGCTGAGATCAGGAGGACATGCAGGTAACATGGTCAGAGATGAGCAGAGATCAGGAGAACATGCAGGTAACATGGTCAGAGATGAGCTGAGATCAGGAGGACATGCAGGTAACATGGTCAGAGATGAGCAGAGATCAGGAGAACATGCAGGTAACATGGTCAGAGATGAGCTGAGATCAGGAGGACATGCAGGTAACATGGTCAGAGATGAGCTGAGATCAGGAGGACATGCAGGTAACATGGTCAGAGATAAGCAGAGATCAGGAGGACATGCAGGTAACATGGTCAGAGATGAGCAGAGATCAGGAGGACATACAGGAAACATGATCAGAAATGAGCTGAGATCAGGAGGACATGCAGGTAACATGGTCAGAGATGAGTTGAGATAAAGAAAATGTGGAAGTAACATGGTCAGACCTTAAATTAAGAAGATATGTAGGAAACATGATCAGAGATGCAAATGTTCCCTGGGCATGGCTAGAGATGGACGGAGATCAGAAGAACATGCAGGGATCATGTTCACAGATGAGCTGAGGAGGACAAACAGGTGACATGTTGAGAGATAAGCTGAGATGAGGAGGACATGCACATAACATAATTGGACATGAGCTGAGATGAGGAGGATGTGGAAGTAACATGCTCAGAGATGAAATTAAGAAGATATGTAGGAAACATGATTAGAGATGCAAATGTTCCCAGGGCATGATCAGAGATGGTCTAAGATCAGGAGAACATGCAGAGGACATGTTCATACATAAGCTGAAATGAGGAGGACATGCAGGTAACATGGTCAGAGATGAGCTAAGATGTTGAGGACATGCAGGTAACATGGTCAGAGATGAGCTAAGATGTGGAGGACATGCAGGTAACATGGTCAGAGATAAGGTAAGATGTGGAGGACATGCAGGTAGCATGGTCAGAGATGAGGTAAGATGTGGAGGACATGCAGGTAACATGGTCAGAGATGAGGTAAGATGTGGAGGACATGCAGGTAACATGGTCAGAGATGAGGTAAGATGTGGAGGACATGCAGGTAACATGGTCAGAGATGAGCTAAGACGTGGAGGACATGCAGGTAACATGGTCAGAGATGGGCTAAGATGTGGAGGACATGAAGGTAACATGGTCAGAGATGAGGTAAGATGTGGAGGACATGCAGGTAACATGGTCAGAGATGAGGTAAGATGTGGAGGACATGCAGGTAACATGGTCAGAGATGAGGTAAGATGTGGAGGACATGCAGGTAACATGGTCAGAGATGAGCTAAGACGTGGAGGACATGCAAGTAACATGGTCAGAGATGAGCTAAGATGTGGAGGACATGCAGGTAACATGGTCAGAGATGAGGTAAGATGTGGAGGTGCAGCGCCCCAGAGTCCTGGTCGTTGCAGTAATGTTGCTCTGCCACTAAGGGGAGTGATGTTATGTCTGATTGCACTAAAGGAGTTCACCTGACCAGGTATCACAGTCACACATTACACTTCACACTCCGGCCACCAGGGGGAGTGTTATGCAGGCAATCCAGTGACACAGTGTGCCAGCAATCAGAGCACATACAGTGATCTGACAATAACCCAAAAACAATAGAACGAGCTCTGAGACGTGGAATCTCTGTAGACTGCAAACCTGAACCTATCCTAAACACAACTAAAAGTGGCTGTGGATTGCGCCTGACACTACCTAGGCAACTCGGCACAACCTGAGAAACTGACTAGCCTGAAGATAGAAAATAAAGCCTGGCTTGCCTCAGAGAAATACTCCAAAGGAAAAGGCAGCCCCCCACATATAATGACTGTTAGCAAGATGAAAAGACAAACGTAGGGATGAAATAGATTCAGCAAAGTGAGGCCCGATATTCTAGATAGAGCGAGGATAGCAAAGAGAACTTTGCAGTCTACAAAAAACCCTAAAGCAAAAAACCACGCAAAGGGGCAAAAGACCCACCGTGCCGAACTAACGGCACAGCGGTACACCCTTTGCGTCTCAGAGCTACCAGCAAAACGAATGGACAAGCTGGACAGAAAAAGTAGTAACAAAAACAAAGCAGCACTTATCTAAGCAGAGCAGCAGGCCACAGGAAAAATCCAGAAGCTCAGATCCAACACTGGAACATTGACAAGGAGCAAGGAAGACAGAATCAGGCGGAGTTAAATAACAAAGCAGCCAACGAGCTCACCAGAACACCTGAGGGAGGAAGCTCAGAAGCTGCAGTACCACTTGTGACCACAGGAGTGAATTCAGCCACAGAATTCACAACAGTACCCCCCCCCCCCCCTTGAGGAGGGGTCACCGAACCCTCACCAGAGCCCCCAGGCCGACCAGGATGAGCCACATGAAAGGCACGAACAAGATCTGGAGCATGGACATCAGAGGCAAAAACCCAGGAATTATCTTCCTGAGTATAACCCTTCCATTTAACCAGATACTGGAGTTTCCGTCTAGAAACACGAGAATCCAAAATTTTCTCCACAATATACTCCAATTCCCCCTCCACCAAAACCGGGGCAGGAGGCTCAACAGAAGGAACCATAGGTGCCACGTATCTCCGCAACAACGACCTATGGAATACATTATGTATGGAAAAGGAGTCTGGGAGGGTCAGACGAAAAGACACAGGATTGAGAATCTCAGAAATCCTATACGGACCAATAAAACGAGGTTTAAATTTAGGAGAGGAAACCTTCATAGGAATATGATGAGAAGATAACCAAACCAGATCCCCAACACGAAGTCGGGGACCCACACGGCGTCTGCGATTAGCGAAAAGTTGAGCCTTCTCCTGGGACAAGGTCAAATTGTCCACTACCTGAGTCCAGATCTGCTGCAACCTGTCCACCACAGAATCCACACCAGGACAGTCCGAAGACTCAACCTGCCCTGAAGAGAAACGAGGATGGAACCCAGAATTGCAGAAAAATGGAGAGACCAAGGTAGCCGAGCTGGCCCGATTATTAAGGGCGAACTCAGCCAACGGCAAAAAGGACACCCAATCATCCTGGTCTGTAGAAACAAAACATCTCAGATATGTTTCCAAGGTCTGATTGGTTCGTTCGGTCTGGCCATTAGTCTGAGGATGGAAAGCCGAGGAAAAAGATAGGTCAATGCCCATCCTACCACAAAAGGCTCGCCAAAACCTTGAAACAAACTGGGAACCTCTGTCAGAAACAATATTCTCAGGAATGCCATGCAAACGAACCACATGCTGGAAGAACAAAGGCACCAAATCAGAGGAGGAAGGCAATTTAACCAAGGGCACCAGATGGACCATTTTAGAAAAGCGATCACAAACCACCCAAATGACTGACATCTTTTGAGAAACGGGAAGGTCAGAAATGAAATCCATCGAAATATGTGTCCAAGGCCTCTTTGGGACCGGCAAGGGCAAAAGCAACCCACTGGCACGTGAACAGCAGGGCTTAGCCCTAGTACAAATCCCACAGGACTGCACAAAAGCACGTACATCCCGTGACAGAGATGGCCACCAGAAGGATCTAGCCACTAACTCTCTGGTACCAAAGATTCCAGGATGACCAGCCAACACCGAACAATGAAGTTCCGAGATAACTTTACTAGTCCACCTATCAGGGACGAACAGTTTCTCCGCCGGACAACGATCAGGTTTATTCGCCTGAAATTTTTGCAACACTCGCCGCAAATCAGGGGAGATGGCAGACACAATGACTCCTTCCTTGAGGATACTCGCCGGCTCAGATGAACCCGGAGAGTCGGGCACAAAACTCCTAGACAGAGCATCCGCCTTCACATTTTTAGAGCCCGGAAGGTACGAAATCACAAAATCGAAGCGGGCAAAAAATAACGACCAACGGGCCTGTCTAGGATTCAAGCGCTTGGCAGACTCGAGATAAGTAAGGTTCTTATGATCAGTCAATACCACCACGCGATGCTTAGCTCCTTCAAGCCAATGACGCCATTCCTCGAATGCCCACTTCATGGCCAGCAACTCTCGGTTGCCCACATCATAATTACGTTCAGCAGCCGAAAACTTCGTGGAAAAGAAAGCACATGGTTTCAACACTGAGCAACCAGAACCTCTCTGTGACAAAACCGCCCCTGCTCCAATCTCAGAAGCATCAACCTCGACCTGGAACGGAAGAGAAACATCTGGTTGACACAACACAGGGGCAGAACAAAAACGATGCTTCAACTCCTGAAAAGCTTCCACAGCAGCAGAAGACCAATTAACCAAATCAGCACCCTTCTTGGTCAAATCGGTCAATGGTTTGTCAATGCTAGAAAAATTACAAATGAAGCGACGATAAAAATTAGCAAAGCCCAGGAATTTTTGCAGACTTTTCAGAGATGTCGGCTGAGTCCAATCCTGGATGGCTTGGACCTTAACCGGATCCATCTCGATAGTAGAAGGGGAAAAGATGAACCCCAAAAATGAAACTTTCTGCACACCGAAGAGACACTTTGATCCCTTCACAAACAAAGAATTAGCACGCAGGACCTGGAAAACCATTCTGACCTGCTTCACATGAGAGTCCCAATCATCTGAGAAGATCAAAATGTCATCCAAGTAAACAATCAGGAATTTATCCAGATACTCACGGAAGATGTCATGCATAAAAGACTGAAACACAGATGGAGCATTGGCAAGTCCGAACGGCATCACTAGATACTCAAAATGACCCTCGGGCGTATTAAATGCAGTTTTCCATTCATCTCCTTGCTTGATTCTCACCAGATTATACGCACCACGAAGATCTATCTTAGTGAACCAACTAGCCCCCTTAATCCGAGCAAACAAGTCAGATAACAATGGCAAGGGATACTGAAATTTAACAGTGATCTTATTAAGAAGGCGGTAATCAATACACGGTCTCAGCGAACCATCCTTCTTGGCTACAAAAAAGAACCCTGCTCCCAGTGGTGATGACGATGGGCGAATATGTCCCTTCTCCAGGGATTCCTTCACATAACTGTGCATAGCGGCGTGTTCAGGCACGGATAAATTAAATAATCGACCTTTAGGGAATTTACTACCAGGAATCAAATTGATAGCACAATCACAATCCCTATGCGGAGGTAGGGCATCGGACTTGGGCTCTTCAAATACATCCTGATAATCAGACAAGAACTCTGGGACCTCAGAAGGAGTGGATGACGAAATAGACAAAAATGGAACATCACCATGTACCCCCTGACAACCCCAGCTGGATACCGACATAGAGTTCCAATCCAATACAGGATTATTGGTTTGCAGCCATGGCAACCCCAACACGACCACATCATGCAGATTATGCAGTACCAGAAAGCGAATAACTTCCTGATGTGCAGGAGCCATGCACATGGTCAGCTGGGTCCAGTACTGAGGTTTATTCTTGGCTAAAGGTGTAGCATCAATTCCTCTCAACGGAATAGGACACCGCAAAGGCTCCAAGAAAAACCCACAACGTTTAGCATAATCCAAATCCATCAGATTCAGGGCAGCGCCTGAATCCACAAACGCCATGACAGAAAACGACGACAAAGAGCATATCAAGGTAATGGACAGAAGGAATTTGGATTGTACAGTACCAATGACGGCAGACCTATCGAACCGCTTAGTGCGCTTAGGACAATCAGAAATAGCATGAGTGGAATCACCACAGTAGAAACACAGACCATTCAGACGTCTGTGTTCTTGCCGTTCAACTCTGGTCATAGTCCTATCGCACTGCATAGGCTCAGGTTTAATCTTAGACAATACCGCCAAATGGTGCACAGATTTACGCTCGTGCAAGCGTCGACCGATCTGAATGGCCAAAGACATAGACTCATTCAAACCAGCAGGCATAGGAAAACCCACCATGACATCCTTAAGAGCCTCAGAGAGACCCTTTCTGAACAAAGCTGCCAGTGCAGATTCATTCCACAGAGTGAGTACTGACCACTTCCTAAATTTCTGACAATATACTTCTATATCATCCTGACCCTGGCACAAAGCCAGCAAATTTTTCTCAGCCTGATCCACAGAATTAGGCTCATCGTAACGTAATCCGAGCACCAGGAAAAACGCATTGACATTACTCAATGCAGGGTCTCCCGGCGCAAGAGAAAATGCCCAGTCCTGAGGGTCGCCGCGCAAAAAAGAAATAATAATCAAAACCTGTTGAATAGGATTACCAGAAGAATGAGGTTTCAAGGCCAGAAATAGCTTACAATTATTTTTGAAATTAAGAAACTTAGTTCTATCACCAAAAAACAAATCAGGAATAGGAATTCTTGGTTCTAACATAGATTTCTGATCAATAGTATCTTGAATCCTTTGTACATTTGTAACGAGATTATCCATTGAAGAGCACAGACTCTGAATATCCATGTCCACACCTGTGTCCTGAAACACCCAAATGTCTAGGGGAAAAAAAACAACTGAACACAGAGCTGAGAGAAAAAAAAAAATGATGTCAGAACTTCTTTTTTTTCCCTCTATTGAGAATCATTAGGTTGGCTCCTTGTACTGTTATGCAGACAATCCAGTGACACAGTGTGCCAGCAATCAGAGCACATACAGTGATCTGACAATAACCCAAAAACAATAGAACGAGCTCTGAGACGTGGAATCTCTGTAGACTGCAAACCTGAACCTATCCTAAACACAACTAAAAGTGGCTGTGGATTGCGCCTGACACTACCTAGGCAACTCGGCACAACCTGAGAAACTGACTAGCCTGAAGATAGAAAATAAAGCCTGGCTTGCCTCAGAGAAATACCCCAAAGGAAAAGGCAGCCCCCCACATATAATGACTGTTAGCAAGATGAAAAGACAAACGTAGGGATGAAATAGATTCAGCAAAGTGAGGCCCGATATTCTAGATAGAGCGAGGATAGCAAAGAGAACTTTGCAGTCTACAAAAAACCCTAAAGCAAAAAACCACGCAAAGGGGGCAAAAAGACCCACCGTGCCGAACTAACGGCACGGCGGTACACCCTTTGCGTCTCAGAGCTACCAGCAAAACGAATGGACAAGCTGGACAGAAAAAGTAGTAACAAAAACAAAGCAGCACTTATCTAAGCAGAGCAGCAGGCCACAGGAAAAATCCAGAAGCTCAGATCCAACACTGGAACATTGACAAGGAGCAAGGAAGACAGAATCAGGCGGAGTTAAATAACAAAGCAGCCAACGAGCTCACCAGAACACCTGAGGGAGGAAGCTCAGAAGCTGCAGTACCACTTGTGACCACAGGAGTGAATTCAGCCACAGAATTCACAACAGGGGAGCAAAAGGCTCTATGTATTAGGCCACTCCTCACACTCTGGTAAAACTGGGGGTTGGACAGGAAGTTAGTCAGAACGCAGCCTGGGAGAGCTCCAGGGAGGACCTGTCAGAAGTGGGAACCTGGCAGGTACCTAGCAGAAAGGACAGATTGTTACGGTGCCGCGCCTGCACTACCTTGCGGCGGCATCTCAAGGAAGGACACGAAGCGAAGGATATTGTGGAGAAGTGAGAAGTGGGATCATAGTACGAAGGAGATAGAACCAGAAGGAGCCGTGTCCCTAAGACTGTGGCAACATCCTTCTGAGGCGCGTAGCCGGTGGCCGGAGCACCGAGGAAGTAACAGACTCCACGCATTACTTCAAACAGCGTCAGGACAGTTAATTACAGGTTGCCTGTCTGACTTAAATCCCGGCGCCGATCCCGGAAGAAGAACCCCGACCCTGGCAGGTTAGCAGGGGGAAAGAACGGCCATGTCGGATCCCGGAGGAGCGGAGGCGGCGGCCACAGCTGCAGACTCGGAAGCGCTTCCAGATTCCGTGGTAGACGCAGCCACGGGTCTGGTATCACCGCCGGATGCCGCAGGGCTTGCCGCTCCCATCAACCAGCTGGATACTGCCGCCGCTACAACAGCCATAATGCCCTTCTCTATGCCGTACCTACCAGGAGCCGCCTGGCTCCCGCGATACTCCGGAGAAGCCCATACGTTAACTGACTTTAAAGAGGGGATTTGTAGCCTGCTTGAGTTTTATCCCTTGACAGAGCCTCAGAAAGTTCATATGATAACCGGCCAACTCTTTGGAGCGGCACTGAGGGAAGTGAAGTCCTGGCCCGTTACAGATAAGAAAACTGCGCAACAGGTATTTGCAAAGCTTAAAGCCACCTTTGACACCCGCACCGCTACGGAAATTTAATTGACGTTCTATGGGTGCAAGCAGAGGCCGCAGGATAACTTACGGGACTATGCCCTTAATCTTCAGGAGGCGCGGCGGGCCATCAAGCAAAGAGACCCAAACAGCATGCAAGATGAAGATAAACTCCTGAAGGAGCAGTTCATCGAGGGGCTCCTGTGCAGTAACCAAAGGGCCCAGCTACACTTCCTGGCCATGCAGAATCCAGACCTGACTTTTGCGCAATTCAAAGATAAAGCCATCCAGGCACTACCAGAGCGACAGCCCAGCCGTGCCACACTTCCCAGGCGTCAAGCCCTCACGTACCACCAGGAGGTGGCGCTGGACGCACCCGTTTCCGCCGAGGCCGATGCCCAGACCCTGGAAGACGACTCCCCTGCAGGACTGTGCCTCCAGATACAGGAGCTGACCAAGAGTGTTGCTGCCCTAGCCCGGACCGTCCAATCCCTACAGGAGGCCCCCAAGGAGAAGATCCAGTTGGCTTCCAGACCGGAGGATGTCCCCTGGCAGCGACCAAGGAGAGTTCCGTCGACCAGAGGCAGAGACGACGATCGCTTTCATCGGGATGGATGACCTATCTGCCGCCGCTGCCACCAGGTGGGCCATCTTGAAAGGTACTGTCAGTTAAACGAGCAACTCCTGGGGCAGAGGTCCAACCCCCAGGAGTAGAACAATTTGCTGGACACCGGTTCCCAGGTGACAACTATGCCCTACATTCTTTATAGACGTTATTGGGAGGACACCGACATTACCCGTGGCCCCGATGATGATTTTACCATAATAGCTAGTAATGGTCAGCCGCTGCCGCAAGTGGGGTATAAAGAGGTCACTATTAAGGTGGGCGGGTAGAATTGGAGGCCCAAGGAATTGTCATTGTGGATATTGACCGACGTGAACGTAACCCCATGATGACCATCGGTACTAATGTCATAGAAAATTGTCTTGAAGAAGTTATTGTCTTGTTGCAGCAGGTAGCAGAGACAGCTGGTTACAGTGAACAACATGCCTTGCAGAAAGAACTCAGAGCCCTAATGTGGAGACAGCAGGTGGAGCTGACTGGTGGTGAAATTGGCCGGGTCACAGTGAGTGATTCGAACCCCATTGCAATACCCCCCAAGAGTGAAATGTTAATATGGTGTCGGGCAGGCATAGGCCTCGGGGGTAAAGACTATCAGGCCCTGGTAGAACCTGTGTATTCGGATAACAGGCCTACCCTCCTGACAGCCAGAGGGGTGGTTAACGTCCGCAAGGGGAGGGTGCCAGTACGTGTCCTTAACTGTGGGGAGGAAGGAAGTCCACCTAACTAAATATGTCACACTTGCCAAGCTGTTTACTGTTAATAATAGTGTGATACAGGCACCCGGGGCCTTGGCTCCGTCCAATCTGGCGGAGGACAACGGCTCTGTAGGGCAATCGAAAGATTGGTGTCAAGAATTACATGTGGGCACTGATTCTACTCCATCTCACCAGATACAGGGGGCCTACAGGGTGGTTCATGAGTATGAGCGGGTATTCAGCAAGCACCCCCTTGATTTCGGGCGGGTAAAAGGGATTCAACATCATATCTCTACAGGAGATCACCCACCCGTAAAAGAAAGATACCGTCCTGTACCCCCAGCTCATTATCAGTGTGCCAAGGACATGTTGCGAGAGATGAAGGAGGCTGGGGTAGTGAGAGACAGCTGTAGCCCCTAGGCAGCTCCATTAGTCCTCGTTAGGAAGAAAGATGGCACCATGAGG
This sequence comes from Ranitomeya imitator, assembly GCF_032444005.1. Classification (NCBI taxonomy): domain Eukaryota; kingdom Metazoa; phylum Chordata; class Amphibia; order Anura; family Dendrobatidae; genus Ranitomeya; species Ranitomeya imitator. Next base: position 29,580,584 of record NC_091284.1, read on the forward strand.
ATGTGTGTGGATTATAGGCAATTAAACCGCATTACACATAAGGATGCATACCCCCTGCCTAGGATAGACGAGTCCTTGGCTGCTTTAAAGTCTGCTAATTATTTCTCTACCTTGGATCTCACCAGTGGGTACTGGCAGGTTCCCGTGGCAGAGGCAGACAAGGAAAAGACGGCCTTCACGACGCCGATGGGTCTCTGCGAGTTCAACTACATGCCCTTCGGATTGTGTAACGCCCCGGGGACGTTCCAGAGGATTATGGAGTGCTGTTTGGGACACAAGAACTTTGAGACCGTGCTGCTATATCTGGACGATGTCATTGTCTTCTCTAAGACCTATGAAGACCATTTGAAGCACCTGGCCAAGGTGTTTGAAGCGCTGTCCAACTTTGGCTTAAAGGTGAAACCGTCCAAATGCCATCTGCTAAAACCCAAAGTGCAGTACCTGGGCCATGTGGTGAGTGCCGAAGGAGTGGCCGCAGACCCCGACAAGGTCACGGTGATCAAGAACTGGCTGCAGCCCGGTAACCTCCATGAAGTCCGGCAGTTCTTCGGGTTGGTGGGCTACTACCGGAGGTTTATCAAGGACTTCACCAAGAAGGCCGCGCCATTGCAAGACCTGTTGGTGGGCCAACCCAAGAAACCCAAGGGTAAGAATAGTCCGTTTGATTGGAACGACGGACTGGAAGGATCGTTCACCTGCTTAAAATCGGCACTGACGGGAGAAGAAGTACTAGCCTACCCTGAATATGACCAACCATTTGTATTGTATACAGATGCCAGCAACGTGGGGCTGTGAGCTGTGATGTCTCAGGTCCAGAAGGGCAAGGAAAAAGTAATCGCTTACGCCAGCAGGAAACTTCGCCTCACTGAAAGGAACCCAGACAACTACAGTTCCTTTAAGCTGGAGTTCCTCGCCGTCGTTTGGGCTGTGACGGAGAGGTTCAAGCACTACCTGGCCTCAGCAAAATTCACCGTCTTCATGGATAATAATCCACTGACACACTTGGACACAGCAAAACTCGGTGCCTTGGAGCAGCGGTGGATGGCCCGGTTGTCCAATTACGACTTCACCATCAAGTACCGGGCGGGCACAAGAATGCAAATGCCGATGCATTGTCCCGAATGCCTCACTTGCCCGAAACGGGGGAAGATCCAGAAGCATTTGAAGAAGTAGAGCTGCCCGCTTTCCATCGCCCCAAGGCAACCCAATGTTCCCATCAGGTGGAGAACAGGCGCAGAAATAAACAGGGCGCCCCGTTGAATCCCCTGCCTATCAGCCTAACAGACCACTGCGCTCTGCAAATGACTTTCGATTAACCTCTGCACTAATCCGTACCTCCCACTCCCGACTCCAAAACTTCTCCCGTGCTGCGCCAATCCTCTGGAATGCTCTACCCCAAGATATTAGGACCATCCATAATTTGCATAGTTTTAGGCGCTCGCTCAATACACATTTGTTCAGAGCGGCCTATCACGTTCACTAATCAAAGTCATTTTATGTTTGTGTGTGTGTGTAGCCCATTCACTATCCCCATCTATTCCCCAACCCCTGAAGATGGCTGGACCATGATTATAAATACATCATTGTAAATACACACCTGTACTTTGCATCTCCCCCACCTCATTGTAGATTGTAAGCTCTCACGAGCAGGGTCGTCTTATTTTGCTTTAATTATTGTATTGTTAACGTTGTTACTTATGACTTTTGTGTTTGAAACTGTTAAACTGTAAAGCGCTGCGGAATATGTTGGCGCTATATAAATAAAGATTATTATTATAAATAAAGATTATTATTATTATCACGGGTGGACAGAGAACCAAGATGGTGACCCTGCGGTCCGTCAGGTGAAAAAGCTCCTGATGCAGGCAGGTTTGCATCCCGGCCCGGATGATCCACCGGAGGCATTACAGTTGTGGAAGGAGAGGGGCAAACTGTTTATTCACGATGGCAAGCTCTGCCGAAGCAGCATCGACCCCCGCACTCATGAATTGGTATGGCAGATCGTGGTCCCAAGACAAGATGTGCCAATGGTCCTGGGAGCGTACCACGATGGGGCAGAACACTTCGGATGGAGGAAGCTGGAGAGGCTACTCCGTGGGAGGTTCTACTGGATCGGCATGAAGAAAGCCATCGAGAGGTGGTGTCGAGAGTGTGGCCCCTGTAGCCTACGCCGGAAGGATTGTGACAGCCAACGGGCTCCCTTGCAGCCCATCATCACCAAACGGCCGCTCGAGTTAGTCGAGCTGGATCACGTAAAGCTAACACCTAGCCGGTCAGGTTATATCTACGCTCTCACTATTGTGGACCACTACTCCAGATTCCTGGTAGTCGTGCCGGTCAAAGATCTAACGGCTAGGACGGCTGCCAAAACCTTCCAGCAGTACTTCTGTAGACCCCATGGGTACCCGGAGAAGGTGTTGACCGATCAGGGACCAGCATTTGAAGCGGAGGTGTTCCAGGAGTTCTGCAATTTGTACGGGTGTAAGAAGATCAGAACCACGCCGTACCATCCACAGACCAATGGGATGTGCGAGAAGATGAACCAAGTGGTGATCGACCTACTGAAGACCTTACCTGTAGAGGAGCGGAACTTGTGGCCCACAAAGTTACCAGACTTGGTAGATATGTACAACCACATCCCGGTGAATTCCACCAACTGCACCCCAGCGTACCTAATGCGAAGAAGGTCTAGCAAGTTACCCGTCGATCTGGACATGGGGTCCTGACCCCCGAAGATATATCGCCAGATGTGGATTGGGATACCGAGAGGCAGCAGAGGTACCGCAAAGTACAGGAATGTGTAGAAAGGAGTCTCGCCCAAGCCAGACAAAAACAAGAAAGGGACTACAACCAGTATGCTCCTGCGGCTCCATTGTCACCTGGTGAGCAGGTACTCAAACGGAAGAGGAGACTACACAAGCTTGATGACCAATGGGAAGCGGAACCGTATTCCATTCTGCCCTCCGATTTCGACAATACGAAGGTCTGTCTCATCAGCAAAGACGGAAGGGAAACCTCAACAGCCATATCCAGAGACCACCTTAAAATATGCCCTGATAAGCTGAAAGATGGGGAAACAGATCCCGGGACTTCTCCACCCGTGGAAGAGGAGGCCATTGTGGTACCTGTCTTAACGTTTCATCAACTGAGACTGCCGGAACTAAATGTGGTGCCAAGGCATCCGGACCCGCAAGCGCAGCCGACCCCAACAGAAGATGCGATGCCAACAGTCGAACCAGCAGGCCCTCCCTCTGCCATCGGTGAATCTGCCATGCCCACCATTAGTAGTGGCAGCTCTGAGAACTCCAGCATGCCAGTCCTGCCCCGAATCACTAGAAGTGTAGCTAGAAGACAGTGCACTACACCAGCGATAGCAAGCGTAGCGGGCCCTGTCAGGCCAATAGCAACCCCTGCACTGCGGAGGTCTACGCGTAGCACCAAGAATCAGACTCCACTTCGCTATAAAACTTGGAGATATTAACGATAGTTGCTATTTGGTTGAAAATGTTTGTGTAAATATCTGTGTTACAGGTTTAAAAATGGACAATGGTGTGATGGACAGTGAATCACTCCAAAACTTTCTCAGGGACCCCTTTGTTTACCCAAGGTCTCTGCTGTCCTATGGTTGCACCTACTGAACTGGGAGTCATGAACTGTGCATGACCAATCTTTTGCAACGTTCAAGCGTCCTTACCTTCCATAACGGAAAGCACTGTTATATTTACTTGTTCATAGTATTTTAAAATTTTGTGTGTTTTCTATTAACATGTATTGTTATTCTTCTTTTCCCAGTCCGGGAGTACTGGATTTAACCGGGGGGGAGTGCAGCGCCCCAGAGTCCTGGTCGTTGTAGTAATGTCGCTCTGCCACTAAGGGGAGTGATGTTATGTCTGATTGCACGAAAGGAGTTCACCTGACCAGGTATCACAGTCACACATTACACTTCACACTCCGGCCACCAGGGGGAGCAAAAGGCTCTATGTATTAGGCCACTCCTGACACTCTGGTAAAACTGGGGGTTGGACAGGAAGTTAGTCAGAACGCAGCCTAGGAGAGCTCCAGGGAGGACCTGTCAGAAGTGGGAACCTGGCAGGTACCTAGCAGAAAGGACAGATTGTTACGGAGCCGTGCCTGCACTACCTTGCGGCGGCATCTCAAGGAAGGACACGAAGCGAAGGATATTGTGGAGAAGTGAGAAGTGGGATCATAGTATGAAGGAGATAGAACCAGAAGGAGTCGTGTCTTCAGTAAAAAGGTAAAGAGACTGCAACCCTGTGTCCTCGTTATTCCTCGCACCCTGCACCATGCACCATTACCTTTCATTGGACGCCCCTTAGCAGGGTCACAGACCGGGTCTAGCCACCATGACAACCCCGGACCGAGTATCCCGCGGCCCTGTGTCTGGGGGCGCTCCAGAGGACATGCAGGTAACATGGTCAGAGATGAGGTAAGATGTGGAGGACATGCAGGTAACATGGTCAGAGATGAGCTAAGATGTGGAGGACATGCAGGTAACATGGTCAGAGATGAGCTAAGATGTGGTGGACATGCAGGTAACATGGTCAGAAATGGACTGAGCTTAGGAGAATAAGCAAGGATCATAAAGACATTCATGTAACATTGTCAGAGATGAGAAGAGATCAGAACGATAAGCAAGTAACATGGGCAGAGATCAGAAAGACATGCAGGTAACATAGTCAAAGATGAGCAGAGATCAGGAGCAAATGTAGGTAACAAAGTCAGATTGGATAAGCAGAGATTTGGAGGACGACATACCGATAGCATGGTCGAAAAAGAACAACTACAAAGACCAGTCTGATAATCTAGTCATAAGAAGAGATCCAAATCATACTGAAAACTCTAAATCTTTATTGCAGACATATAAAAAGGTAAAAAGGCTTAAGAAACGCCCCCGGAAGTCGCTAAGGACAAAACGCGCGTCGGGGTGATGGGAAACACCCACTTAATTGTGGCACCTGTTTTTTGAGGTAATATGACTATATACTTGTGACTTGGTGTTTGTATTCAGGCATTCATGCGTCCTTCCTATGTATATGAGTTTCTAGTGGTCCTCTTCACTCTCCATGATTGTTCCTTCCTCTCAATACTCATGTGTTACCTATACTTTTAAACTTTGGGATTCATTTGATTGATTTATGTATCTGCTAGCAGGGCACATGATTTTTGGTATAACACTTGGTTACTGACAGTACATTTGTATAGCTTTAATTCTATTGTGCAGGATAGCATTGGCGTTCCCCCTACAGGGTGCACCTGGTGTTCATTGGTGTAAAAGGGAACCTGTCACCCCCAAAATGGAAGATGAGCTAAGCCCACCAGCATCAGGGGCTTATCTACAGCATTCTGTAATGCTGTAGATAAGCCCCCGATGTATCCTGAAAGATGAGAAAAAGAGGTTAGATTATACTCACCTGGGCGGGCGGTCTGATCCGATGGGCGTCGCGGTCTGGTCCGGGGCTTCCCATCTTTTACGATGACGTCCTCTTCTTGCCTTCACGCTGCGGCTCCGGCGCACTTTGTCTCCCTGTTGAGGGCAGAGCAAAGTACTGCAGTGCGCAGGCGCTGGGCCTCTCGACCTTTCCCTGCGCACTGCAGTACTTTGCTCTGCCCTCAACAGGACAGATAAAGTATGCCTGCGCCGGAGCCGCAGCGTGAAGACAAGAAGAGGATGCCATTGTAAGACGATGGGAGGCCCCGGACCGCACCGCGACGCCCATCGGATCGGACCGCCCGCCCAGGTGAGTATAATCTAACCTCTTTTTCTCATCTTTCAGGATACATCGGGCATTCCAGAATGCTGTAGATAAGCCCCTAATGCCGGTAGGCTTAGCTCATCTTCCATTTTAGGGGTGACAGGTTCCCTTTAAGTCTTTTTACCTTTTTACATGTCTACAATAAAGCTTTATCGTTTTAAATATGATTTGGATCTCTTCTTATGACTAGTTTATCAGACTGGTCTTTGTAGTTGTTGTATATCTATGTGAAGTGCCAGATAGGTTATTTTCGGTCATTTATTGAATGAATAATGGTCAAAGATGAGCAGAGATCAGGAGGACTTGCAGATAACATAGCGAGAGATCATTTCAGGTCAGGACTCAGGAGAACATGGTCACTCAGACAATCCTGAATGACGTGGTCCTGGCCCAAATTGGCATGAAAAGATCTGGTACTGGCAGGTTATACAAGCTCATGTGCTGCCCTCTGGTGTCCACATCACCACGTTACCCACCCATTAAAGGACCTAAACGTTCCTGTTTTCTATACCATGCCCGTCCTAGTTTGTAATATACAGACGACATCGCAGGTACTAGAAAAACCCTTGAGCCTGACAATTTTAGATCTTACATGCCTTGGCCAATGTTATCGGTGGCTCTAGTATATCTCTGTCCTCACATTACAATTTTCTTTACACACGCGTGATGACGCGGCAGCTGGGGATCTAGAAAAGCTGTAGCATTAACATGCATAAAAAGACAAAACGGACTAAAACATTTATTTATTTTGTCCTAAAAGATTCATTTATTAAGCACCATGGAATCAATGGTGCTATATAAATAAATAATAATAATTTATTGCTTTACATGCAAATTACTGCAATTGTAACAACTCGTGAATAGGAATATAGATAATATATTAATTATTATTACTGTGTCCAGTCAACGCACGGCTCTGACGACTGTACTATAGCTGTACCAGGTTCTGCATCTGTGTAGTCATCTCAGGACTGCATAGCTTCATCACGATGATAGGATGGCCATATACGGCCATTATATATTGTGTGTTGGCTATGTGACGTTAGTTGGCGGTATTATACTAATTCTGCTCATTTATTATACTTTACCATGAAGACAGTCCCTGATAATACCGTTGATTCTCAGTTTGGATTTACCCTTTACCTCCATGGTTGTTGGGAACTTGTACACTGCTCCATTTTTCCACGGTCATGGGGTAGCATATGGTTGCCAATGTTTCAGAAATTTTAATCATCACTCAGCCTTTCTGGCAAAGCCTCTATGCACCCCGATAACGCCCAACTCATTTCACACACCAAGTTTTTGGTGGAAGATCATATAAACAGCATCCCCTTTTGACTTAAGAGCCTGGGAAATTTGAGGACGGATGGCCACAATGTGTTGTCATCATTAGTCTTTGTTTGTGCTCATGAAGTCGCTGATGATGTCATATTCAGCTGTGTGGTCACTTCTCTGGCCTCCAACTCCTCCTAGGTACATCCCGAAAACAGACTGAACTGCCCACTTCAAGTTGAGGTAAAAACTCCAAACATCTTCAGAGAGCCCAAAATTTGCCAGGACTGTACCCAAAGAAATTAGGACAGTCTGCCGAGTTCAAGCCTGTTACTAACTGTAGAACCAGAAACACATGGGCTACTTGCACATTGAACAAGTCTGTAGGGACCGGTTCACACACCACCAAGAAACTTGAAAACACAAAAGAGCACAGTGAGGTCGAAAATACTCTGTTGTAAAAAAAAATCACAGTAATAAGCAAGTGCTAGTCAAAAGATGGAAAAAACAGGGTATTTAATTGATACTTTTAAAAAAAAAAAAAAAAAATATGCTAAGCTGCTCCACCAATCGTCAAGGTATACCCATATAGAGCAGTCCTACCTAATGTATATAATCCCTATCTGATGTATTTAAAAACCTGATCATCTGTATGAGTTGGAACATGAGTTCAAGTAATTTCTGGATGGTTTTTTGAAGGGTTTTTTGCTGACCACGCAGTTTACTTTTGTATCCTCTGCTATCTAGTTTTAGCGGGCCTCATTTTGCTGAATCTGTTTTCATACTGCGTATGTGCCTTCCTCTCATTTCACCGTCATTATATGTGGGGGGCTGCTATTTCTGTGGGGTATTTCTCTGGAGGCAAGAGAGGTCTGTGTTTCTTCTAATAGGGGAAGTTAGATCTTCGGCTGGTGCGAGACGTCTAGGATCAACGTAGGCACGTTCCCCGGCTATTATTATTTGTGTGTTTAGGTTTAGGGTCGCGGTCAGCTCAGGTTCCATCACCCTAGAGCTCGTTTGTGCTTGTCCTTTTGTGATTCCCTGCCATTGGGATCATGACAGTATAGCCGGCCCGAAAGTTTTGGCTGAAGTAGGAGGAAAAGTAGTCTGAGGAAGTTTTTTTTTTTTTTTTTCCCCTCCTCAGAGTTTGCTGCCTAGCCTTAATTGCAGTCTGGCTGTTTTTTTTTTTTTTCCTCCTCTTAATCCTTGAATGGCTCTGACCTCAGCTGTTTATCATGGACGTCCAGAGTTTAGCTTCCAGCTTGAATAATCTTGCTGCTAAGGTTCAAAATATACAAGATTTTGTTGTACATGCTCCTATGTTTGAACCTAGAATTCCTATCCCAGAGTTCTTTGCTGGAGATAGATCTAGTTTTCTGAATTTTAGGAACAATTGCAAGTTGTTCCTTTCTTTGAAATCTTCTGGAGACCCTGCTCAGCAGGTTAAGATTATTATATCTTTCCTGCGGGGTGACCCTCAAAATTGGGCATTTGCATTGGCACCAGGGGATCCTGCGTTGCTTAATGTGGATGCGTTTTTTCTGGCATTGGGTTTGCTCTATGAGGAACCTAACCAAGAGATTCAGGCTGAAAAAGCTTTATTAGCTCTCTCTCAGGGGCAAGATGAAGCAGAAATATATTGTCAAAAATTTCGGAAATGGTCAGTGCTTACTCAGTGGAATGAGTGCGCCCTGGCTGCAAAGTTCAGAGATGGCCTTTCTGAGGCCATTAAAGATGTTATGGTGGGGTTCCCTGCGCCTACAGGTCTGAATGAGTCTATGACTATGGCTATTCAGATTGATCGGCGTTTACGGGAGCGCAAACCTGTGCACCATTTGGCGGTGTCTTCTGAACAGGCACTTGAGACAATGCAATGTGATAGAGTTAAGTCCAGAAGTGAATGGCAAAACTATAGGCGGAAAAATGGGTTGTGCTTTTATTGTGGTGATTCAGCTCATGTTATATCAGCATGCTCTAAACGCACAAAAAAGGTTGATAAGTCTGTTGCCATTAGTACGTTACAGTCTAAGTTCATTCTGTCTGTGACTCTGATTTGTTCATTATCATCCATTTCCGTCGATGCCTATGTGGATTCAGGCGCTGCCCTGAGTCTTATGGATTGGTCATTTGCCAATCGCTGTGGGTTTAGTCTTGAGCCTCTGGAAGTCCCTATTCCTTTGAAGGGAATTGACTCTACACCTTTAGCTATGAATAAACCTCAGTACTGGACACAAGTGACCATGCGTATGACTCCCGTTCATCAGGAGGTGATTCGCTTCCTGGTATTGTATAATTTACATGATGTCCTAGTACTTGGTCTGCCATGGTTACAAACTCATAATCCAGTCCTTGACTGGAAAACAATGTCTGTGTTAAGCTGGGGATGTCAGGGGGTTCATGATGATGCACCTCCGATTTCTATCGCTTCATCTACTCCTTCTGAGGTTCCTGTATTTTTGTCTGATTATCGGGATGTTTTTGAGGAGCCTAAGCTCAGTTCGCTTCCTCCTCACAGGGATTGCGATTGTGCTATAGATTTAATTCCTGGTAGTAAATTTCCTAAAGGTCGATTGTTCAATCTGTCAGTGCCAGAGCATACTGCTATGCGGGATTATGTTAGGGAGTCCTTGGAAAAGGGACATATCCGTCCATCTTCGTCCCCTTTGGGAGCAGGTTTTTTTTTCGTGGCCAAAAAAGATGGTTCCTTGAGGCCTTGTATAGATTATCGTCTTTTGAATAAGATTACCGTAAAATATCAGTATCCTTTGCCTTTGTTGACTGATTTGTTTGCTCGCATTAAGGGGGCTAAATGGTTCACTAAGATTGATCTTCGGGGTGCGTATAATCTTATACGAATAAAGCAAGGTGATGAGTGGAAAACCGCATTTAATACGCCTGAGGGCCATTTTGAGTATTTGGTAATGCCTTTCGGACTTTCTAATGCTCCTTCAGTCTTCCAGTCCTTTATGCACGATATTTTCCGTGAATATCTGGATAAATTTATGATTGTGTATTTGGATGATATTTTGGTTTTTTCTGATGACTGGGAGTCTCATGTTCAGCAGGTCAGGAAGGTGTTTCAGGTCCTGCGGGCCAATTCCTTGTTTGTAAAGGGCTCAAAGTGTCTCTTTGGAGTCCAGAAGATTTCTTTCTTGGGGTATATTTTTTCCCCTTCTACTATTGAGATGGATCCCGTCAAGGTTCAGGCTATTTGTGACTGGACGCAGCCTACATCTCTTAAGAGTCTACAGAAGTTCTTGGGCTTTGCTAATTTCTATCGTCGTTTCATAACTAATTTTTCTAGTGTTGTTAAGACTTTGACGGATTTGACTAAGAAGGGTGCTGATGTTGCTGATTGGTCTCCTGCGGCTGTGGAGGCCTTTCAGGAACTTAAACGCCGGTTTTCTTCTGCTCCTGTGTTGCGTCAGCCAGATGTTTCGCTTCCTTTCCAGGTTGAGGTTGATGCTTCCGAGATTGGAGCGGGGGCGGTTTTGTCACAGAGAAGCTCCGATTGCTCGGTGATGAAGCCATGTGCGTTCTTTTCTAGAAAATTTTCTCCCGCTGAGCGGAATTATGATGTTGGTAATCGGGAACTTTTGGCCATGAAGTGGGCATTTGAGGAGTGGCGTCATTGGCTGGAGGGTGCTAGACATCGTGTGGTGGTCTTGACTGATCACAAAAATCTGATTTACCTTGAGTCTGCCAGGCGTCTGAATCCTAGACAGGCTCGTTGGTCACTGTTTTTCTCTCGTTTCAATTTTGTGGTTTCATACCTGCCAGGTTCAAAGAATGTGAAGGCGGATGCTCTTTCTAGGAGTTTTGTGCCTGACTCCCCTGGAAATTCTGAGCCCACTGGTATCCTTAGGGATGGGGTGATTTTGTCGGCTGTCTTCCCAGACTTGCGATGTGCTTTGCAGGAGTTTCAGGCGGGTAAACCTGATCGTTGTCCGCCTGAGAGACTGTTTGTTCCGGATAGTTGGACCAGTAGAGTCATCTCCGAGGTCCATTCTTCTGCGTTGGCAGGCCATCCTGGAATATTTGGTACTAGAGACTTGGTGGCCAGGTCTTTTTGGTGGCCTTCCTTGTCGAGGGATGTGCGTTCTTTTGTGCAGTCTTGTGAGGTTTGTGCTCGGGCTAAGACTTGCTGTTCTCGGGCCAGTGGATTGTTGTCACCTTTGCCTATCCCGAAGAGGCCTTGGACGCACATTTCCATGGACTTTATTTCGGATCTCCCTGTCCCTCAAAAAATGTCCGTCATCTGGGTTGTGTGTGACCGCTTTTCTAAAATGGTTCATCTGGTACCCTTGCCTAAGTTACCTTCCTCCTCTGAGTTGGTCCCTCTGTTTTTCCAGAACGTGGTTCGTTTGCATGGGATTCCGGAGAACATCGTTTCTGACAGGGGATCCCAGTTTGTGTCTAGATTTTGGCGGACGTTCTGTGCTAAGATGGGCATTGATTTGTCCTTTTCGTCTGCATTCCACCCTCAGACGAATGGCCAGATGGAGCAAACTAATCAGACCTTGGAAACTTATTTGAGGTGTTTTGTTTCTGCTGATCAGGATGACTGGGTTACCTTTTTGCCGCTGGCCGAGTTTGCCCTTAATAATCGGGCTAGTTCTGCTACCTTGGTTTCTCCTTTGTTTTGTAATTCGGGGTTTCATCCTCGTTTTTCCTCTGGTCAGGTGGAGCCTTCTGATTGTCCTGGAGTGGACATGGTGGTGGATAGGTTGCATCAGATTTGGAGTCATGTGGTGGACAATTTGAAGTTGTCCCAGGAGAAGGCTCAGCAGTTTGCTAATCGCCATCGCCGCGTGGGTCCTCGACTTCGTGTTGGGGACTTGGTGTGGTTGTCTTCTCGTTTTGTTCCTATGAAGGTCTCTTCTCCTAAGTTCAAGCCTCGGTTCATCAGTCCTTGTAGGATCTTGGAAATTCTTAACCCTGTGTCGTTTCGTTTGGATCTCCCGGCATCGTTTGCTATTCATAATGTGTTCCATCGGTCGTTGTTGCGGAGGTATGAGGTACCTGTTGTTCCTTCGCTTGAGCCTCCTGCTCCGGTGCTGGTGGAGGGAGAATTGGAGTATGTTGTGGAGAAGATCTTGGATTCTCGTGTTTCCAGACGGAAACTCCAATATTTGGTCAAGTGGAAGGGTTATGGTCAGGAGGATAATTCTTGGGTGGTTGCCTCTGATGTTCATGCTGATGATTTGGTCCGCGCTTTTCATAGGGCTCATCCTGGTCGCCCTGGTGGTTCTCGTGAGGGTTCGGTGACCCCTCCTCGGGGGGGGGGGGGGAGGTACTGTTGTGAGTTCTGTTTTTGGGCTCCCTCTGGTGGTTACTGATGGTACTGGGTGATTTGTGTTCTGCTGTCTCTGGTTTCCACCTGTTCTATCAGGATTTGGGAGTTTCCTATTTAACCGGGCTTTCTTGTCATTTCCTGGCCGGCTATCAAGGTTTTCAGAGTGTTTTGTTACCTCAGCTTCTGGCTTCAGTAATCTTCAGGACAAGCTAAGTTTTGATTTTCTGGTTCCACGCTTTGCTTTATTTTTGTCTTGTCCAGCTTGCAGATACGTGTTTCTTGCTGCTGGTTGCTCTAGTGGGCTGTAATTGCTCCTCATGTTCCATGAGTTGGAACATGAGTTCAAGTAATTTCTGGATGGTTTTTTGAAGGGTTTTTTGCTGACTGCGCAGTTTACTTTTGTATCCTCTGCTATCTAGTTTTAGCGGGCCTCATTTTGCTGAATCTGTTTTCATACTGCGTATGTGCCTTCCTCTCATTTCACCGTCATTATATGTGGGGGGCTGCTATTTCTGTGGGGTATTTCTCTGGAGGCAAGAGAGGTCTGTGTTTCTTCTAATAGGGGAAGTTAGATCTTCGGCTGGTGCGAGACATCTAGGATCAATGTAGGCACGTTCCCCGGCTATTATTATTTGTGTGTTTAGGTTTAGGGTCGCGGTCAGCTCAGGTTCCATCACCCTAGAGCTCGTTTGTGCTTGTCCTTTTGTGATTCCCTGCCATTGGGATCATGACACAAAGGAGAGCTAGTAAGAGTCATACCGAGAGAGAGAGAGAGGCAACATCTTACTGAGGCACGTAGTCGGTGGCCGGAACACCGTAGGAGTAACTGACTTCAGGCCTTACTTCAAACTCCGCCGGACAGTTAATTATAGGTTGGCTGTATACCTTAAATTTCCTAAGAAGACATAGGTGGCAACATTGGGAGAGGGGCGTCTCTAGGGTCCCGGAAGACCTCCAAGCCTTCCCGTCATACGGGTGCGTCCTAGCCAAAATATACCTGGGGGACGAGAAACTAGTAACATCTGGAACTAAAGAGAATGAGAGAGAGCTGTAGAGAATGAACGAACGAGAACAGCAGTTGTGAGGACTATTCCGAATGCTCAGCAGGGTAGGACTACAACACACAGGCGCTAGTGGTAGGCAACGATTTCCATCTGCGAAGGAAACTCTGGATGTGCCCATCGGACCGGCTGGTCTCTGAGAGCCCTGTTAAACGAACTCTGGATTGAGGATCCTGAAGCCTTCAGTAAAGAGGTAAAGAGACTGCAACCTTGTGTCCTCATTATCGACTGCACCTCACACCATTACCATCCATCTTACTGGGAGGCCCTGGGGACATACTTCACCTGTGGAAAGGTATACCATCCAGCTGCCATTCCATCACCCCAGTGGACCCCATAGCAGCGTCGGTCACCCTGACCGAACACCACAAGTGGCGTCACGAACCCCTGACAGACTGCTTTACTACTTTCATTGGACACCCCTTAGCAGGGTCGCGGACCGGGTCTAGCCACCGTGACAGCCTCAGAACCGAACCAGAGAGGCCCGGTACCGAAACGCGTGGCCCTGTGTCTGGGGGCGATCCACTTCCACACTGTAATACTGCCCTCTATGTTCTTCCATACAGTAACACTGCTGCCTCTGTGCTTATATAAAGTAATATTGCTGCCTCTGTGCTTCCATACAGTAATACTGCCGCCTCTGTGCTTCCATACAGTAATACTGCTGTCTCTGTGCTTCCATACAGTAATACTGCTGCCTCTGTGCTTCCATACAGTAATACTGCTGCCTCTGTGCTTCCATACAGTAATACTGCCGCCTCTGTGCTTCCATAAAGTAATACTGCTGTCTCTGTGCTTCCATACAGTAATACTGCTGTCTCTGTGCATCCATACAGTAATACTGCTGTCTCTGTGCTTCCATACAGTAATACTGCTGCCTCTGTGCTTCCATAAAGTAATACTGCTGCCTCTGTGCTTCCATAAAGTAATATTGCCGCCTCTGTGCTTCCATACAGTAATACTGCTGTCTCTGTGCTTCCATAAAGTAATACTGCCGTCTCTGTGCTTCCATACAGTAATACTGCCGCCTCTGTGCTTCCATACAGTAATGCTGCTGTCTCTGTGCTTCCATAAAGTAATACTGCTGCCTCTGTGCTTCCATGCAGTAATACTGCTGCCTCTGTGCTTCCATAAAGTAATACTGCTGCCTCTGTGCTTCCATACAGTAATACTGCTGTCTCTGTGCTTCCATAAAGTAATACTGCTGTCTCTGTGCTTCCATAAAGTAATACTGCTGTCTCTGTGCTTCCATACAGTAATACTGCCGCCTCTGTGCTTCCATACAGTAATGCTGCTGTCTCTGTGCTTCCATAAAGTAATACTGCTGCCTCTGTGCTTCCATGCAGTAATACTGCTGCCTCTGTGCTTCCATAAAGTAATACTGCTGCCTCTGTGCTTCCATACAGTAATACTGCTGCCTCTGTGCTTCCATAAAGTAATACTGCTGCCTCTGTGCTTCCATACAGTAATACTGCTGCCTCTGTGCTTCCATACAGTAATACTGCTGCCTGAGTGCTTCCATAAAGTAATACTGCTGCCTCTGTGCTTCCATACAGTAATACTGCTGCCTCTGTGCTTCCATACAGTAATACTGCCGCCTCTGTGCTTCCATACAGTAATACTGCTGCCTCTGTGCTTCCATACAGTAATACTGCTGCCTGAGTGCTTCCATAAAGTAATACTGCTGCCGCTGTGCTTCCATACAGTAATACTGCCCCATCTGTGCTTCCATACAGTAATACTGCCGCCTCTGTGCTTCCATACAGTAATACTGCCGCCTCTGTGCTTCCATACAGTAATACTGCTGTCTCTGTGCTTCCATAAAGTAATACTGTTGCCTCTGTGCTTCCATAAAGTAATACTGCTGTCTCTGTGCTTCCATACAGTAATAATGCTGTCTCTGTGGTTCCATACAGTAATACTGCCACCTCTGTGCTTCCATACAGTAATACTGCTGTGTCTGTGCTTCCATAAAGTAATACTGCTGCCTCTGTGCTTCCATAAAGTAATACTGCTGTGTCTGTGCTTCCATAAATTAATACTGCCGCCTCTGTGCTTCCATACAGTAATACTGCTGTGTCTGTGCTTCCATAAAGTAATACTGCTGCCTCTGTGCTTCCATAAAGTAATACTGCTGTGTCTGTGCTTCCATAAATTAATACTGCCGCCTCTGTGCTTCCATACAGTAATACTGCTGTGTCTGTGCTTCCATAAAGTAATACTGCTGCCTCTGTGCTTCCATAAAGTAATACTGCTGCCTCTGTGCTTCCATACAGTAATAACGCCACCTCTGGGCTTCCATAAAGTAATACTGCTGCCTCTGTACTTCCATAAAGTAATACTGCTGCCTCTGGGCTTCCATACAGTAATAACGCCACCTCTGGGCTTCCATAAAGTAATACTGCTGCCTCTGTGCTTCCATAAAGTAATACTGCTGCCTCTGTGCTTCCATAAAGTAATACTGCTGTCTCTGTGCTTCCATACAGTAATAACGCCACCTCTGGGCTTCCTGTTGTGAATTCTGTTTTCGAACTCCCTCCTGTGGTCATGAATGGTACTTCGGCGAATTCTGTCCATGGACTCCCTCTGGTAGCTGTGAGTGGAGCTGCTGCTTCTGAGGTTCCTTCCACAGGTGACGTAGTTTATTCTTTGGCTGGCTGTTCTATTGAACTCCACTCAGATCATTACTCCATGCCAGCTGTCAGTGTTCTTGTACTGGTTCAGTTCGCTCCTGGATCTTTCTGGTGACCTGTCTACTCCAGCAGAAGCTAAGTCCCTGCTAGTTAATTATTTGTTCATTGTTTCCTTGTCCAGTTGGCTATCATGATTTTGTCTTGCTAGCTGGAAGTTCTGGGATGCAGAGTGGCACCTCCGCACCGTGAGTCGGTGCGGAGGTCTTTTTGCACACTCTGCGTGGTCTTTTGTAGTTTTTTGTGCTGACCGCAAAGATACCTTTCCTATCCTCAGTCTGTTTAGTAAGTCTGGCCTCCCTTTGCTGAAACCTGTTTCATCTCTGTGTTTGTGACTTTCATCTTAACTCACAGTCAATATATGTGGGGGGCTGCCTTTTCCTTTGGGGAATTTCTCTGAGGCAAGGTAGGCTTTATTTTCTTGAACAGTGGAAAAGTTAAGTTTCAGCTCACCCCCATCAGCAAATCCATGAGAGTCCACAGGAACATCCGAGCAAGGAAAACGCCACCGCCCAACGTCCTCTGCTGAGTAAGTAAGAAAAAAATCCAGCTCCGGAGTAAAAGTCATCAATTTTATTTCCACAAATTTAAAATTCGGAAAAAGCTGCTTGCAAGTAGCTGCACAACTATTCCAGAAAAGAAGCCATAAGTTAGCTGAATGCGTTTCGAGCACGCATGGTGCTCTTTGTCCACAGCTGGAATTTTTTCTTACTTACTCAGGCTTTATTTTCTATCTTTAGGGCTAGTTAGCTCTTAGGCTGTGAAGAGGCGTCTAGGTCGTGTTAGGTACGCTCCACGGCTATTTCTAGTTGTGTGATAGGATTAGGGGTTGCGGTCAGCAGAGCTCCCACTTCCCAGAGCTTGTCCTGTGTGAGTTTAACCATCATGTCGTTCCGGGTGCTCCTAACCACCAGGTCCATAACAGCTTCCATAAAGTAATACTGCTGCCTCTGTGCTTCCATAAAGTAATACTGCTGCCTCTGTGCTTCCATACAGTAATACTGCCACCTCTGGGCTTCCATAAAGTAATACTGCTGCCTCTGTGCTTCCATACAGTAATACTGCTGTCTCTATGCTTCCATACAGTAATACTGCTGCCTCTATGCTTCCATACAGTAATACTGCCCCCTCTGTGCTTCCATACAGTAATACTGCCACCTCTGTGCTTCCATACAGTAATACTGCTGCTTCTGTGCTTCCATACAGTAATACTGCCACCTCTGGGCTTCCATACAGTAATACTGCCACCTCTGGGCTTCCATAAAGTAATACTGCCACCTCTGGGCTTCCATAAAGTAATACTGCTGTCTCTGTGCTTCCATAAAGTAATACTGCCACCTCTGGGCTTCCATAAAGTAATACTGCCACCTCTGGGCTTCCATAAAGTAATACTGCTGTCTCTGTGCTTCCATAAAGTAATACTGCCACCTCTGTGCTTTCATAAAGTAATACTGCTGTCTCTGTGCCTCCATAAAGTAATACTGCTGCCTCTGTGCTTCCATAAAGTAATACTGCTGCCTCTGTGCTTCCATAAAGTAATACTGCTGCCTCTGTGCTTCCATAAAGTAATACTGCTGCCTCTGTGCTTCCATAAAGTAATACTGCCACCTCTGGGCTTCCATACAGTAATACTGCCGCCTCTGTGCTTATATAAAGTAATACTGCTGCCTTTGTGCTTCCATAAAGTAATACTGCTGCCTCTGTGCTTCCATACAGTAATACTGCTGCCTCTGTGCTTCCATACAGTAATACTGCTGCCTCTGTGCTTTCATACAGTAATACTGCTGCCTCTGTGCTTCCATAAGGTAATACTGCTGCCTCTGTGCTTCCATACAGTAATACTGCTGCCTCTGAGCTTCCATATAGTAATACTGCAGCCTCTGTGCTTCCATACAGTAATACTGCTGCCTCTGTGCTTCCATAAAGTAATACTGCTGTCTCTGTGCTTCCATACAGTAATACTGCTGCCTCTGTGCTTCCATACAGTAATACTGCTGTCTCTGTGCTTTCATACAGTAATACTGCTGCCTCTGTGCTTCCATAAAGTAATACTGCTGCCTCTGTGCTTTCATAAAGTAATACTGCCGTCTCTGTGCTTCCATACAGTAATACTGCTGCCTCTGTGCTTCCATAAAGTAATACTGCTGTCTCTGTGCCTCCATAAAGTAATACTGCTGCCTCTGTGCTTCCATAAAGTAATACAGCTGTCTCTGTGCTTCCATAAAGTAATACTGCTGTCTCTGTGCTTCCATAAAGTAATACTGCTGCCTCTGTGCTTTCATAAAGTAATACTGCCGTCTCTGTGCTTCCATACAGTAATACTGCTGCCTCTGTGCTTCCATAAAGTAATACTGCTGTCTCTGTGCCTCCATAAAGTAATACTGCTGCCTCTGTGCTTCCATAAAGTAATACTGCCACCTCTGGGCTTCCATACAGTAATACTGCCGCCTCTGTGCTTATATAAAGTAATACTGCTGCCTTTGTGCTTCCATAAAGTAATACTGCTGTCTCTGTGCTTCCATAAAGTAATACTGCTGTCTCTGTGCTTCCATAAAGTAATACTGCTGTCTCTGTGCTTCCATAAAGTAATACTGCTGTCTCTGTGCTTCCATAAAGTAATACTGCTGTCTCTGTGCTTCCATACAGTAATACTGCTGCCTCTGTGCTTCCATAAAGTAATACTGCTGCCTCTGTGCTTTCATAAAGTAATACTGCTGTCTCTGTGCTTTCATACAGTAATACTGCTGTCTCTGTGCTTCCATAAAGTAATACTGCTGCCTCTGTGCTTTCATAAAGTAATACTGCCGTCTCTGTGCTTCCATACAGTAATACTGCCACCTCTGTGCTTTCATAAAGTAATACTGCTGCCTCTGTGCTTCCATAAAGTAATACTGCTGTCTCTGTGCTTCCATAAAGTAATACTGCTGTCTCTGTGCTTCCATAAAGTAATACTGCTGTCTCTGTGCTTCCATAAAGTAATACTGCTGTCTCTGTGCTTCCATAAAGTATTACTGCTGTCTCTGTGCTTCCATACAGTAATACTGCTGCCTCTGTGCTTCCATAAAGTAATACTGCTGCCTCTGTGCTTTCATAAAGTAATACTGCTGTCTCTGTGCTTTCATACAGTAATACTGCTGTCTCTGTGCTTCCATAAAGTAATACTGCTGCCTCTGTGCTTTCATAAAGTAATACTGCCGTCTCTGTGCTTCCATACAGTAATACTGCCACCTCTGTGCTTCCATAAAGTAATACTGCTGCCTCTGTGCTTCCATACAGTAATACTGCCCCATCTGTGCTTCCATACAGTAATACTGCCGCCTCTGTGCTTCCATACAGTAATACTGCCGCCTCTGTGCTTCCATACAGTAATACTGCTGTCTCTGTGCTTCCATAAAGTAATACTGCTGCCTCTGTGCTTCCATAAAGTAATACTGTTGCCTCTGTGCTTCCATAAAGTAATACTGCTGTCTCTGTGCTTCCATACAGTAATAATGCTGTCTCTGTGGTTCCATACAGTAATACTGCCACCTCTGTGCTTCCATACAGTAATACTGCTGTGTCTGTGCTTCCATAAAGTAATACTGCTGCCTCTGTGCTTCCATAAAGTAATACTGCTGTGTCTGTGCTTCCATAAATTAATACTGCCGCCTCTGTGCTTCCATACAGTAATACTGCTGTGTCTGTGCTTCCATAAAGTAATACTGCTGCCTCTGTGCTTCCATAAAGTAATACTGCTGTGTCTGTGCTTCCATAAATTAATACTGCCGCCTCTGTGCTTCCATACAGTAATACTGCTGTGTCTGTGCTTCCATAAAGTAATACTGCTGCCTCTGTGCTTCCATAAAGTAATACTGCTGCCTCTGTGCTTCCATACAGTAATAACGCCACCTCTGGGCTTCCATAAAGTAATACTGCTGCCTCTGTACTTCCATAAAGTAATACTGCTGCCTCTGGGCTTCCATACAGTAATAACGCCACCTCTGGGCTTCCATAAAGTAATACTGCTGCCTCTGTGCTTCCATAAAGTAATACTGCTGCCTCTGTGCTTCCATAAAGTAATACTGCTGTCTCTGTGCTTCCATACAGTAATAACGCCACCTCTGGGCTTCCTGTTGTGAATTCTGTTTTCGAACTCCCTCCTGTGGTCATGAATGGTACTTCGGCGAATTCTGTCCATGGACTCCCTCTGGTAGCTGTGAGTGGAGCTGCTGCTTCTGAGGTTCCTTCCACAGGTGACGTAGTTTATTCTTTGGCTGGCTGTTCTATTGAACTCCACTCAGATCATTACTCCATGCCAGCTGTCAGTGTTCTTGTACTGGTTCAGTTCGCTCCTGGATCTTTCTGGTGACCTGTCTACTCCAGCAGAAGCTAAGTCCCTGCTAGTTAATTATTTGTTCATTGTTTCCTTGTCCAGTTGGCTATCATGATTTTGTCTTGCTAGCTGGAAGTTCTGGGATGCAGAGTGGCACCTCCGCACCGTGAGTCGGTGCGGAGGTCTTTTTGCACACTCTGCGTGGTCTTTTGTAGTTTTTTGTGCTGACCGCAAAGATACCTTTCCTATCCTCAGTCTGTTTAGTAAGTCTGGCCTCCCTTTGCTGAAACCTGTTTCATCTCTGTGTTTGTGACTTTCATCTTAACTCACAGTCAATATATGTGGGGGGCTGCCTTTTCCTTTGGGGAATTTCTCTGAGGCAAGGTAGGCTTTATTTTCTTGAACAGTGGAAAAGTTAAGTTTCAGCTCACCCCCATCAGCAAATCCATGAGAGTCCACAGGAACATCCGAGCAAGGAAAACGCCACCGCCCAACGTCCTCTGCTGAGTAAGTAAGAAAAAAATCCAGCTCCGGAGTAAAAGTCATCAATTTTATTTCCACAAATTTAAAATTCGGAAAAAGCTGCTTGCAAGTAGCTGCACAACTATTCCAGAAAAGAAGCCATAAGTTAGCTGAATGCGTTTCGAGCACGCATGGTGCTCTTTGTCCACAGCTGGAATTTTTTCTTACTTACTCAGGCTTTATTTTCTATCTTTAGGGCTAGTTAGCTCTTAGGCTGTGAAGAGGCGTCTAGGTCGTGTTAGGTACGCTCCACGGCTATTTCTAGTTGTGTGATAGGATTAGGGGTTGCGGTCAGCAGAGCTCCCACTTCCCAGAGCTTGTCCTGTGTGAGTTTAACCATCATGTCGTTCCGGGTGCTCCTAACCACCAGGTCCATAACAGCTTCCATAAAGTAATACTGCTGCCTCTGTGCTTCCATAAAGTAATACTGCTGCCTCTGTGCTTCCATACAGTAATACTGCCACCTCTGGGCTTCCATAAAGTAATACTGCTGCCTCTGTGCTTCCATACAGTAATACTGCTGTCTCTATGCTTCCATACAGTAATACTGCTGCCTCTATGCTTCCATACAGTAATACTGCCCCCTCTGTGCTTCCATACAGTAATACTGCCACCTCTGTGCTTCCATACAGTAATACTGCTGCTTCTGTGCTTCCATACAGTAATACTGCCACCTCTGGGCTTCCATACAGTAATACTGCCACCTCTGGGCTTCCATAAAGTAATACTGCCACCTCTGGGCTTCCATAAAGTAATACTGCTGTCTCTGTGCTTCCATAAAGTAATACTGCCACCTCTGGGCTTCCATAAAGTAATACTGCCACCTCTGGGCTTCCATAAAGTAATACTGCTGTCTCTGTGCTTCCATAAAGTAATACTGCCACCTCTGTGCTTTCATAAAGTAATACTGCTGTCTCTGTGCCTCCATAAAGTAATACTGCTGCCTCTGTGCTTCCATAAAGTAATACTGCTGCCTCTGTGCTTCCATAAAGTAATACTGCTGCCTCTGTGCTTCCATAAAGTAATACTGCTGCCTCTGTGCTTCCATAAAGTAATACTGCCACCTCTGGGCTTCCATACAGTAATACTGCCGCCTCTGTGCTTATATAAAGTAATACTGCTGCCTTTGTGCTTCCATAAAGTAATACTGCTGCCTCTGTGCTTCCATACAGTAATACTGCTGCCTCTGTGCTTCCATAAAGTAATACTGCTGTCTCTGTGCTTCCATACAGTAATACTGCTGCCTCTGTGCTTCCATACAGTAATACTGCTGCCTCTGTGCTTTCATACAGTAATACTGCTGCCTCTGTGCTTCCATAAAGTAATACTGCTGCCTATGTGCTTCCATACAGTAATACTGCTGCCTCTGTGCTTTCATACAGTAATACTGCTGCCTCTGTGCTTCCATAAAGTAATACTGCTGCCTCTGTGCTTTCATAAAGTAATACTGCCGTCTCTGTGCTTCCATACAGTAATACTGCTGCCTCTGTGCTTCCATAAAGTAATACTGCTGTCTCTGTGCCTCCATAAATACTGCTGCCTCTGTGCTTCCATAAAGTAATACAGCTGTCTCTGTGCTTCCATAAAGTAATACTGCTGTCTCTGTGCTTCCATAAAGTAATACTGCTGCCTCTGTGCTTTCATAAAGTAATACTGCTGTCTCTGTGCCTCCATAAAGTAATACTGCCGCCTCTGTGCTTCCATAAAGTAATACTGCTGCCTCTGTGCTTCCATAAAGTAATACTGCCACCTCTGGGCTTCCATACAGTAATACTGCCGCCTCTGTGCTTATATAAAGTAATACTGCTGCCTTTGTGCTTCCATAAAGTAATACTGCTGTCTCTGTGCTTCCATAAAGTAATACTGCTGTCTCTGTGCTTCCATAAAGTAATACTGCTGTCTCTGTGCTTCCATAAAGTAATACTGCTGTCTCTGTGCTTCCATAAAGTAATACTGCTGTCTCTGTGCTTCCATACAGTAATACTGCTGCCTCTGTGCTTCCATAAAGTAATACTGCTGCCTCTGTGCTTCCATACAGTAATACTGCCACCTCTGTGCTTTCATAAAGTAATACTGCTGCCTCTGTGCTTCCATAAAGTAATACTGCTGTCTCTGTGCTTCCATAAAGTAATACTGCTGTCTCTGTGCTTCCATAAAGTAATACTGCTGTCTCTGTGCTTCCATAAAGTAATACTGCTGCCTCTGTGCTTCCATACAGTAATACTGCTGCCTCTGTGCTTCCATAAAGTAATACTGCTGTCTCTGTGCTTCCATAAAGTAATACTGCTGTCTCTGTGCTTCCATACAGTAATACTGCTGCCTCTGTGCTTCCATAAAGTAATACTGCTGCCTCTGTGCTTTCATAAAGTAATACTGCTGTCTCTGTGCTTTCATACAGTAATACTGCTGTCTCTGTGCTTCCATAAAGTAATACTGCTGCCTCTGTGCTTTCATAAAGTAATACTGCCGTCTCTGTGCTTCCATACAGTAATACTGCCACCTCTGTGCTTTCATAAAGTAATACTGCTGTCTCTGTGCCTCCATAAAGTAATACTGCTGCCTCTGTGCTTCCATAAAGTAATACTGCCACCTCTGGGCTTCCATACAGTAATACTGCCGCCTCTGTGCTTATATAAAGTAATACTGCTGCCTTTGTGCTTCCATAAAGTAATACTGCTGCCTCTGTGCTTCAATACAGTAATACTGCTGCCTCTGTGCTTCCATAAAGTAATACTGCTGTCTCTGTGCTTCCATGCAGTAATACTGCTGCTTCTGTGCTTCCATACAGTAACACTGCTGCCTCTGTGCTTTCATACAGTAATACTGCCACCTCTGTGCTTCCATACAGTAATACTGCTGCCTCTGGGCTTCCATAAAGTAATACTGCTGTCTCTGTGCTTCCATAAAGTAATACTGCTGCCTCTGTGCTTCCATAAAGTAATACTGCTGCCTCTGTGCTTCCATAAAGTAATACTGCTGTCTCTTTGCTTCCATAAAGTAATACTGCTGCCTCTGTGCTTCCATAAAGTAATACTGCTGCCTCTGTGCTTCCATAAAGTAATACTGCTGCCTCTGTGCTTCCATAAAGTAATACTGCTGTCTCTGTGCTTCCATAAAGTAATACTGCTGCCTCTGTGCCTCCATAAAGTAATACTGCTGCCTCTGTGCTTCCATACAGTAATACTGCCCCCTCTGTGCTTCCATACAGTAATACTGCTGTCTCTGTGCTTCCATACAGTAATACTGCTGTCTCTGTGCTTCCATACAGTAATACTGCTGTCTCTGTGCTTCCATACAGTAATACTGCTGCCTCTGTGCTTCCATAAAGTAATACTGCCGCCTCTGTGCTTCCATAAAGTAATATTGCCGCCTCTGTGCTTCCATACAGTAATACTGCTGCCTCTGTGCTTCCATAAAACAATACTGCCACCTCTGGGCTTCCATACAGTAATACTGCCGCCTCTGTGCTTATATAAAGTAATACTGCTGCCTTTGTGCTTCCATAAAGTAATACTGCTGTCTCTGTGCTTCCATACAGTAATACTGCTGTCTCTGTGCTTCCATACAGTAATACTGCTGCCTCTGTGCTTCCATAAAGTAATACTGCTGCCTCTGTGCTTCCATACAGTAATACTTCCGCCTCTGTGCTTTCATACAGTAATACTGCTGCCTCTGTGCTTCCATAAAGTAATACAGCTGTCTCTGTGCTTCCATAAAGTAATACAGCTGTCTCTGTGCCTCCATAAAGTAATACTGCTGCCTCTGTGCTTCCATAAAGTAATACAGCTGTCTCTGTGCTTCCATAAAGTAATACTGCTGTCTCTGTGCTTCCATAAAGTAATACTGCTGCCTCTGTGCTTCCATACAGTAATACTGCTGCCTCTGTGCTTTCATAAAGTAATACTGCCGTCTCTGTGCTTCCATACAGTAATACTGCTGCCTCTGTGCTTCCATAAAGTAATACTGCTGTCTCTGTGCCTCCATAAAGTAATACTGCTGCCTCTGTGCTTCCATAAAGTAATACTGCCACCTCTGGGCTTCCATACAGTAATACTGCCGCCTCTGTGCTTATATAAAGTAATACTGCTGCCTTTGTGCTTCCATAAAGTAATACTGCTGTCTCTGTGCTTCCATAAAGTAATACTGCTGTCTCTGTGCTTCCATAAAGTAATACTGCTGTCTCTGTGCTTCCATAAAGTAATACTGCTGTCTCTGTGCTTCCATAAAGTAATACTGCTGTCTCTGTGCTTCCATACAGTAATACTGCTGCCTTGTGCTTCCATACAGTAATACTGCTGCCTCTGTGCTTTCATACAGTAATACTGCCACCTCTGTGCTTCCATACAGTAATACTGCCACCTCTGTGCTTCAATACAGTAATACTGCTGTCTCTGTGCTTCCATAAAGTAATACTGCTGCCTCTGTGCTTCCATAAAGTAATACTGCTGCCTCTGTGCTTCAATACAGTAATACTGCTGCCTCTGTGCTTCCATAAAGTAATACTGCTGTCTCTGTGCTTCCATGCAGTAATACTGCTGCCTTGTGCTTCCATACAGTAATACTGCTGCCTCTGTGCTTTCATACAGTAATACTGCCACCTCTGTGCTTCCATACAGTAATACTGCCACCTCTGTGCTTCAATACAGTAATACTGCTGTCTCTGTGCTTCCATAAAGTAATACTGCTGCCTCTGTGCTTCCATAAAGTAATACTGCTGTCTCTTTGCTTCCATAAAGTAATACTGCTGCCTCTGTGCTTCCATAAAGTAATACTGCTGCCTCTGTGCTTCCATAAAGTAATACTGCTGCCTCTGTGCTTCCATAAAGTAATACTGCTGTCTCTGTGCTTCCATAAAGTAATACTGCTGCCTCTGTGCCTCCATAAAGTAATACTGCTGCCTCTGTGCTTCCATACAGTAATACTGCCCCCTCTGTGCTTCCATACAGTAATACTGCTGTCTCTGTGCTTCCATACAGTAATACTGCTGTCTCTGTGCTTCCATACAGTAATACTGCTGTCTCTGTGCTTCCATACAGTAATACTGCTGCCTCTGTGCTTCCATAAAGTAATACTGCCGCCTCTGTGCTTCCATAAAGTAATATTGCCGCCTCTGTGCTTCCATACAGTAATACTGCTGCCTCTGTGCTTCCATACAGTAATACTGCTGCCTCTGTGCTTCCATACAGTAATACTGCTGCCTCTGTGCTTCCATAAAGTAATACTGCTGCCTCTGTGCTTCCATAAAGTAATACTGCTGCCTCTGTGCTTCCATAAAATAATACTGCCACCTCTGGGCTTCCATACAGTAATACTGCCGCCTCTGTGCTTATATAAAGTAATACTGCTGCCTTTGTGCTTCCATAAAGTAATACTGCTGTCTCTGTGCTTCCATACAGTAATACTGCTGCCTCTGTGTTTCCATACAGTAATACTTCCGCCTCTGTGCTTTCATACAGTAATACTGCTGCCTCTGTGCTTCCATACAGTAATACTGCTGCCTCTGTGCTTATATAAAGTAATACTGCTGCCTCTGTGCTTCCATCCAGTAATACTGCTGCCTCTGTGCTTCCATAAAGTAATACTGCTGCCTCTGTGCTTCCATCCAGTAATACTGCCGCCTCTGTGCTTCCATACAGTAATACTGCTGCCTCTGGGCTTTCATACAGTAATACTGCCACCTCTGTGCTTCCATACAGTAATACTGCTGCCTCTGTGCTTCCATAAAGTAATACTGCTGTCTCTGTGCTTCCATAAAGTAATACTGCCGCCTCTGTGCTTATATAAAGTAATACTGCTGCCTTTGTGCTTCCATAAAGTAATACTGCTGTCTCTGTGCTTCCATACAGTAATACTGCTGCCTCTGTGCTTCCATACAGTAATACTTCCGCCTCTGTGCTTTCATACAGTAATACTGCTGCCTCTGTGCTTCCATCCAGTAATACTGCTGCCTCTGTGCTTCCATAAAGTAATACTGCTGCCTCTGTGCTTCCATCCAGTAATACTGCTGCCGCTGTGCTTCCATACAGTAATACTGCTGCCTCTGTGCTTTCATACAGTAATACTGCTGCCTCTGTGCTTCCATACAGTAATACTGCTGCCTCTGTGCTTCCATACAGTAATACTGCTGCCTCTGTGCTTCCATACAGTAATACTGCTGCCTCTGTGCTTCCATAAAGTAATACTGCTGTCTCTGTGCTTCCATAAAGTAATACTGCTGCCTCTGTGCCTCTATAAAGTAATACTGCTGCCTCTGTGCTTCCATACAGTAATACTGCTGTCTCTGTGCTTCCATACAGTAATACTGCTGCCTCTGTGCTTCCATAAAGTAATACTGCTGTCTCTGTGCTTCCATAAAGTAATACTGCTGCCTCTGTGCCTCTATAAAGTAATACTGCTGCCTCTGTGCTTCCATACAGTAATACTGCTGTCTCTGTGCTTCCATACAGTAATACTGCTGCCTCTGTGCTTCCATAAAGTAATACTGCTGTCTCTGTGCTTCCATAAAGTAATACTGCTGCCTCTGTGCCTCTATAAAGTAATACTGCTGCCTCTGTGCTTCCATACAGTAATACTGCTGTCTCTGTGCTTCCATACAGTAATACTGCTGCCTCTGTGCTTCCATAAAGTAATACTGCTGTCTCTGTGCTTCCATAAAGTAATACTGCTGCCTCTGTGCCTCTATAAAGTAATACTGCTGCCTCTGTGCTTCCATACAGTAATTCTGCTGTCTCTGTGCTTCCATACAGTAATACTGCTGCCTCTGTGCTTCCATACAGTAATACTGCTGCCTCTGTGCTTCCATAAAGTAATACTGCCGGCTCTGTGCTTCAATAAAGTAATACTGCTGCCTCTGTGCTTCCATACAGTAATACTGCTGTCTCTGTGCTTCCATACAGTAATACTGCTGCCTCTGTGCTTCCATAAAGTAATACTGCTGTCTCTGTGCTTCCATAAAGTAATACTGCTGCCTCTGTGCCTCTATAAAGTAATACTGCTGCCTCTGTGCTTCCATACAGTAATACTGCTGTCTCTGTGCTTCCATACAGTAATACTGCTGCCTCTGTGCTTCCATAAAGTAATACTGCTGTCTCTGTGCTTCCATAAAGTAATACTGCTGCCTCTGTGCCTCTATAAAGTAATACTGCTGCCTCTGTGCTTCCATACAGTAATACTGCTGTCTCTGTGCTTCCATACAGTAATACTGCTGCCTCTGTGCTTCCATACAGTAATACTGCTGCCTCTGTGCTTCCATAAAGTAATACTGCCGGCTCTGTGCTTCAATAAAGTAATATTGCCGCCTCTGTGCTTCCATACAGTAATACTGCTGTCTCTGTGCTTCCATAAAGTAATACTGCTGCCTCTGTGCTTCCATGCAGTAATACTGCTGCCTCTGTGCTTCCATACAGTAATACTGCTGTCTCTGTGCTTCCATAAAGTAATACTGCTGCCTCTGTGCTTCCATACAGTAATACTGCTGCCTCTGTGCTTCCATACAGTAATACTGCTGCCTGAGTGCTTCCATAAAGTAATACTGCTGCCTCTGTGCTTCCATAAAGTAATACTGCTGCCTCTGTGCCTCCATAAAGTAATACTGCTGCCTCTGTGCTTCCATACAGTAATACTGCTGCCTCTGTGCTTCCATAAAGTAATACTGCTGCCTCTGTGCTTCCATACAGTAATACTGCTGCCTCTGTGCTTCCATACAGTAATACTGCCGCCTCTGTGCTTCCATACAGTAATACTGCTGCCTCTGTGCTTCCATACAGTAATACTGCTGCCTGAGTGCTTCCATAAAGTAATACTGCTGCCTCTGTGCTTCCATAAAGTAATACTGCTGCCTCTGTGCTTCCATAAAGTAATACTGCTGCCTCTGTGCTTCCATACAGTAATACTGCTGCCTCTGTGCTTCCATAAAGTAATACTGCTGCCTCTGTGCTTCCATACAGTAATACTGCTGCCTCTGTGCTTCCATACAGTAATACTGCTGCCTCTGTGCTTCCATACAGTAATACTGCCGCCTCTGTGCTTCCATACAGTAATACTGCTGCCTCTGTGCTTCCATACAGTAATACTGCTGCCTGAGTGCTTCCATAAAGTAATACTGCTGCCTCTGTGCTTCCATACAGTAATACTGCCCCATCTGTGCTTCCATACAGTAATACTGCCGCCTCTGTGCTTCCATACAGTAATACTGCTGCCTCTGTGCTTCCATACAGTAATACTGCTGCCTCTGTGCCTCCATAAAGTAATACTGCTGTCTCTGTGCTTCCATAAAGTAATACTGCTGCCTCTGTGCTTCCATACAGTAATACTGCTGTCTCTGTGCTTCCATACAGTAATACTGCTGCCTCTGTGCTTCCATACAGTAATACTGCTGTCTCTGTGCTTCCATAAAGTAATACTGCTGCCTCTGTGCTTCCATACAGTAATACTGCTGCCTCTGTGCCTCCATAAAGTAATACTGCCACCTCTGTGCTTCCATACAGTAATACTGCTGTCTCTGTGCTTCCATAAAGTAATACTGCTGCCTCTGTGCTTCCATACAGTAATACTGCTGCCTCTGTGCCTCCATAAAGTAATACTGCTGCCTCTGTGCTTCCATAAAGTAATACTGCCCCCTCTGTGCTTCCATACAGTAATACTGCTGCCTCTGTGCCTCCATAAAGTAATACTGCTGCCTCTGTGCTTCCATACAGTAATACTGCTGCCTCTGTGCCTCCATAAAGTAATACTGCTGCCTCTGTGCTTCCATAAAGTAATAATGCAGCCTCTGTGCTTCCATAAAGTAATACTGCCCCCTCTGTGCTTCCATAAAGTAATACTGCTGCCTCTGTGCTTCCATACAGTAATACCGCTGCCTCTGTGCCTCCATAAAGTAATACTGCTGCCTCTGTGCTTCCATAAAGTAATAATGCAGCCTCTGTGCTTCCATAATGTAATACTGCTGCCTCTGTGCTTCCATAAAGTAATACTGCCCCCTCTGTGCTTCCATACAGTAATACTGCTGTCTCTGTGCTTCCATACAGTAATACTGCTGCCTCTGTGCCTCCATAAAGTAATACTGCTGTCTCTGTGCTTCCATAAAGTAATACTGCTGTCTCTGTGCTTCCATACAGTAATACTGCTGCCTCTGTGCTTCCATACAGCAATACTGCTGCCTCTGTGCCTCCATAAAGTAATACTGCTTCCTCTGTGCTTCCATAAAGTAATAATGCAGCCTCTGTGCTTCCATAAAGTAATACTGCCCCCTCTGTGCTTCCATAAAGTAATACTGCGGCCTCTGTGCTTCCATACAGTAATACTGCTGCCTCTGTGCCTCCATAAAGTAATACTGCTGCCTCTGTGCTTCCATAAAGTAATAATGCCCCCTCTGTGCTTCCATACAGTAATACTGCTGTCTCTGTGCTTCCATACAGCAATACTGCTGCTTCTGTGCCTCCATAAAGTAATACTGCTGCCTCTGTGCTTCCATAAAGTAATAATGCAGCCTCTGTGCTTCCATAAAGTAATACTGCCCCCTCTGTGCTTCCATAAAGTAATACTGCGGCCTCTGTGCTTCCATACAGTAATACTGCTGCCTCTGTGCCTCCATAAAGTAATACTGCTGCCTCTGTGCTTCCATAAAGTAATAATGCCCCCTCTGTGCTTCCATACAGTAATACTGCTGCCTCTGTGCTTCCATAAAGTAATACTGCCCCCTCTGTGCTTCCATACAGTAATACTGCTGTCTCTGTGCTTCCATACAGCAATACTGCTGCCTCTGTGCCTCCATAAAGTAATACTGCTGCCTCTGTGCTTCCATAAAGTAATAATGCAGCCTCTGTGCTTCCATAAAGTAATACTGCCCCCTCTGTGCTTCCATAAAGTAATACTGCGGCCTCTGTGCTTCCATACAGTAATACTGCTGCCTCTGTGCCTCCATAAAGTAATACTGCTGCCTCTGTGCTTCCATAAAGTAATAATGCCCCCTCTGTGCTTCCATACAGTAATACTGCTGCCTCTGTGCTTCCATAAAGTAATACTGCCCCCTCTGTGCTTCCATACAGTAATACTGCTGTCTCTGTGCTTCCATACAGTAATACTGCTGTCTCTGTGCTTCCATACAGTAATACTGCTGCCTCTGTGCTTCCATAAAGTAATACTGCCGTCTCTGTGCTTCCATACAGTAATACTGCCACCTCTGTGCTTTCATAAAGTAATACTGCTGCCTCTGTGCTTCCATAAAGTAATACTGCTGTCTCTGTGCTTCCATAAAGTAATACTGCTGTCTCTGTGCTTCCATAAAGTAATACTGCTGTCTCTGTGCTTCCATAAAGTAATACTGCTGTCTCTGTGCTTCCATAAAGTAATACTGCTGTCTCTGTGCTTCCATAAAGTAATACTGCTGTCTCTGTGCTTCCATACAGTAATACTGCTGCCTCTGTGCTTCCATAAAGTAATACTGCTGCCTCTGTGCTTTCATACAGTAATACTGCAGTCTCTGTGCTTCCATAAAGTAATACTGCTGCCTCTGTGCTTTCATAAAGTAATACTGCCGTCTCTGTGCTTCCATACAGTAATACTGCCACCTCTGTGCTTTCATAAAGTAATACTGCTGTCTCTGTGCCTCCATAAAGTAATACTGCTGCCTCTGTGCTTCCATAAAGTAATACTGCCACCTCTGGGCTTCCATACAGTAATACTGCCGCCTCTGTGCTTATATAAAGTAATACTGCTGCCTTTGTGCTTCCATAAAGTAATACTGCTGCCTCTGTGCTTCAATACAGTAATACTGCTGCCTCTGTGCTTCCATAAAGTAATACTGCTGTCTCTGTGCTTCCATGCAGTAATACTGCTGCCTCTGTGCTTCCATACAGTAACACTGCTGCCTCTGTGCTTTCATACAGTAATACTGCCACCTCTGTGCTTCCATACAGTAATACTGCTGTCTCTGTGCTTCCATAAAGTAATACTGCTGCCTCTGTGCTTCCATAAAGTAATACTGCTGCCTCTGTGCTTCCATAAAGTAATACTGCTGTCTCTTTGCTTCCATAAAGTAATACTGCTGCCTCTGTGCTTCCATAAAGTAATACTGCCACCTCTGTGCTTCAATACAGTAATACTGCTGTCTCTGTGCTTCCATAAAGTAATACTGCTGCCTCTGTGCTTCCATAAAGTAATACTGCTGCCTCTGTGCTTCCATAAAGTAATACTGCTGTCTCTTTGCTTCCATAAAGTAATACTGCTGCCTCTGTGCTTCCATAAAGTAATACTGCTGCCTCTGTGCTTCCATAAAGTAATACTGCTGCCTCTGTGCTTCCATAAAGTAATACTGCTGTCTCTGTGCTTCCATAAAGTAATACTGCTGCCTCTGTGCCTCCATAAAGTAATACTGCTGCCTCTGTGCTTCCATACAGTAATACTGCCCCCTCTGTGCTTCCATACAGTAATACTGCTGTCTCTGTGCTTCCATACAGTAATACTGCTGTCTCTGTGCTTCCATACAGTAATACTGCTGCCTCTGTGCTTCCATAAAGTAATACTGCCGCCTCTGTGCTTCCATAAAGTAATATTGCCGCCTCTGTGCTTCCATACAGTAATACTGCTGCCTCTGTGCTTCCATAAAACAATACTGCCACCTCTGGGCTTCCATACAGTAATACTGCCGCCTCTGTGCTTATATAAAGTAATACTGCTGCCTTTGTGCTTCCATAAAGTAATACTGCTGTCTCTGTGCTTCCATACAGTAATACTGCTGTCTCTGTGCTTCCATACAGTAATACTGCTGCCTCTGTGCTTCCATAAAGTAATACTGCTGCCTCTGTGCTTCCATACAGTAATACTTCCGCCTCTGTGCTTTCATACAGTAATACTGCTGCCTCTGTGCTTCCATAAAGTAATACAGCTGTCTCTGTGCTTCCATAAAGTAATACAGCTGTCTCTGTGCCTCCATAAAGTAATACTGCTGCCTCTGTGCTTCCATAAAGTAATACAGCTTTCTCTGTGCTTCCATAAAGTAATACTGCTGTCTCTGTGCTTCCATAAAGTAATACTGCTGCCTCTGTGCTTCCATACAGTAATACTGCTGCCTCTGTGCTTTCATAAAGTAATACTGCCGTCTCTGTGCTTCCATACAGTAATACTGCTGCCTCTGTGCTTCCATAAAGTAATACTGCTGTCTCTGTGCCTCCATAAAGTAATACTGCTGCCTCTGTGCTTCCATAAAGTAATACTGCCACCTCTGGGCTTCCATACAGTAATACTGCCGCCTCTGTGCTTATATAAAGTAATACTGCTGCCTTTGTGCTTCCATAAAGTAATACTGCTGTCTCTGTGCTTCCATAAAG
Organism: Ranitomeya imitator; assembly: GCF_032444005.1. NCBI lineage: Eukaryota > Metazoa > Chordata > Amphibia > Anura > Dendrobatidae > Ranitomeya > Ranitomeya imitator. The sequence continues at coordinate 29,613,837 of NC_091284.1, forward strand.
TAATACTGCTGTCTCTGTGCTTCCATAAAGTAATACTGCTGTCTCTGTGCTTCCATAAAGTAATACTGCTGTCTCTGTGCTTCCATAAAGTAATACTGCTGTCTCTGTGCTTCCATACAGTAATACTGCTGCCTCTGTGCTTCCATAAAGTAATACTGCTGCCTCTGTGCTTTCATAAAGTAATACTGCTGTCTCTGTGCTTTCATACAGTAAAACTGCTGCCTCTGTGCTTTCATAAAGTAATACTGCCGTCTCTGTGCTTCCATACAGTAATACTGCCACCTCTGTGCTTTCATAAAGTAATACTGCTGCCTCTGTGCTTCCATAAAGTAATACTGCTGTCTCTGTGCTTCCATAAAGTAATACTGCTGTCTCTGTGCTTCCATAAAGTAATACTGCTGTCTCTGTGCTTCCATAAAGTAATACTGCTGTCTCTGTGCTTCCATAAAGTAATACTGCTGTCTCTGTGCTTCCATAAAGTAATACTGCTGTCTCTGTGCTTCCATACAGTAATACTGCTGCCTCTGTGCTTCCATAAAGTAATACTGCTGCCTCTGTGCTTTCATAAAGTAATACTGCTGTCTCTGTGCTTCCATAAAGTAATACTGCTGCCTCTGTGCTTTCATAAAGTAATACTGCCGTCTCTGTGCTTCCATACAGTAATACTGCCACCTCTGTGCTTTCATAAAGTAATACTGCTGTCTCTGTGCCTCCATAAAGTAATACTGCTGCCTCTGTGCTTCCATAAAGTAATACTGCCACCTCTGGGCTTCCATACAGTAATACTGCCGCCTCTGTGCTTATATAAAGTAATACTGCTGCCGTTGTGCTTCCATAAAGTAATACTGCTGCCTCTGTGCTTCAATACAGTAATACTGCTGCCTCTGTGCTTCCATAAAGTAATACTGCTGCCTCTGTGCTTCCATAAAGTAATACTGCCGCCTCTGTGCTTCCATGCAGTAATACTGCTGCCTTGTGCTTCCATACAGTAATACTGCTGCCTTGTGCTTCCATACAGTAATACTGCTGCCTTGTGCTTCCATGCAGTAATACTGCTGCCTTGTGCTTCCATACAGTAATACTGCTGCCTCTGTGCTTCCATAAAGTAATACTGCTGCCTCTGTGCTTCCATAAAGTAATACTGCCACCTCTGGGCTTCCATACAGTAATACTGCCGCCTCTGTGCTTATATAAAGTAATACTGCTGCCGTTGTGCTTCCATAAAGTAATACTGCTGCCTCTGTGCTTCAATACAGTAATACTGCTGCCTCTGTGCTTCCATAAAGTAATACTGCTGCCTCTGTGCTTCCATAAAGTAATACTGCTGCCTCTGTGCTTCCATGCAGTAATACTGCTGCCTTGTGCTTCCATACAGTAATACTGCTGCCTCTGTGCTTTCATACAGTAATACTGCCACCTCTGTGCTTCCATACAGTAATACTGCCACCTCTGTGCTTCAATACAGTAATACTGCTGTCTCTGTGCTTCCATAAAGTAATACTGCTGCCTCTGTGCTTCCACAAAGTAATACTGCTGTCTCTTTGCTTCCATAAAGTAATACTGCTGCCTCTGTGCTTCCATAAAGTAATACTGCTGCCTCTGTGCTTCCATAAAGTAATACTGCTGCCTCTGTGCTTCCATAAAGTAATACTGCTGTCTCTGTGCTTCCATAAAGTAATACTGCTGCCTCTGTGCCTCCATAAAGTAATACTGCTGCCTCTGTGCTTCCATACAGTAATACTGCCCCCTCTGTGCTTCCATACAGTAATACTGCTGTCTCTGTGCTTCCATACAGTAATACTGCTGTCTCTGTGCTTCCATACAGTAATACTGCTGTCTCTGTGCTTCCATACAGTAATACTGCTGCCTCTGTGCTTCCATAAAGTAATACTGCCGCCTCTGTGCTTCCATAAAGTAATATTGCCGCCTCTGTGCTTCCATACAGTAATACTGCTGCCTCTGTGCTTCCATAAAATAATACTGCCACCTCTGGGCTTCCATACAGTAATACTGCCGCCTCTGTGCTTATATAAAGTAATACTGCTGCCTTTGTGCTTCCATAAAGTAATACTGCTGTCTCTGTGCTTCCATACAGTAATACTGCTGCCTCTGTGCTTCCATACAGTAATACTTCCGCCTCTGTGCTTTCATACAGTAATACTGCTGCCTCTGTGCTTCCATACAGTAATACTGCTGCCTCTGTGCTTATATAAAGTAATACTGCTGCCTCTGTGCTTCCATCCAGTAATACTGCTGCCTCTGTGCTTCCATAAAGTAATACTGCTGCCTCTGTGCTTCCATCCAGTAATACTGCCGCCTCTGTGCTTCCATACAGTAATACTGCTGCCTCTGTGCTTTCATACAGTAATACTGCCACCTCTGTGCTTCCATACAGTAATACTGCTGCCTCTGTGCTTCCATAAAGTAATACTGCTGTCTCTGTGCTTCCATAAAGTAATACTGCCGCCTCTGTGCTTATATAAAGTAATACTGCTGCCTTTGTGCTTCCATAAAGTAATACTGCTGTCTCTGTGCTTCCATACAGTAATACTGCTGCCTCTGTGCTTCCATACAGTAATACTTCCGCCTCTGTGCTTTCATACAGTAATACTGCTGCCTCTGTGCTTCCATCCAGTAATACTGCTGCCTCTGTGCTTCCATAAAGTAATACTGCTGCCTCTGTGCTTCCATCCAGTAATACTGCTGCCGCTGTGCTTCCATACAGTAATACTGCTGCCTCTGTGCTTTCATACAGTAATACTGCTGCCTCTGTGCTTCCATACAGTAATACTGCTGCCTCTGTGCTTCCATAAAGTAATACTGCTGTCTCTGTGCTTCCATAAAGTAATACTGCTGCCTCTGTGCCTCTATAAAGTAATACTGCTGCCTCTGTGCTTCCATACAGTAATACTGCTGTCTCTGTGCTTCCATACAGTAATACTGCTGCCTCTGTGCTTCCATACAGTAATACTGCTGCCTCTGTGCTTCCATAAAGTAATACTGCCGGCTCTGTGCTTCAATAAAGTAATACTGCTGCCTCTGTGCTTCCATACAGTAATACTGCTGTCTCTGTGCTTCCATACAGTAATACTGCTGCCTCTGTGCTTCCATAAAGTAATACTGCTGTCTCTGTGCTTCCATAAAGTAATACTGCTGCCTCTGTGCCTCTATAAAGTAATACTGCTGCCTCTGTGCTTCCATACAGTAATACTGCTGTCTCTGTGCTTCCATACAGTAATACTGCTGCCTCTGTGCTTCCATAAAGTAATACTGCTGTCTCTGTGCTTCCATAAAGTAATACTGCTGCCTCTGTGCCTCTATAAAGTAATACTGCTGCCTCTGTGCTTCCATACAGTAATATTGCTGTCTCTGTGCTTCCATACAGTAATACTGCTGCCTCTGTGCTTCCATACAGTAATACTGCTGCCTCTGTGCTTCCATAAAGTAATACTGCCGGCTCTGTGCTTCAATAAAGTAATATTGCCGCCTCTGTGCTTCCATACAGTAATACTGCTGTCTCTGTGCTTCCATAAAGTAATACTGCTGCCTCTGTGCTTCCATGCAGTAATACTGCTGCCTCTGTGCTTCCATACAGTAATACTGCTGTCTCTGTGCTTCCATAAAGTAATACTGCTGCCTCTGTGCTTCCATACAGTAATACTGCTGCCTCTGTGCTTCCATACAGTAATACTGCTGCCTGAGTGCTTCCATAAAGTAATACTGCTGCCTCTGTGCTTCCATAAAGTAATACTGCTGCCTCTGTGCTTCCATAAAGTAATACTGCTGCCTCTGTGCTTCCATACAGTAATACTGCTGCCTCTGTGCTTCCATAAAGTAATACTGCTGCCTCTGTGCTTCCATACAGTAATACTGCTGCCTCTGTGCTTCCATACAGTAATACTGCCGCCTCTGTGCTTCCATACAGTAATACTGCTGCCTCTGTGCTTCCATACAGTAATACTGCTGCCTGAGTGCTTCCATAAAGTAATACTGCTGCCTCTGTGCTTCCATAAAGTAATACTGCTGCCTCTGTGCTTCCATAAAGTAATACTGCTGCCTCTGTGCTTCCATACAGTAATACTGCTGCCTCTGTGCTTCCATAAAGTAATACTGCTGCCTCTGTGCTTCCATACAGTAATACTGCTGCCTCTGTGCTTCCATACAGTAATACTGCCGCCTCTGTGCTTCCATACAGTAATACTGCTGCCTCTGTGCTTCCATACAGTAATACTGCTGCCTGAGTGCTTCCATAAAGTAATACTGCTGCCTCTGTGCTTCCATACAGTAATACTGCCCCATCTGTGCTTCCATACAGTAATACTGCCGCCTCTGTGCTTCCATACAGTAATACTGCTGCCTCTGTGCTTCCATACAGTAATACTGCTGCCTCTGTGCCTCCATAAAGTAATACTGCTGTCTCTGTGCTTCCATAAAGTAATACTGCTGCCTCTGTGCTTCCATACAGTAATACTGCTGTCTCTGTGCTTCCATACAGTAATACTGCTGCCTCTGTGCTTCCATACAGTAATACTGCTGTCTCTGTGCTTCCATAAAGTAATACTGCTGCCTCTGTGCTTCCATACAGTAATACTGCTGCCTCTGTGCCTCCATAAAGTAATACTGCCACCTCTGTGCTTCCATACAGTAATACTGCTGTCTCTGTGCTTCCATAAAGTAATACTGCTGCCTCTGTGCTTCCATACAGTAATACTGCTGCCTCTGTGCCTCCATAAAGTAATACTGCTGCCTCTGTGCTTCCATAAAGTAATACTGCCCCCTCTGTGCTTCCATACAGTAATACTGCTGCCTCTGTGCCTCCATAAAGTAATACTGCTGCCTCTGTGCTTCCATACAGTAATACTGCTGCCTCTGTGCCTCCATAAAGTAATACTGCTGCCTCTGTGCTTCCATAAAGTAATAATGCAGCCTCTGTGCTTCCATAAACTAATACTGCCCCCTCTGTGCTTCCATAAAGTAATACTGCTGCCTCTGTGCTTCCATACAGTAATACCGCTGCCTCTGTGCCTCCATAAAGTAATACTGCTGCCTCTGTGCTTCCATAAAGTAATAATGCAGCCTCTGTGCTTCCATAAAGTAATACTGCTGCCTCTGTGCTTCCATAAAGTAATACTGCCCCCTCTGTGCTTCCATACAGTAATACTGCTGTCTCTGTGCTTCCATACAGTAATACTGCTGCCTCTGTGCCTCCATAAAGTAATACTGCTGCCTCTGTGCTTCCATACAGCAATACTGCTGCCTCTGTGCCTCCATAAAGTAATACTGCTGCCTCTGTGCTTCCATAAAGTAATAATGCAGCCTCTGTGCTTCCATAAAGTAATACTGCCCCCTCTGTGCTTCCATAAAGTAATACTGCGGCCTCTGTGCTTCCATACAGTAATACTGCTGCCTCTGTGCCTCCATAAAGTAATACTGCTGCCTCTGTGCTTCCATAAAGTAATAATGCAGCCTCTGTGCTTCCATAAAGTAATACTGCCCCCTCTGTGCTTCCATACAGTAATACTGCTGTCTCTGTGCTTCCATACAGTAATACTGCTGTCTCTGTGCTTCCATACAGTAATACTGCTGCCTCTGTGCTTCCATAAAGTAATACTGCCGCCTCTGTGCTTCCATACAGTAATGCTGCTGTCTCTGTGCTTCAATGCAGTAATACTGCTGCCTCTGTGCTTCCATAAAGTAATACTGCCGCCTCTGTGCTTCCATAAAGTAATACTGCTGCCTCTGTGCTTCAATGCAGTAATACTGCTGCCTCTGTGCTTCCATAAAGTAATACTGCTGCCTCTGTGCTTCCATACAGTAATACTGCTGCCTCTGTGCTTCCATAAAGTAATACTGCTGCCTCTGTGCTTCCATACAGTAATACTGCTGCCTCTGTGCTTCCATACAGTAATACTGCTGCCTCTGTGCTTCCATAAAGTAATACTGCTGCCTCTGTGCTTCCATACAGTAATACTGCTGCCTCTGTGCTTCCATACAGTAATACTGCTGCCTGAGTGCTTCCATAAAGTAATACTGCTGCCTGAGTGCTTCCATAAAGTAATACTGCCGTCTCTGTGCTTCCATACAGTAATACTGCCCCATCTGTGCTTCCATACAGTAATACTGCCGCCTCTGTGCTTCCATACAGTAATACTGCCGCCTCTGTGCTTCCATACAGTAATACTGCTGTCTCTGTGCTTCCATAAAGTAATACTGCTGCCTCTGTGCTTCCATACAGTAATACTGCTGTCTCTGTGCTTCCATAAAGTAATACTGCTGCCTCTGTGCTTCCATAAAGTAATACTGCTGCCTCTGTGCTTCCATAAAGTAATACTGCTGCCTCTGTGCTTCCATACAGTAATACTGCTGTCTCTGTGCTTCCATAAAGTAATACTGCTGCCTCTGTGCTTCCATAAAGTAATACTGCTGCCTATGTGCTTCCATAAAGTAATACTGCCGCCTCTGTGCTTCCATACAGTAATACTGCTGTCTCTGTGCTTCCATAAAGTAATACTGCTGCCTCTGTGCTTCCATACAGTAATACTGCTGCCTCTGTGCTTTCATAAAGTAATACTGCTGCCTGAGTGCTTCCATAAAGTAATACTGCCGCCTCTGTGCTTCCATACAGTAATACTGCTGTCTCTGTGCTTCCATAAAGTAATACTGCTGCCTCTGTGCTTCCATAAAGTAATACTGCTGCCTGAGTGCTTCCATACAGTAATACTGCTGCCTCTGTGCTTCCATACAGTAATACTGCTGCCTCTGTGCTTCCATACAGTAATACTGCTGCCTCTGTGCTTCCATAAAGTAATACTGCTGCCTCTGTGCTTCCATACAGTAATACTGCTGCCTCTGTGCTTCCATACAGTAATACTGCTGCCTCTGTGCTTCCATACAGTAATACTGCTGTCTCTGTGCTTCCATAAAGTAATACTGCTGCCTCTGTGCTTCCATAAAGTAATACTGCTGCCTCTGTGCTTCCATAAAGTAATACTGCCGCCTCTGTGCTTCCATACAGTAATACTGCTGTCTCTGTGCTTCCATAAAGTAATACTGCTGCCTCTGTGCTTCCATACAGTAATACTGCTGCCTCTGTGCTTCCATACAGTAATACTGCTGCCTCTGTGCTTCCATAAAGTAATACTGCTGCCTCTGTGCTTCCATACAGTAATACTGCTGCCTCTGTGCTTCCATACAGTAATACTGCTGCCTCTGTGCTTCCATAAAGTAATACTGCTGCCTCTGTGCTTCCATACAGTAATACTGCTGCCTCTGTGCTTCCATACAGTAATACTGCTGCCTGAGTGCTTCCATAAAGTAATACTGCTGCCTGAGTGCTTCCATAAAGTAATACTGCCGTCTCTGTGCTTCCATAAAGTAATACTGCTGCCTCTGTGCTTCCATAAAGTAATACTGCCGTCTCTGTGCTTCCATAAAGTAATACTGCTGCCTCTGTGCTTCCATAAAGTAATACTGCTGTCTCTTTGCTTCCATAAAGTAATACTGCTGCCTCTGTGCTTCCATAAAGTAATACTGCCACCTCTGTGCTTCAATACAGTAATACTGCTGTCTCTGTGCTTCCATAAAGTAATACTGCTGCCTCTGTGCTTCCATAAAGTAATACTGCTGCCTCTGTGCTTCCATAAAGTAATACTGCTGTCTCTTTGCTTCCATAAAGTAATACTGCTGCCTCTGTGCTTCCATAAAGTAATACTGCTGCCTCTGTGCTTCCATAAAGTAATACTGCTGCCTCTGTGCTTCCATAAAGTAATACTGCTGTCTCTGTGCTTCCATAAAGTAATACTGCTGCCTCTGTGCCTCCATAAAGTAATACTGCTGCCTCTGTGCTTCCATACAGTAATACTGCCCCCTCTGTGCTTCCATACAGTAATACTGCTGTCTCTGTGCTTCCATACAGTAATACTGCTGCCTCTGTGCTTCCATAAAGTAATACTGCCGCCTCTGTGCTTCCATAAAGTAATATTGCCGCCTCTGTGCTTCCATACAGTAATACTGCTGCCTCTGTGCTTCCATAAAACAATACTGCCACCTCTGGGCTTCCATACAGTAATACTGCCGCCTCTGTGCTTATATAAAGTAATACTGCTGCCTTTGTGCTTCCATAAAGTAATACTGCTGTCTCTGTGCTTCCATACAGTAATACTGCTGTCTCTGTGCTTCCATACAGTAATACTGCTGCCTCTGTGCTTCCATAAAGTAATACTGCTGCCTCTGTGCTTCCATACAGTAATACTTCCGCCTCTGTGCTTTCATACAGTAATACTGCTGCCTCTGTGCTTCCATAAAGTAATACAGCTGTCTCTGTGCTTCCATAAAGTAATACAGCTGTCTCTGTGCCTCCATAAAGTAATACTGCTGCCTCTGTGCTTCCATAAAGTAATACAGCTGTCTCTGTGCTTCCATAAAGTAATACTGCTGTCTCTGTGCTTCCATAAAGTAATACTGCTGCCTCTGTGCTTCCATACAGTAATACTGCTGCCTCTGTGCTTTCATAAAGTAATACTGCCGTCTCTGTGCTTCCATACAGTAATACTGCTGCCTCTGTGCTTCCATAAAGTAATACTGCTGTCTCTGTGCCTCCATAAAGTAATACTGCTGCCTCTGTGCTTCCATAAAGTAATACTGCCACCTCTGGGCTTCCATACAGTAATACTGCCGCCTCTGTGCTTATATAAAGTAATACTGCTGCCTTTGTGCTTCCATAAAGTAATACTGCTGTCTCTGTGCTTCCATAAAGTAATACTGCTGTCTCTGTGCTTCCATAAAGTAATACTGCTGTCTCTGTGCTTCCATAAAGTAATACTGCTGTCTCTGTGCTTCCATAAAGTAATACTGCTGTCTCTGTGCTTCCATACAGTAATACTGCTGCCTCTGTGCTTCCATAAAGTAATACTGCTGCCTCTGTGCTTTCATAAAGTAATACTGCTGTCTCTGTGCTTTCATACAGTAAAACTGCTGCCTCTGTGCTTTCATAAAGTAATACTGCCGTCTCTGTGCTTCCATACAGTAATACTGCCACCTCTGTGCTTTCATAAAGTAATACTGCTGCCTCTGTGCTTCCATAAAGTAATACTGCTGTCTCTGTGCTTCCATAAAGTAATACTGCTGTCTCTGTGCTTCCATAAAGTAATACTGCTGTCTCTGTGCTTCCATAAAGTAATACTGCTGTCTCTGTGCTTCCATAAAGTAATACTGCTGTCTCTGTGCTTCCATAAAGTAATACTGCTGTCTCTGTGCTTCCATACAGTAATACTGCTGCCTCTGTGCTTCCATAAAGTAATACTGCTGCCTCTGTGCTTTCATAAAGTAATACTGCTGTCTCTGTGCTTCCATAAAGTAATACTGCTGCCTCTGTGCTTTCATAAAGTAATACTGCCGTCTCTGTGCTTCCATACAGTAATACTGCCACCTCTGTGCTTTCATAAAGTAATACTGCTGTCTCTGTGCCTCCATAAAGTAATACTGCTGCCTCTGTGCTTCCATAAAGTAATACTGCCACCTCTGGGCTTCCATACAGTAATACTGCCGCCTCTGTGCTTATATAAAGTAATACTGCTGCCGTTGTGCTTCCATAAAGTAATACTGCTGCCTCTGTGCTTCAATACAGTAATACTGCTGCCTCTGTGCTTCCATAAAGTAATACTGCTGCCTCTGTGCTTCCATAAAGTAATACTGCCGCCTCTGTGCTTCCATGCAGTAATACTGCTGCCTTGTGCTTCCATACAGTAATACTGCTGCCTTGTGCTTCCATACAGTAATACTGCTGCCTTGTGCTTCCATGCAGTAATACTGCTGCCTTGTGCTTCCATACAGTAATACTGCCACCTCTGTGCTTTCATAAAGTAATACTGCTGTCTCTGTGCCTCCATAAAGTAATACTGCTGCCTCTGTGCTTCCATAAAGTAATACTGCCACCTCTGGGCTTCCATACAGTAATACTGCCGCCTCTGTGCTTATATAAAGTAATACTGCTGCCGTTGTGCTTCCATAAAGTAATACTGCTGCCTCTGTGCTTCAATACAGTAATACTGCTGCCTCTGTGCTTCCATAAAGTAATACTGCTGCCTCTGTGCTTCCATAAAGTAATACTGCTGCCTCTGTGCTTCCATGCAGTAATACTGCTGCCTTGTGCTTCCATACAGTAATACTGCTGCCTCTGTGCTTTCATACAGTAATACTGCCACCTCTGTGCTTCCATACAGTAATACTGCCACCTCTGTGCTTCAATACAGTAATACTGCTGTCTCTGTGCTTCCATAAAGTAATACTGCTGCCTCTGTGCTTCCACAAAGTAATACTGCTGTCTCTTTGCTTCCATAAAGTAATACTGCTGCCTCTGAGCTTCCATACAGTAATACTGCTGCCTCTGTGCTTCCATAAAGTAATACTGCTGCCTCTGTGCTTCCATAAAGTAATACTGCTGCCTCTGTGCTTCCATAAAGTAATACTGCTGTCTCTGTGCTTCCATAAAGTAATACTGCTGCCTCTGTGCCTCCATAAAGTAATACTGCTGCCTCTGTGCTTCCATACAGTAATACTGCCCCCTCTGTGCTTCCATACAGTAATACTGCTGTCTCTGTGCTTCCATACAGTAATACTGCTGTCTCTGTGCTTCCATACAGTAATACTGCTGTCTCTGTGCTTCCATACAGTAATACTGCTGCCTCTGTGCTTCCATAAAGTAATACTGCCGCCTCTGTGCTTCCATAAAGTAATATTGCCGCCTCTGTGCTTCCATACAGTAATACTGCTGCCTCTGTGCTTCCATAAAATAATACTGCCACCTCTGGGCTTCCATACAGTAATACTGCCGCCTCTGTGCTTATATAAAGTAATACTGCTGCCTTTGTGCTTCCATAAAGTAATACTGCTGTCTCTGTGCTTCCATACAGTAATACTGCTGCCTCTGTGTTTCCATACAGTAATACTTCCGCCTCTGTGCTTTCATACAGTAATACTGCTGCCTCTGTGCTTCCATACAGTAATACTGCTGCCTCTGTGCTTATATAAAGTAATACTGCTGCCTCTGTGCTTCCATCCAGTAATACTGCTGCCTCTGTGCTTCCATAAAGTAATACTGCTGCCTCTGTGCTTCCATCCAGTAATACTGCCGCCTCTGTGCTTCCATACAGTAATACTGCTGCCTCTGTGCTTTCATACAGTAATACTGCCACCTCTGTGCTTCCATACAGTAATACTGCTGCCTCTGTGCTTCCATAAAGTAATACTGCTGTCTCTGTGCTTCCATAAAGTAATACTGCCGCCTCTGTGCTTATATAAAGTAATACTGCTGCCTTTGTGCTTCCATAAAGTAATACTGCTGTCTCTGTGCTTCCATACAGTAATACTGCTGCCTCTGTGCTTCCATACAGTAATACTTCCGCCTCTGTGCTTTCATACAGTAATACTGCTGCCTCTGTGCTTCCATCCAGTAATACTGCTGCCTCTGTGCTTCCATAAAGTAATACTGCTGCCTCTGTGCTTCCATCCAGTAATACTGCTGCCGCTGTGCTTCCATACAGTAATACTGCTGCCTCTGTGCTTTCATACAGTAATACTGCTGCCTCTGTGCTTCCATACAGTAATACTGCTGCCTCTGTGCTTCCATACAGTAATACTGCTGCCTCTGTGCTTCCATAAAGTAATACTGCTGTCTCTGTGCTTCCATAAAGTAATACTGCTGCCTCTGTGCCTCTATAAAGTAATACTGCTGCCTCTGTGCTTCCATACAGTAATACTGCTGTCTCTGTGCTTCCATACAGTAATACTGCTGCCTCTGTGCTTCCATACAGTAATACTGCTGCCTCTGTGCTTCCATAAAGTAATACTGCCGGCTCTGTGCTTCAATAAAGTAATACTGCTGCCTCTGTGCTTCCATACAGTAATACTGCTGTCTCTGTGCTTCCATACAGTAATACTGCTGCCTCTGTGCTTCCATAAAGTAATACTGCTGTCTCTGTGCTTCCATAAAGTAATACTGCTGCCTCTGTGCCTCTATAAAGTAATACTGCTGCCTCTGTGCTTCCATACAGTAATACTGCTGTCTCTGTGCTTCCATACAGTAATACTGCTGCCTCTGTGCTTCCATAAAGTAATACTGCTGTCTCTGTGCTTCCATAAAGTAATACTGCTGCCTCTGTGCCTCTATAAAGTAATACTGCTGCCTCTGTGCTTCCATACAGTAATACTGCTGTCTCTGTGCTTCCATACAGTAATACTGCTGCCTCTGTGCTTCCATACAGTAATACTGCTGCCTCTGTGCTTCCATAAAGTAATACTGCCGGCTCTGTGCTTCAATAAAGTAATATTGCCGCCTCTGTGCTTCCATACAGTAATACTGCTGTCTCTGTGCTTCCATAAAGTAATACTGCTGCCTCTGTGCTTCCATGCAGTAATACTGCTGCCTCTGTGCTTCCATACAGTAATACTGCTGTCTCTGTGCTTCCATAAAGTAATACTGCCGGCTCTGTGCTTCAATAAAGTAATATTGCCGCCTCTGTGCTTCCATACAGTAATACTGCTGCCTCTGTGCTTCCATACAGTAATACTGCTGCCTGAGTGCTTCCATAAAGTAATACTGCTGCCTCTGTGCTTCCATAAAGTAATACTGCTGCCTCTGTGCTTCCATAAAGTAATACTGCTGCCTCTGTGCTTCCATACAGTAATACTGCTGCCTCTGTGCTTCCATAAAGTAATACTGCTGCCTCTGTGCTTCCATACAGTAATACTGCTGCCTCTGTGCTTCCATACAGTAATACTGCCGCCTCTGTGCTTCCATACAGTAATACTGCTGCCTCTGTGCTTCCATACAGTAATACTGCTGCCTGAGTGCTTCCATAAAGTAATACTGCTGCCTCTGTGCTTCCATAAAGTAATACTGCTGCCTCTGTGCTTCCATAAAGTAATACTGCTGCCTCTGTGCTTCCATACAGTAATACTGCTGCCTCTGTGCTTCCATACAGTAATACTGCCGCCTCTGTGCTTCCATACAGTAATACTGCTGCCTCTGTGCTTCCATACAGTAATACTGCTGCCTGAGTGCTTCCATAAAGTAATACTGCTGCCTCTGTGCTTCCATACAGTAATACTGCCCCATCTGTGCTTCCATACAGTAATACTGCCGCCTCTGTGCTTCCATACAGTAATACTGCTGCCTCTGTGCTTCCATACAGTAATACTGCTGCCTCTGTGCCTCCATAAAGTAATACTGCTGTCTCTGTGCTTCCATAAAGTAATACTGCTGCCTCTGTGCTTCCATACAGTAATACTGCTGTCTCTGTGCTTCCATACAGTAATACTGCTGCCTCTGTGCTTCCATACAGTAATACTGCTGTCTCTGTGCTTCCATAAAGTAATACTGCTGCCTCTGTGCTTCCATACAGTAATACTGCTGCCTCTGTGCCTCCATAAAGTAATACTGCCACCTCTGTGCTTCCATACAGTAATACTGCTGTCTCTGTGCTTCCATAAAGTAATACTGCTGCCTCTGTGCTTCCATACAGTAATACTGCTGCCTCTGTGCCTCCATAAAGTAATACTGCTGCCTCTGTGCTTCCATAAAGTAATACTGCCCCCTCTGTGCTTCCATACAGTAATACTGCTGCCTCTGTGCCTCCATAAAGTAATACTGCTGCCTCTGTGCTTCCATACAGTAATACTGCTGCCTCTGTGCCTCCATAAAGTAATACTGCTGCCTCTGTGCTTCCATAAAGTAATAATGCAGCCTCTGTGCTTCCATAAAGTAATACTGCCCCCTCTGTGCTTCCATAAAGTAATACTGCTGCCTCTGTGCTTCCATACAGTAATACCGCTGCCTCTGTGCCTCCATAAAGTAATACTGCTGCCTCTGTGCTTCCATAAAGTAATAATGCAGCCTCTGTGCTTCCATAAAGTAATACTGCTGCCTCTGTGCTTCCATAAAGTAATACTGCCCCCTCTGTGCTTCCATACAGTAATACTGCTGTCTCTGTGCTTCCATACAGTAATACTGCTGCCTCTGTGCCTCCATAAAGTAATACTGCTGCCTCTGTGCTTCCATACAGCAATACTGCTGCCTCTGTGCCTCCATAAAGTAATACTGCTGCCTCTGTGCTTCCATAAAGTAATAATGCAGCCTCTGTGCTTCCATAAAGTAATACTGCCCCCTCTGTGCTTCCATAAAGTAATACTGCGGCCTCTGTGCTTCCATACAGTAATACTGCTGCCTCTGTGCCTCCATAAAGTAATACTGCTGCCTCTGTGCTTCCATAAAGTAATAATGCAGCCTCTGTGCTTCCATAAAGTAATACTGCCCCCTCTGTGCTTCCATACAGTAATACTGCTGTCTCTGTGCTTCCATACAGTAATACTGCTGTCTCTGTGCTTCCATACAGTAATACTGCTGCCTCTGTGCTTCCATAAAGTAATACTGCCGCCTCTGTGCTTCCATACAGTAATGCTGCTGTCTCTGTGCTTCAATGCAGTAATACTGCTGCCTCTGTGCTTCCATAAAGTAATACTGCCGCCTCTGTGCTTCCATAAAGTAATACTGCTGCCTCTGTGCTTCAATGCAGTAATACTGCTGCCTCTGTGCTTCCATAAAGTAATACTGCTGCCTCTGTGCTTCCATACAGTAATACTGCTGCCTCTGTGCTTCCATAAAGTAATACTGCTGCCTCTGTGCTTCCATACAGTAATACTGCTGCCTCTGTGCTTCCATACAGTAATACTGCTGCCTCTGTGCTTCCATAAAGTAATACTGCTGCCTCTGTGCTTCCATACAGTAATACTGCTGCCTCTGTGCTTCCATACAGTAATACTGCTGCCTGAGTGCTTCCATAAAGTAATACTGCTGCCTGAGTGCTTCCATAAAGTAATACTGCCGTCTCTGTGCTTCCATACAGTAATACTGCCCCATCTGTGCTTCCATACAGTAATACTGCCGCCTCTGTGCTTCCATACAGTAATACTGCCGCCTCTGTGCTTCCATACAGTAATACTGCTGTCTCTGTGCTTCCATAAAGTAATACTGCTGCCTCTGTGCTTCCATACAGTAATACTGCTGTCTCTGTGCTTCCATAAAGTAATACTGCTGCCTCTGTGCTTCCATAAAGTAATACTGCTGCCTCTGTGCTTCCATAAAGTAATACTGCTGCCTCTGTGCTTCCATACAGTAATACTGCTGTCTCTGTGCTTCCATAAAGTAATACTGCTGCCTCTGTGCTTCCATAAAGTAATACTGCTGCCTATGTGCTTCCATAAAGTAATACTGCCGCCTCTGTGCTTCCATACAGTAATACTGCTGTCTCTGTGCTTCCATAAAGTAATACTGCTGCCTCTGTGCTTCCATACAGTAATACTGCTGCCTCTGTGCTTTCATAAAGTAATACTGCTGCCTGAGTGCTTCCATAAAGTAATACTGCCGCCTCTGTGCTTCCATACAGTAATACTGCTGTCTCTGTGCTTCCATAAAGTAATACTGCTGCCTCTGTGCTTCCATAAAGTAATACTGCTGCCTGAGTGCTTCCATACAGTAATACTGCTGCCTCTGTGCTTCCATACAGTAATACTGCTGCCTCTGTGCTTCCATACAGTAATACTGCTGCCTCTGTGCTTCCATAAAGTAATACTGCTGCCTCTGTGCTTCCATACAGTAATACTGCTGCCTCTGTGCTTCCATACAGTAATACTGCTGCCTCTGTGCTTCCATAAAGTAATACTGCTGCCTCTGTGCTTCCATACAGTAATACTGCTGCCTCTGTGCTTCCATACAGTAATACTGCTGCCTGAGTGCTTCCATAAAGTAATACTGCTGCCTGAGTGCTTCCATAAAGTAATACTGCCGTCTCTGTGCTTCCATAAAGTAATACTGCTGCCTCTGTGCTTCCATAAAGTAATACTGCCGTCTCTGTGCTTCCATAAAGTAATACTGCTGCCTCTGTGCTTCCATAAAGTAATACTGCTGCCTCTGTGCTTCCATACAGTAATACTGCTGCCTGAGTGCTTCCATAAAGTAATACTGCTGCCTGAGTGCTTCCATAAAGTAATACTGCCGTCTCTGTGCTTCCATAAAGTAATACTGCTGCCTCTGTGCTTCCATAAAGTAATACTGCTGCCTCTGTGCTTCCATACAGTAATACTGCTGCCTCTGTGCTTCCATACAGTAATACTGCTGTCTCTGTGCTTCCATAAAGTAATACTGCTGTCTCTGTGCTTCCATAAAGTAATACTGCTGTCTCTGTGCTTCCATAAAGTAATACTGCTGTCTCTGTGCTTCCATAAAGTAATACTGCTGCCTCTGTGCTTCCATACAGTAATACTGCTGCCTCTGTGCTTCCATACAGTAATACTGCTGCCTCTGTGCTTCCATAAAGTAATACTGCTGCCTCTGTGCTTCCATACAGTAATACTGCTGCCTCTGTGCTTCCATAAAGTAATACTGCTGCCTCTGTGCTTCCATACAGTAATACTGCTGCCTCTGTGCTTCCATACAGTAATACTGCTGCCTCTGTGCTTCCATAAAGTAATACTGCTGCCTCTGTGCTTCCATACAGTAATACTGCTGCCTCTGTGCTTCCATACAGTAATACTGCTGCCTCAGTGCTTCCATAAAGTAATACTGCTGCCTGAGTGCTTCCATAAAGTAATACTGCCGTCTCTGTGCTTCCATAAAGTAATACTGCTGCCTCTGTGCTTCCATAAAGTAATACTGCCGTCTCTGTGCTTCCATAAAGTAATACTGCTGCCTCTGTGCTTCCATAAAGTAATACTGCTGCCTCTGTGCTTCCATACAGTAATACTGCTGCCTGAGTGCTTCCATAAAGTAATACTGCTGCCTGAGTGCTTCCATAAAGTAATACTGCCGTCTCTGTGCTTCCATAAAGTAATACTGCTGCCTCTGTGCTTCCATAAAGTAATACTGCTGCCTCTGTGCTTCCATACAGTAATACTGCTGCCTCTGTGCTTCCATACAGTAATACTGCTGTCTCTGTGCTTCCATAAAGTAATACTGCTGCCTCTGTGCTTCCATAAAGTAATACTGCTGCCTCTGTGCTTCCATACAGTAATACTGCTGCCTCTGTGCTTCCATAAAGTAATACTGCTGCCGTTGTGCTTCCATAAAGTAATACTGCTGCCTCTGTGCTTCCATACAGTAATACTGCTGCCTCTGTGCTTCCATAAAGTAATACTGCTGCCGTTGTGCTTCCATAAAGTAATACTGCTGCCTCTGTGCTTCCATACAGTAATACTGCTGCCTCTGTGCTTCCATAAAGTAATACTGCTGCCGTTGTGCTTCCATAAAGTAATACTGCTGCCTCTGTGCTTCCATAAAGTAATACTGCTGCCTCTGTGCTTCCATACAGTAATACTGCTGCCTCTGTGCTTCCATACAGTAATACTGCTGCCTCTGTGCTTCCATAAAGTAATACTGCTGCCTCTGTGCTTCCATAAAGTAATACTGCTGCCTCTGTGCTTCCATACAGTAATACTGCTGCCTCTGTGCTTCCATACAGTAATACTGCTGCCTCTGTGCTTCCATAAAGTAATACTGCTGCCTCTGTGCTTCCATACAGTAATACTGCTGCCTCTGTGCTTCCATAAAGTAATACTGCTGCCTCTGTGCTTCCATAAAGTAATACTGCTGCCTCTGTGCTTCCATACAGTAATACTGCTGCCTCTGTGCTTCCATACAGTAATACTGCTGCCTCTGTGCTTCCATAAAGTAATACTGCTGCCTCTGTGCTTCCATACAGTAATACTGCTGCCTCTGTGCTTCCATACAGTAATACTGCTGCCTGAGTGCTTCCATAAAGTAATACTGCTGCCTGAGTGCTTCCATAAAGTAATACTGCCGTCTCTGTGCTTCCATACAGTAATACTGCCCCATCTGTGCTTCCATACAGTAATACTGCCGCCTCTGTGCTTCCATACAGTAATACTGCTGTCTCTGTGCTTCCATAAAGTAATACTGCTGCCTCTGTGCTTCCATACAGTAATACTGCTGCCTCTGTGCTTCCATACAGTAATACTGCCGCCTCTGTGCTTCCATACAGTAATACTGCTGTCTCTGTGCTTCCATAAAGTAATACTGCTGCCTCTGTGCTTCCATACAGTAATACTGCTGTCTCTGTGCTTCCATACAGTAATACTGCTGCCTCTGTGCTTCCATACAGTAATACTGCTGTCTCTGTGCTTCCATAAAGTAATACTGCTGCCTCTGTGCTTCCATAAAGTAATACTGCTGCCTCTGTGCTTATATAAGGTAATACTGCTGCCTCTGTGCTTCCATACAGTAATACTGCTGCCTCTGTGCCTCCATAAAGTAATACTGCTGCCTCTGTGCTTCCATAAAGTACGGTAATAATGCAGCCTCTGTGCTTCCATAAAGTAATACTGCCCCCTCTGTGCTTCCATACAGTAATACTGCTGTCTCTGTGCTTCCATACAGTAATACTGGTGCCTCTGTGCCTCCATAAAGTAATACTGCTGCCTCTGTGCTTCCATAAAGTAATAATGCAGCCTCTGTGCTTCCATAAAGTAATACTGCTGCCTCTGTGCCTCCATAAAGTAATACTGCTGCCTCTGTGCTTCCATAAAGTAATACTGCCCCCTCTGTGCTTCCATACAGTAATACTGCTGCCTCTGTGCTTCCATACAGTAATACTGCCGCCTCTGTGCCTCCATAAAGTAATACTGCTGCCTCTGTGCTTCCATACAGTAATACTGCTGCCTCTGTGCCTCCATAAAGTAATACTGCTGCCTCTGTGCTTCCATAAAGTAATACTGCCCCCTCTGTGCTTCCATAAAGTAATACTGCTGCCTCTGTGCTTCCATACAGTAATACTGCTGCCTCTGTGCCTCCATAAAGTAATACTGCTGCCTCTGTGCTTCCATAAAGTAATAATGCAGCCTCTGTGCTTCCATAAAGTAATACTGCCCCCTCTGTGCTTCCATACAGTAATACTGCTGTCTCTGTGCTTCCATACAGTAATACTGCTGTCTCTGTGCTTCCATACAGTAATACTGCTGCCTCTGTGCTTCCATAAAGTAATACTGCCGCCTCTGTGCTTCCATAAAGTAATATTGCCGCCTCTGTGCTTCCATACAGTAATACTGCTGTCTCTGTGCTTCCATAAAGTAATACTACCGTCTCTGTGCTTCCATACAGTAATACTGCCGCCTCTGTGCTTCCATACAGTAATGCTGCTGTCTCTGTGCTTCCATAAAGTAATAATGCAGCCTCTGTGCTTCCATAAAGTAATACTGCCCCCTCTGTGCTTCCATACAGTAATACTGCTGTCTCTGTGCTTCCATACAGTAATACTGCTGCCTCTGTGCCTCCATTATTATTATTATTATTATACATTTTTATAGCGCCATTTATTCCATGGCGCTTTACATGTGAATACGGGGCAAATATAGACAAATACATTAAACATGAGCAGATAACAAGGCACACGAGTACATAAGGAGGGAGGACCCTGCCCGCGAGGGCTCACAGTCTGCAGGGGGTGGGTGAGGATACACTAGGAGAGGGAAGAGTTGGCTGTGCGGCTGTTCAGTAGGTTGAGGATCACTGCAGGCTGTAGGCTTGTCGGAAGAGATGAGTCTTCAGGTTCTTTTTGAAGGTTTCTATGGTAGGTGCAAGTCTGATGTGTTGGGGTAGAGAGTTCCAGAGTATGGGGGAAGCACGGGAGAAGTCTTGGATGCGGTTATGGGAAGAAGAGATGAGAGGGGAGTAGAGAAGGAGGTCTTGGGAGGATCGGAGGTCGCGTGTAGGTAGGTACCGGGAGACCATGTCACAGATGTATGGAGGAGACAGGCTGTGGATGGCTTTGTATGTCAGTGTGAGGGTTTTGAACTGGAGTCTCTGGGCGATAGGAAGCCAGTGAAGGGCTTGACACAGGGGAGAGGCTGGGGAATAGCGGGGAGACAGGTGGATTAGTCGGGCAGCAGAGTGTAGGATGGATTGGAGTGGTGCCAGAGTGCTAGAGGGGAGTCCAGAGAGTAGGAGGTTGCAGTAGTCGAGGCGGGAGATGATAAGGGCATGCACTAGCGTTTTTGCAGTGTTGCGGTCAAGGAAAGCACGGATCCGGGAAATATTTTTGAGTTTGAGACGACAGGAGGAGGCAAGGGCTTGGATATGTGGCTTGAAAGAGAGGGCAGAGTCGAGGATCACCCCGAGGCACCGGGCGTGTGGGACTGGGGATAGTGAGCAGCCATTGACATTGATGGATAGGTCTGGTGGAGGGGTAGAGTGAGATGGGGGAAAGATGATGAATTCTGTTTTGTCCATGTTCAGTTGTAGAAAGCGAGCAGAAAAGAAGGCTGAAATGGCAGACAGACAGTGCGGGATTTTGGTAAGCAAGGAGGAGAGGTCAGGTCCGGAGAGGTAGATCTGCGTGTCGTCAGCGTAGAGATGGTACTGCATACCGTGGGATTCTATGAGCTGTCCCAGGCCGAAAGTGTAGATGGAGAAGAGTAGGGGTCCATAAAGTAATACTGCTGCCTCTGTGCTTCCATAAAGTAATAATGCAGCCTCTGTGCTTCCATAAAGTAATACTGCTGTCTCTGTGCTTCCATACAGTAATACTGCTGCCTCTGTGCCTCCATAAAGTAATACTGCTGCCTCTGTGCTTCCATAAAGTAATAATGCAGCCTCTGTGCTTCCATAAAGTAATACTGCCCCCTCTGTGCTTCCATAAAGTAATACTGCTGCCTCTGTGCTTCCATACAGTAATACTGCTGCCTCTGTGCCTCCATAAAGTAATACTGCTGCCTCTGTGCTTCCATAAAGTAATAATGCAGCCTCTGTGCTTCCATAAAGTAATACTGCCGCCTCTGTGCTTCCATAAAGTAATATTGCCGCCTCTGTGCTTCCATACAGTAATACTGCTGTCTCTGTGCTTCCATAAAGTAATACTGCCGTCTCTGTGCTTCCATACAGTAATACTGCCGTCTCTGTGCTTCCATACAGTAATACTGCTGCCTCTGTGCTTCCATGCAGTAATACTGCTGCCTCTGTGCTTCCATAAAGTAATACTGCTGCCTCTGTGCTTCCATACAGTAATACTGCTGCCTCTGTGCTTCCATACAGTAATACTGCTGCCTCTGTGCTTCCATACAGTAATACTGCTGCCTGAGTGCTTCCATAAAGTAATACTGCTGCCTCTGTGCTTCCATACAGTAATACTGCCGCCTCTGTGCTTCCATACAGTAATACTGCTGCCTCTGTGCTTCCATACAGTAATACTGCTGCCTGAGTGCTTCCATAAAGTAATACTGCTGCCTCTGTGCTTCCATACAGTAATACTGCCCCATCTGTGCTTCCATACAGTAATACTGCCGCCTCTGTGCTTCCATACAGTAATACTGCCGCCTCTGTGCTTCCATACAGTAATACTGCTGTCTCTGTGCTTCCATAAAGTAATACTGCTGCCTCTGTGCTTCCATACAGTAATACTGCAGCCTCTGTGCTTCCATACAGTAATACTGCTGCCTCTGTGCTTCCATACAGTAATACTGCTGCCTGAGTGCTTCCATAAAGTAATACTGCTGCCTCTGTGCTTCCATAAAGTAATACAGCTGTCTCTGTGCTTCCATAAAGTAATACTGCCGCCTCTGTGCTTCCATACAGTAATACTGCCGCCTCTGTGCTTCCATACAGTAATACTGCTGTCTCTGTGCTTCCATAAAGTAATACTGCTGCCTCTGTGCTTCCATACAGTAATACTGCAGCCTCTGTGCTTCCATACAGTAATACTGCTGCCTCTGTGCTTCCATACAGTAATACTGCTGCCTGAGTGCTTCCATAAAGTAATACTGCTGCCTCTGTGCTTCCATACAGTAATACTGCCGCCTCTGTGCTTCCATACAGTAATACTGCTGTCTCTGTGCTTCCATAAAGTAATACTGCTGCCTCTGTGCTTCCATACAGTAATACTGCTGCCTCTGTGCTTCCATAAAGTAATACTGCTGCCTCTGTGCTTCCATAAAGTAATACTGCTGTCTCTGTGCTTCCATACAGTAATAATGCTGTCTCTGTGGTTCCATACAGTAATACTGCCACCTCTGTGCTTCCATACAGTAATACTGCTGTGTCTGTGCTTCCATAAAGTAATACTGCTGTCTCTGTGCTTCCATAAAGTAATACTGCTGTGTCTGTGCTTCCATAAATTAATACTGCCGCCTCTGTGCTTCCATACAGTAATACTGCTGTGTCTGTGCTTCCATAAAGTAATACTGCTGCCTCTGTGCTTCCATAAAGTAATACTGCTGTGTCTGTGCTTCCATAAATTAATATTGCCGCCTCTGTGCTTCCATACAGTAATACTGCTGTGTCTGTGCTTCCATAAAGTAATACTGCTGCCTCTGTGCTTCCATAAAGTAATACTGCTGCCTCTGTGCTTCCATACAGTAATACTGCTGTCTCTGTGCTTCCATAAAGTAATACTGCTGTCTCTGTGCTTCCATAAAGTAATACTGCTGCCTCTGTGCTTCCATACAGTAATAACGCCACCTCTGGGCTTCCATAAAGTAATACTGCTGCCTCTGTACTTCCATAAAGTAATACTGCTGCCTCTGTGCTTCCATACAGTAATAACGCCACCTCTGGGCTTCCATAAAGTAATACTGCTGCCTCTGTGCTTCCATAAAGTAATACTGCTGCCTCTGTGCTTCCATAAAGTAATACTGCTGTCTCTGTGCTTCCATAAAGTAATACTGCTGTCTGTGCTTCCATACAGTAATAACGCCACCTCTGGGCTTCCATACAGTAATACTGCTGCCTCTGTGCTTCCATAAAGTAATACTGCTGCCTCTGTGCTTCCATAAAGTAATACTGCTGTCTCTGTGCTTCCATACAGTAATAACGCCACCTCTGGGCTTCCTGTTGTGGATTCTGTTTTCGAACTCCCTCCTGTGGTCATGAATGGTACTTCGGCGAATTCTGTCCATGGACTCCCTCTGGTAGCTGTGAGTGGAGCTGCTGCTTCTGAGGTTCCTTCCACAGGTGACATAGTTTATTCTTTGGCTGGCTGTTCTATTGAACTCCACTCAGATCATTACTCCATGCCAGCTGTCAGTGTTCTTGTACTGGTTCAGTTCGCTCCTGGATCTTTCTGGTGACCTGTCTACTCCAGCAGAAGCTAAGTCCCTGCTAGTTAATTATTTGTTCATTGTTTCCTTGTCCAGTTGGCTATCATGATTTTGTCTTGCTAGCTGGAAGCTCTGGGATGCAGAGTGGCACCTCCGCACCGTGAGTCGGTGCGGATGTCTTTTTGCACACTCTGCGTGGTCTTTTGTAGTTTTTTGTGCTGACCGCAAAGATACCTTTCCTATCCTCAGTCTGTTTAGTAAGTCTGGCCTCCCTTTGCTGAAACCTGTTTCATCTCTGTGTTTGTGACTTTCATCTTAACTCACAGTCAATATATGTGGGGGGCTGCCTTTTCCTTTGGGGAATTTCTCTGAGGCAAGGTAGGCTTTATTTTCTTGAACAGTGGAAAAGTTAAGTTTCAGCTCACCCCCATCAGCAAATCCATGAGAGTCCACAGGAACATCCGAGCAAGGAAAACGCCACCGCCCAACGTCCTCTGCTGAGTAAGTAAGAAAAAAATCCAGCTCCGGAGTAAAAGTCATAAATTTTATTTCCACAAATTTAAAATTCGGAAAAAGCTGCTTGCAAGTAGCTGCACAACTATTCCAGAAAAGAAGCCATAAGTTAGCTGAATGCGTTGCGAGCACGCATGGTGCTCTTTGTCCACAGCTGGAATTTTTTCTTACTTACTCAGGCTTTATTTTCTATCTTTAGGGCTAGTTAGCTCTTAGGCTGTGAAGAGGCGTCTAGGTCGTGTTAGGTACGCTCCACGGCTATTTCTAGTTGTGTGATAGGATTAGGGGTTGCGGTCAGCAGAGCTCCCACTTCCCAGAGCTTGTCCTGTGTGAGTTTAACCATCATGTCGTTCCGAGTGCTCCTAACCACCAGGTCCATAACAGCTTCCATAAAGTAATACTGCTGCCTCTGTGCTTCCATAAAGTAATACTGCTGCCTCTGTGCTTCCATACAGTAATACTGCCACCTCTGGGCTTCCATAAAGTAATACTGCTGCCTCTGTGCTTCCATACAGTAATACTGCTGTCTCTATGCTTCCATACAGTAATACTGCTGCCTCTATGCTTCCATACAGTAATACTGCCCCCTCTGTGCTTCCATACAGTAATACTGCCACCTCTGTGCTTCCATACAGTAATACTGCTGCCTCTGTGCTTCCATACAGTAATACTGCCACCTCTGGGCTTCCATACAGTAATACTGCCACCTCTGGGCTTCCATAAAGTAATACTGCCACCTCTGGGCTTCCATAAAGTAATACTGCTGTCTCTGTGCTTCCATAAAGTAATACTGCCACCTCTGGGCTTCCATAAAGTAATACTGCCACCTCTGGGCTTCCATAAAGTAATACTGCTGTCTCTGTGCTTCCATAAAGTAATACTGCCACCTCTGGGCTTCCATAAAGTAATACTGCCACCTCTGGGCTTCCATAAAGTAATACTGCTGTCTCTGTGCTTCCATAAAGTAATACTGCCACCTCTGTGCTTTCATAAAGTAATACTGCTGTCTCTGTGCCTCCATAAAGTAATACTGCTGCCTCTGTGCTTCCATAAAGTAATACTGCCACCTCTGGGCTTCCATACAGTAATACTGCCGCCTCTGTGCTTATATAAAGTAATACTGCTGCCTTTGTGCTTCCATACAGTAATACTGCTGCCTCTGTGCTTCCATACAGTAATACTGCTGCCTCTGTGCTTCCATAAAGTAATACTGCTGTCTCTGTGCTTCCATACAGTAATACTGCTGCCTCTGTGCTTCCATAAAGTAATACTGCTGCCTCTGTGCTTCCATACAGTAATACTGCTGCCTCTGTGCTTTCATACAGTAATACTGCTGCCTCTGTGCTTCCATAAAGTAATACTGCTGTCTCTGTGCTTCCATAAAGTAATACTGCTGTCTCTGTGCTTCCATACAGTAATACTGCTGTCTCTGTGCTTCCATAAAGTAATACTGCTGTCTCTGTGCTTCCATACAGTAATACTGCTGCCTCTGTGCTTCCATAAAGTAATACTGCTGCCTCTGTGCTTTCATAAAGTAATACTGCTGTCTCTGTGCTTTCATACAGTAATACTGCTGTCTCTGTGCTTCCATAAAGTAGTACTGCTGCCTCTGTGCTTTCATAAAGTAATACTGCCGTCTCTGTGCTTCCATACAGTAATACTGATACCTCTGTGCTTTCATAAAGTAATACTGCTGCCTCTGTGCTTCCATACAGTAATACTGCTGCCTCTGTGCTTCCATAAAGTAATACTGCCACCTCTGGGCTTCCATACAGTAATACTGCCGCCTCTGTGCTTATATAAAGTAATACTGCTGCCTTTGTGCTTCCATACAGTAATACTGCCGCCTCTGTGCTTTCATAAAGTAATACTGCTGTCTCTGTGCTTTCATACAGTAATACTGCTGCCTCTGTGCTTCCATAAAGTAATACTGCTGTCTCTGTGCTTCCATACAGTAATACTGCCACCTCTGTGCTTCCATAAAGTAATACTGCTGCCTCTGTGCTTCCATAAAGTAATACTGCTGCCTCTGTGCTTCCATAAAGTAATACTGCTGTCTCTGTGCTTCCATACAGTAATACTGCCACCTCTGTGCTTCCATACAGTAATACTGCTGCCTCTGTGCTTCCATAAAGTAATACTGCTGTCTCTGAGCTTCCATAAAGTAATACTGCTGCCTCTGTGCTTCCATACAGTAATACTGCCACCTCTGGGCTTCCATACAGTAATACTGCCGCCTCTGTGCTTATATAAAGTAATACTGCTGCCTTTGTGCTTCCATACAGTAATACTGCTGCCTCTGTGCTTCCATAAAGTAATACTGCTGTCTCTGTGCTTCCATACAGTAATACTGCCACCTCTGTGCTTCCATACAGTAATACTGCTGCCTCTGTGCTTCCATAAAGTAATACTGCTGTCTCTGAGCTTCCATATAGTAATACTGCTGCCTCTGTGCTTCCATACAGTAATACTGCCACCTCTGGGCTTCCATACAGTAATACTGCCGCCTCTGTGCTTATATAAAGTAATACTGCTGCCTTTGTGCTTCCATACAGTAATACTGCTGCCTCTGTGCTTCCATAAAGTAATACTGCTGTCTCTGTGCTTCCATACAGTAATACTGCCACCTCTGTGCTTCCATAAAGTAATACTGCTGCCTCTGTGCTTCCATAAAGTAATACTGCTGCCTCTGTGCTTCCATAAAGTAATACTGCTGTCTCTGTGCTTCCATACAGTAATACTGCCACCTCTGTGCTTCCATACAGTAATACTGCTGCCTCTGTGCTTCCATAAAGTAATACTGCTGTCTCTGAGCTTCCATAAAGTAATACTGCTGTCTCTGAGCTTCCATATAGTAATACTGCTGCCTCTGTGCTTCCATACAGTAATACTGCTGTCTCTGAGCTTCCATATAGTAATACTGCTGCCTCTGTGCTTCCATAAAGTAATACTGCTGTCTCTGAGCTTCCATATAGTAATACTGCTGCCTCTGTGCTTCCATAAAGTAATACTGCTGTCTCTGAGCTTCCATATAGTAATACTGCTGCCTCTGTGCTTCCATAAAGTAATACTGCTGTCTCTGAGCTTCCATATAGTAATACTGCTGCCTCTGTGCTTCCATACAGTAATACTGCTGTCTCTGAGCTTCCATATAGTAATACTGCTGTCTCTGTGCTTCCATAAAGTAATACTGCTGTCTCTGAGCTTCCATATAGTAATACTGCTGCCTCTGTGCTTCCATAAAGTAATACTGCTGCCTCTGTGCTTCCATAAAGTAATACTGCTGTCTCTGAGCTTCCATATAGTAATACTGCTGCCTCTGTGCTTCCATAAAGTAATACTGCTGTCTCTGTGCTTCCATACAGTAATACTGCTGCCTCTGTGCTTCCATACAGTAATACTGCTGCCTCTGTGCTTCCATAAAGTAATACTGCTGCCTCTGTGCTTCCATAAAGTAATACTGCTGTCTCTGAGCTTCCATATAGTAATACTGCTGCCTCTGTGCTTCCATAAAGTAATACTGCTGTCTCTGTGCTTCCATACAGTAATACTGCTGCCTCTGTGCTTCCATACAGTAATACTGCTGCCTCTGTGCTTCCATAAAGTAATACTGCTGCCTCTGTGCTTCCATAAAGTAATACTGCTGTCTCTGAGCTTCCATAAAGTAATACTGCTGCCTCTGTGCTTCCATAAAGTAATACTGCTGTCTCTGAGCTTCCATAAAGTAATACTGCTGTCTCTGAGCTTCCATAAAGTAATACTGCTGCCTCTGTGCTTCCATAAAGTAATACTGCTGTCTCTGAGCTTCCATAAAGTAATACTGCTGCCTCTGTGCTTCCATAAAGTAATACTGCTGCCTCTGTGCTTCCATAAAGTAATACTGCTGCCTCTGTGCTTCCATACAGTAATACTGCTGCCTCTGTGCTTCCATAAAGTAATACTGCTGCCTCTGTGCTTCCATAAAGTAATACTGCTGCCTCTGTGCTTCCATAAAGTAATACTGCTGTCTCTGAGCTTCCATAAAGTAATACTGCTGCCTCTGTGCTTCCATAAAGTAATACTGCTGCCTCTGTGCTTCCATAAAGTAATACTGCTGTCTCTGTGCTTCCATACAGTAATACTGCCACCTCTGTGCTTCCATACAGTAATACTGCTGCCTCTGTGCTTCCATACAGTAATACTGCTGCCTCTGTGCTTCCATACAGTAATACTGCTGCCTCTGTGCTTCCATAAAGTAATACTGCTGCCTCTGTGCTTCCATAAAGTGATACTGCTGCCTCTGTGCTTCAATAAAGTAATACTGCCCCCTCTGTGCTTCCATAAAGTAATATTGCTGCCTCTGTGCTTCCATACAGTAATACTGCTGCCTCTGTGCTTCCATAAAGTAATACTGCTGCCTCTGTGCCTCCATAAAGTAATATTGCTGCCTCTGTGCCTCCATAAAGTAATACTGCTGCCTCTGTGCTTCCATACAGTAATACTGCTGCCTCTGTGCTTCCATAAAGTAATATTGCTGCCTCTGTGCTTCCATAAAGTAATACTGCCACCTCTGTGCTTCCATACAGTAATAATGCTGCCTCTGTGCTTCCATACAGTAATACTGCTGCCTCTGTGCTTCCATAAAGTAATACTGCTGCCTCTGTGCTTCCATACAGTAATACTGCTGCCTCTGTGCTTCCATAAAGTAATACTGCTGCCTCTGTGCTTCCATACAGTAATACTGCTGCCTCTGTGCTTCCATAAAGTAATACTGCTGCCTCTGTGCTTCCATAAAGTAATACTGCTGCCTCTGTGCTTCCATAAAGTAATACTGCTGCCTCTGTGCTTCCATACAGTAATACTGCTGCCTCTGTGCTTCCATAAAGTAATACTGCTGCCTCTGTGCTTCCATAAAGTAATACTGCTGTCTCTGTGCTTCCATACAGTAATACTGCTGCCTCTGTGCTTCCATACAGTAATACTGCTGCCTCTGTGCTTCCATAAAGTAATACTGCTGCCTCTGTGCTTCCATAAAGTAATACTGCTGCCTCTGTGCTTCCATACAGTAATACTGCTGCCTCTGTGCTTCCATAAAGTAATACTGCTGCCTCTGTGCTTCCATAAAGTAATACTGCCACCTCTGTGCTTCCATACAGTAATACTGCTGCCTCTGTGCTTCCATAAAGTAATACTGCTGCCTCTGTGCTTCCATAAAGTAATACTGCTGCCTCTGTGCTTCCATAAAGTAATACTGCTGCCTCTGTGCTTCCATAAAGTAATACCGCTGCCTCTGTGCTTCCATACAGTAATACTGCTGCCTCTGTGCTTCCATAAAGTAATACTGCTGCCTCTGTGCTTCCATAAAGTAATACTGCTGCCTATGTGGAAGTAATTACCAAGGAAGATTTTTGCCAGCAGCAGATATTATAACTGGAGGCAGAAAGGCATGAGCGCAGAGCTCAGTGGGAGGCCATGGAACAGTGGCTTATAGAGGTCCGCTCAGACAAGGTACTGTAGTCTCCTTTAACCTGGATAAAGGATGGGGATTTATTCAGGAACCTGGAGTACCTACAGAACTGTTTGTGAACCGCAGGGATGGGGAGTCACATTTGTTAAAGGAACACCCATATCGTAACTTGTACCCGGGAGACCAAGTGACATTTACCCGGCACAAAGGTGAAAGGGAATGGTATGCCCTTAATGTTAGGATATGTACTGGAGAACATGTTGCTACACCTGGAGCAGCCAAAAGCGCAGCACAATCACAGGCAGCACAGACTGCAGTTGCTGGACAATCGGAAAGCTGTGGAAACCAGGAGTGGCCTTAAAGGAAAACGCAAATAATGACAGTTGTTGTTTGATAATGAACAGTTAATTACCTGGCTAAGGATGTTGATTTCTGCTTATTAAAAGGTTAAAGGACAAAAAGGTGATGGACAGTGAATTACCTGAAAACATCATTGTAAATAGTTGGCACTTACAGTGCTCCCTGTTGGTTTTACCACGCACTGGCAGTGTGGGTAGAACCCTGTTTATTTGAAAATGGCCAAAAACCAAAACCGTTTGGCGTAGCCAAAGAATGGTCTGAATAGTTATGCCTTGCAGCACGCCAAGGCCTACATTGGGGGTTTGGAACGGGTCCCCCATATTACTACAGTTGGTGAGAAGGACACCCCGGTATGAGATCTCCCAACTTGCTGAGTAGAAGTGTTACTAATATTATGTTTTTACACTTAAATGCTATTTTTGCATCTTTAATATGTTTGCACTTTTGTTATTTATATTTATGTAATGTTTAAGCAAAAGAACCTCCCATAAAAGGAAGAAAAGTTGGTGTTATCTGTCAAAGTTGAAATGCTTTTCAAATATTTTGCATGTATTCACCTGGTTTTTGTTTTGTTCCAGCCCGGCATGAGCTGTGTTTAACGGGGGGGAGGGGGGGGGGGGTCTGTGGCACCCCTGAAGGTTCAGACACCACAGAGGTACTGCATCTCAGCCAGAGGAATGGTATCCCAACTCTCTAGTAAGGAGGGAACATTGTACAGAACTCTAACACTCGCACCCAACACACACCAGTTTAGGAGGGGCATCTGGGTATACCCTTAGGGAGGATGGCCTCATCCCAGTCTGTATAGGAAAGGGTGTTGGGGAGTGGGTGGGGAAGGTAGGACAAGGGGGAGTTACATACAGAGAACTAGAGTTAGAGATAGAGAGATGCTGAGAGGGAGGGGAGCTGAACAGACGTGTTGGTCTGAAGCTCCAGAGAAACTGAAAGGGAGAGAAACAGAAAGAAGCTCCCAGGAAGAAGGGGTTCCAGGGACACGGGAAGAATGGAGCCACCCGTGGGGCCCTTATCCAGGCATCAGTGGATGAACCAGGCCGTAGTAGGGGGATCGGCCCCTGAACTAGTGGGAAAACTTCAGGCTCCAGCTAGCAACCCGGAGGCTGCTGTGACTGTGCAGCAGGGACTTTTGCACCTACTTGCTGAAAAGGTGAACACAGAGGGTCCAGGAGACATAGAGTTAGAGTACGTCGCCCGAGAAGATCCGCGTTCACCGGCTTGGGGCACTGGGTGGCAACCGCAGGGCAGGAGAGGAGGTAGCCAGCGCAGAAAGACGGCCAGAACAGGCATATAAAAACGGAGATCTGGACAGATGCCCAACTTGCCGGAGAGTTTCCTTGACTTCACACCTGGAGGACACAGCACCCCGCCTGGGGAGCCTTAACTGTGCGTAAAATCCTGAAAACTGCAACATGCTGTGTCATCTCACTTGTTTCCGGCGTCACCTACTCTGCTCCTCTACCTGTCCCTAGTAATATTGCCTCCCACTCCACTAACCTCCCTGGGGACTAAGCTCTACCTGTGGAGAGCTATAACAACTCAGCTGCAATTGCTATCAGTCCCCAGAGGACTATACAGCAGTGTCGGCTAACACCTTTATTGCCGAGTACCACAGTTGGTGTCACGAACATTCATCTTAGACTTTATTAACCACTACACCTCAACCCCTTTAATTGGACACCAAGGGCCACGGACTGGGTCCCTGCTGCTGTGACCATCCCCTTTAAGAACTGTGTCTGGCCCGGTACTGAGTATCCCACGGCTCTAGCGGGCGCTCCATCTCCATGTGCCATTTATAATAGAAGTATTTTTTTTTTAAATTACAGAGGGACTTTGAGCCTCCTCAGATACCAATATCCTGGTGCAACTGCTAGAATTGCACCCATAATAATCAGATGTGTGATCACATGGAATTTAATATTAAAACAAGGTGTAGATGATCAGTATGAGCATGTTATCGCATCTGTTCAAATAATCCAAGTCACTGTGTGCATAAATCACATGATGAGCCACTTGAAGGGGACATTTCACTTAGTCAAAATTGGCCAATTTTTACCCTTTTTGTATTCCCTCTGTCTCCCCTGAGTATTTACTGGTTTGTTTTTTCAAAATCCATCAGACGGTTCCAGAGATATCAAACTTTTTATTTAGTTCTGATTTTTTTTTTTATCTTTACTGGCGGGGGGTGTGACTCATACTGTGATTATGCAGAGTAGCCTAAAGACACGCCCTGCAGAAAATCCTGTTGGCCACTCCCCTCTTGTCAAAGACCACAAAAGTTAGAACTAACTATAAAGACCAATATCTCTGGAACTGTATGGTGGATTTAAAAAAAAACAAACAACGGAATATTCAAGGGAGCAGCCGGAATAAAATAAGACCAGAAACTGGACACTTATGACCTGGTGACAGGTTCCCCTTTAAGACAAAAAACGCCTCCTGACGAAGCTCATTGGGCGAAACGCGCGTCGAGGCGCTTGGCAGCACGGCAGCAGGATCTACCCACCCTCTATAGATCAGCCATGGCTACAGGTACAGCAGGATTACTTATTACTGTCTAACCTTTTTTCACCTGCTATGTCAGTGTTTGAAACCAGTCAGTTTTTCTGGTGAACATTATAGACTATATTACCCTGGCTTCTTTACATCTTGTTTGAACCCTCTCTTTTAAGTCTGTTATGACTTAATTAATCATGGCTGTTTAAACACATGGTATCCCTGATAGGGGCCGTTTATATTATATTAGGATATCTATTGTGGTGTGGATTTCTATCCTGCGTTTTGCTGCTTGGCACAATTTCTCTCTTCTGTTTCTTTGTTTGCTGTTGGTTTTTTTCACGGATTTATTATTAATATGATGTTATTGTTATCATGATATTTAAATAAAATTTGTTATATTTGTAAATCTTTGCGTATTGCTTCCATTATGTTATATAGTCCTCAGAATTTTATCTTTTTTTTCGGTATTTTGAGGATCTGGACTATACTTTTATAGGTTTATGTGTTTCTGTTGTTTCGGGAGCATATATTTATTTTGGAAGAAAAAATTTATAGGTTGTGTTGACAAAAAATAAGTGTCTTGTGTTAATGAAAAACAGGGCAAATAGGAGAAGGTCCCAAAAGCTAAAAAAAAAAGGCTTAGTTAATCCAACTTAGACCCCAAATCAGCTCTTCCAGGATGTAAGGTCTTCCCTCAAAATTACCCCAATTCTGCAGGTTACACATATTTCTGGCTCTGTTACTTTTATCTGCCAGATTTAGTGACACGGCAGCGATCACATGTCTCCAATCTCCATGTCATATGAAAGCAATATGTGAGCTGTGTAAATAGTGAGACACGGTATAAAGCGTAATTTCACCCACATCTACGTGTTCTTCACACTGGAGCATCCACATGAGCGCGATGAACACGGCTATGCTGTCTATTCCAGCCTTAGCGCTAGTCCTGTAGATAAGAACTCACATGTGTGACTGATCATTGTAAGAGTGGAGATGGTGTGCCGACCAAGAGATGACGGCACAGGACCTGGTTTTGGGTGTCTGTCTTTAGTATGACCGGATCACTGGGTGAGACTTGAAGACAATTGTGTTATACCCCCTACAAAGAGCACTACAACCCTCAACATGACTGCAATACAATTCTCTTCATACTGCATGCATGCAGCACTACAACCCTCAACGTGAAATGCAACCATACTACATACAGTAATACTATTATATTACACAATATGCATAGAGAATTACAACCCCCAACATTTCCCGACCACTAGATATGAAGAAAATACATACAATAGACATGACTATTATACTCTCTACATAGAATAATGCAACTCCCAACAGGACTGCACTGGCCATCTGGCAATTCTGGCAAATCTCGGATGGCTGGTCCGGCAATGCTGCGGAGCATTTGTAATGGTTTCCGCATCCACTGGATGAAGATATTTTTAACAACTGTGCCAGAGGCCAGAGCCGTCGACTCCCTGCTCCACTTTCTGTGGCTTTGATATTAAGTGAAGCACAGAGGGGCAGTATTACTGTATGGAAGCACAGAGGGGGCAGTATTACTGTATGGAAGCACAGAGGGGGCAGTATTACTGTATGGAAGCACAGAGGGGGCAGTATTACTGTATGGAAGCACAGAGGGGGCAGTATTACTGTATGGAAGCACAGAGGCAGCAGTATTACTGTATGGAAGCACAGAGGGGGCAGTATTACTGTATGGAAGCACAGAGGCAGCAGTATTACTGTATGGAAGCACAGAGGCAGCAGTATTACTGTATGGAAGCACAGAGGGGGCAGTATTACTGTATGGAAGCACAGAGGGGGCAGTATTACTGTATGGAAGCACAGAGGGGGCAGTATTACTGTATGG
Organism: Ranitomeya imitator; assembly: GCF_032444005.1. Classification (NCBI taxonomy): domain Eukaryota; kingdom Metazoa; phylum Chordata; class Amphibia; order Anura; family Dendrobatidae; genus Ranitomeya; species Ranitomeya imitator. The sequence continues at coordinate 29,647,637 of NC_091284.1, forward strand.
AAGCACAGAGGGGGCAGTATTACTGTATGGAAGCACAGAGGTGGCAGTATTACTGTATGGAAGCACAGAGGCAGCAGTATTACTGTATGGAAGCACAGAGGCAGCAGTATTACTGTATGGAAGCACAGAGGGGGCAGTAATACTTTATGGAAGCACAGAGGGGGCAGTATTACTTTATGGAAGCACAGAGGCTGCATTATTACTGTATGGAAGCACAGAGGTGGCAGTATTACTGTATGGAAGCACAGAGACAGCAGTATTACTGTATGGAAGCACAGAGGGGGCAGTATTACTTTATGGAAGCACAGAGGCAGCAGTATTACTGTATGGAAGCACAGAGACAGCAGTATTACTGTATGGAAGCACAGAGGCAGCAGTATTACTGTATGGAAGCACAGAGGCAGCAGTATTACTGTATCGAAGCACAGAGACAGCAGTATTACTGTATGGAAGCACAGAGGCAGCAGTATTACTGTATGGAAGCACAGAGACAGCAGTATTACTGTATGGAAGCACAGAGGTGGCAGTATTACTTTATGGAAGCACAGAGGCTGCATTATTACTGTATGGAAGCACAGAGGGGGCAGTATTACTGTATGGAAGCACAGAGGGGGCAGTATTACTGTATGGAAGCACAGAGACAGCAGTATTACTGTATGGAAGCACAGAGGCAGCAGTATTACTTTATGGAAGCACAGAGGCAGCAGTATTACTGTATGGAAGCACAGAGGGGGCAGTATTACTTTATTGAAGCACAGAGGGGGCAGTATTACTGTATGGAAGCACAGAGGCAGCAGTATTACTTTATGGAAACACAGAGGCGGCAGTATTACTGTATGGAAGCACAGAGGTGGCAGTATTACTGTATGGAAGCACAGAGGGGGCAGTATTACTTTATGGAGGCACAGAGGCAGCAGTATTACTGTATGGAAGCACAGAGGCGGCAGTATTACTTTATGGAAGCACAGAGACAGCAGTATTACTGTATGGAAGCACAGAGGCAGCAGTATTACTTTATGGAAGCACAGAGGGGGCAGTATTACTGTATGGAAGCACAGAGGGGGCAGTATTACTTTATGGAAGCACAGAGGGGGCAGTATTACTGTATGGAAGCACAGAGGGGGCAGTATTACTGTATGGAAACACAGAGGCAGCAGTATTACTTTATGGAAGCACAGAGGGGGCAGTTTTACTGTATGGAAACACAGAGGCAGCAGTATTACTTTATAGAAGCACAGATGGGGCAGTATTACTTTATGGAAGCTCAGAGACAGCAGTATTACTTTATGAAAGCACAGAGGCAGCAGTATTACTTTATGGAAGCACAGAGGCAGCAGTATTACTTTATGGAAGCACAGAGGCAGCAGTATTACTTTATGGAAGCTCAGAGACAGCAGTATTACTTTATGGAAGCACAGAGGCAGCAGTATTACTGTATGGAAGCACAGAGGGGGCAGTATTACTGTATGGAAGCACAGAGACAGCAGTATTACTGTATGAAAGCACAGAGGCAGCAGTATTACTGTATGGAAGCACAGATGGGGCAGTATTACTTTATGAAAGCTCAGAGACAGCAGTATTACTGTATGGAAGCACAGAGGCAGCAGTATTACTTTATGGAAGCACAGAGACAGCAGCATTACTTTATGGAAGCACAGATGGGGCAGTATTACTTTATGAAAGCTCAGAGACAGCAGTATTACTGTATGGAAGCACAGAGGCAGCAGTATTACTGTATGGAAGCACAGAGACAGCAGTATTACTTTATAGAAGCACAGAGGCAGCAGTATTACTGTATGGAAGCACAGAGGCAGCAGTATTACTGTATGGAAGCACAGAGGCGGCAGTATTACTGTATGAAAGCACAGAGGCGGCAGTATTACTGTATGGAAGCACAGAGACAGCAGTATTACTGTATGGAAGCACAGAGGCAGCAGTATTACTGTATGGAAGCACAGAGGCGGCAGTATTACTTTATGGAAGCACAGAGACAGCAGTATTACTGTATGAAAGCACAGAGGCAGCAGTATTACTTTATGGAGGCACAGAGACAGCAGCATTACTGTATGGAAGCACAGAGGCAGCAGTATTACTGTATGGAAGCACAGAGGCAGCAGTATTACTTTATGGAAGCACAGATGGGGCAGTATTACTTTATGGAAGCACAGAGGCTGCAGTATTACTTTATGGAAGCACAGAGGCAGCAGTATTACTTTATGGAAGCACAGAGGCAGCAGTATTACTGTATGGAAGCACAGAGGGGGCAGTATTACTTTATGGAAGCACAGAGGGGGCAGTATTACTTTATGGAAGCACAGAGGCAGCAGTATTACTTTATCGATGCACAGAGACGGCAGTATTACTTTATGGAAGCACAGAGGCAGCAGTATTACTTTATGGAAGCACAGAGGCAGCAGTATTACTTTATCGATGCACAGAGACGGCAGTATTACTGTATGGAAGCACAGAGGCAGCAGTATTACTGTATGGAAGCACAGAGGCAGCAGTATTACTTTATGGAAGCACAGATGGGGCAGTATTACTTTATGGAAGCACAGAGGCTGCAGTATTACTTTATGGAAGCACAGAGGCAGCAGTATTACTTTATGGAAGCACAGAGGCAGCAGTATTACTTTATGGAAGCACAGAGGGGGCAGTATTACTTTATGGAAGCACAGAGGCAGCAGTATTACTGTATGGAAGCACAGAGGCAGCAGTATTACTTTATGGAAGCACAGAGGCAGCAGTATTACTGTATGGAAGCACAGAGGCAGCAGTATTACTGTATGGAAGCTGTTATGAGTGCAATCCAGTGACACAGTGTACCAGCGATCAGAGCACATACAGTGATCTGACAATAACCCAAAAACAAAAGTACGAGCTCTGAGACGTGGAATCTCTGTAGACTGCAAACCTGAACCTATCCTAAACACAACTAAAGGCAGCTGTGGATTGCGCCTGACACTACCTAGGCAACTCGGCACAACCTGAGAAACTGACTAGCCTGAAGATAGAAAATCAAGCCTGGCTTGCCTCAGAGAAATACCCCAAAGGAAAAGGCAGCCCCCCACATATAATGACTGTTAGCAAGATGAAAAGACAAACGTAGGGATGAAATAGATTCGGCAAAGTGAGGCCCGATATTCTAGATAGAGCGAGGATAGTAAAGAGAACTATGCAGTCTACAAAAAACCCTAAAGCAAAAACCACGCAAAGGGGGCAAAAAGACCCACCGTGCCGAACTAACGGCACGGCGGTACACCCTTTGCGTCTCAGAGCTTCCAGCAAAACCAAACGACAAGCTGGACAGAAAAAATAGCAACAAAAAGCAAGAAGCACTTATCTAAGTAGAGCTGCAGGCCACAGGAAAGATCCAGGAGCTCAGATCCAACACTGGAACATTGACAAGGAGCAAGGAAAACAGAATCAGGTGGAGTTAAATAACGAAGCAGCTAACGAGCTCTGCAGAACACCTGAGGGAGGAAGCTCAGAAGCTGCAGTACCACTTGTGACCACAGGAGTGAATTCAGCCACAGAATTCACAACAGTACCCCCCCCTTGAGGAGGGGTCACCGAACCCTCACCAGAGCCCCCAGGCCGAGCAGGATGAGCCACATGAAAGGCACGAACAAGATCTGGAGCATGGACATCAGAGGCAAAAACCCAGGAATTATCTTCCTGAGCATAACCCTTCCATTTAACCAGATACTGGAGTTTCCGTCTAGAAACACGAGAATCCAAAATTTTCTCCACAATATACTCCAATTCCCCCTCCACCAAAACCGGGGCAGGAGGCTCAACAGAAGGAACCATAGGTGCCACGTATCTCCGCAACAACGACCTATGGAATACATTATGTATGGAAAAGGAGTCTGGGAGGGTCAGACGAAAAGACACAGGATTGAGAATCTCAGAAATCCTATACGGACCAATAAAACGAGGTTTAAATTTAGGAGAGGAAACCTTCATAGGAATATGACGAGAAGATAACCAAACCAGATCCCCAACACGAAGTCGGGGACCCACACGGCGTCTGCGATTAGCGAAAAGTTGAGCCTTCTCCTGGGACAAGGTCAAATTGTCCACTACCTGAGTCCAGATCTGCTGCAACCTGTCCACCACAGAATCCACACCAGGACAGTCCGAAGACTCAACCTGTCCTGAAGAGAAACGAGGATGGAACCCAGAATTGCAGAAAAATGGAGAGACCAAGGTAGCCGAGCTGGCCCGATTATTAAGGGCGAACTCAGCCAACGGCAAAAAGGACACCCAATCATCCTGGTCTGCAGAAACAAAACATCTCAGATATGTTTCCAAGGTCTGATTGGTTCGTTCGGTCTGGCCATTAGTCTGAGGATGGAAAGCCGAGGAAAAAGATAGGTCAATGCCCATCCTACCACAAAAGGCTCGCCAAAACCTTGAAACAAACTGGGAACCTCTGTCAGAAACAATATTCTCAGGAATGCCATGCAAACGAACCACATGCTGGAAGAACAAAGGCACCAAATCAGAGGAGGAAGGCAATTTAGCCAAGGGCACCAGATGGACCATTTTAGAAAAGCGATCACAGACCACCCAAATGACTGACATCTTTTGAGAAACGGGAAGGTCAGAAATGAAATCCATCGAAATATGTGTCCAAGGCCTCTTTGGGACCGGCAAGGGCAAAAGCAACCCACTGGCACGTGAACAGCAGGGCTTAGCCCTAGCACAAATCCCACAGGACTGCACAAAAGTACGTACATCCCGTGACAGAGATGGCCACCAGAAGGATCTAGCCACTAACTCTCTGGTACAAAAGATTCCAGGATGACCAGCCAACACCGAACAATGAAGTTCAGAGATAACTTTACTAGTCCACCTATCAGGGACGAACAGTTTCTCCGCCGGACAACGATCAGGTTTATTCGCCTGAAATTTTTGCAACACTCGCCGCAAATCAGGGGAGATGGCAGACACAATGACTCCTTCCTTGAGGATACTCGCCGGCTCAGATGAACCCGGAGAGTCGGGCACAAAACTCCTAGACAGAGCATCCGCCTTCACATTTTTAGAGCCCGGAAGGTACGAAATCACAAAATCGAAGCGGGCAAAAAATAACGACCAACGGGCCTGTCTAGGATTCAAGCGCTTGGCAGACTCGAGATAAGTAAGGTTCTTATGATCAGTCAATACCACCACGCGATGCTTAGCTCCTTCAAGCCAATGACGCCATTCCTCGAATGCCCACTTCATGGCCAGCAACTCTCGGTTGCCCACATCATAATTACGCTCAGCAGCCGAAAACTTCCTGGAAAAGAAAGCACATGGTTTCAACACTGAGCAACCAGAACCTCTCTGTGACAAAACCGCCCCTGCTCCAATCTCAGAAGCATCAACCTCGACCTGGAACGGAAGAGAAACATCTGGTTGACACAACACAGGGGCAGAACAAAAACGATGCTTCAACTCCTGAAAAGCTTCCACAGCAGCAGAAGACCAATTAACCAAATCAGCACCCTTCTTGGTCAAATCGGTCAATGGTTTGGCAATGCTAGAAAAATTACAGATGAAGCGACGATAAAAATTAGCAAAGCCCAGGAATTTTTGCAGACTTTTCAGAGATGTCGGCTGAGTCCAATCCTGGATGGCTTGGACCTTAACCGGATCCATCTCGATAGTAGAAGGGGAAAAGATGAACCCCAAAAATGAAACTTTCTGCACACCGAAGAGACACTTTGATCCCTTCACAAACAAAGAATTAGCACGCAGGACCTGGAAAACCATTCTGACCTGCTTCACATGAGAGTCCCAATCATCTGAGAAGATCAAAATGTCATCCAAGTAAACAATCAGGAATTTATCCAGATACTCACGGAAGATGTCATGCATAAAAGACTGAAACACAGATGGAGCATTGGCAAGTCCGAACGGCATCACTAGATACTCAAAATGACCCTCGGGCGTATTAAATGCAGTTTTCCATTCATCTCCTTGCCTGATTCTCACCAGATTATACGCACCACGAAGATCTATCTTAGTGAACCAACTAGCCCCCTTAATCCGAGCAAACAAGTCAGATAACAATGGCAAGGGATACTGAAATTTAACAGTGATCTTATTAAGAAGGCGGTAATCAATACACGGTCTCAGCGAACCATCCTTCTTGGCTACAAAAAAGAACCCTGCTCCCAGTGGTGATGACGATGGGCGAATATGTCCCTTCTCCAGGGATTCCTTCACATAACTGCGCATAGCGGCGTGTTCAGGCACGGATAAATTAAATAAACGACCTTTAGGGAATTTACAACCAGGAATCAAATTGATAGCACAATCACAATCCCTATGCGGAGGTAGGGCATCGGACTTGGGCTCTTCAAATCCATCCTGATAATCAGACAAGAACTCTGGGACCTCAGAAGGAGTAGATGACGAAATTGACAAAAATGGAACATCACCATGTACCCCCTGACAACCCCAGCTGGATACCGACATAGAGTTCCAATCCAATACTGGATTATGGGTTTGCAGCCATGGCAACCCCAACACGACCACATCATGCAAATTATGTAGCACCAGAAAGCGAATAACTTCCTGATTTGCAGGAGCCATGCACATGGTCAGCTGGGTCCAGTACTGAGGTTTATTCTTGGCCAAAGGTGTAGCATCAATTCCTCTCAACGGAATAGGACACCGCAAAGGCTCCAAGAAAAACCCACAACGTTTAGCATAATCCAAATCCATCAGATTCAGGGCAGCGCCTGAATCCACAAACGCCATGACAGAATACGATGACAAAGAGCATATCAATGTAATGGACAGAAGGAATTTGGACTGTACAGTACCAATGACGGCAGACCTAGCGAACCGCTTAGTGCGCTTAGGACAATCAGAAATAGCATGAGTGGAATCACCACAGTGGAAACACAGCCCATTCAGACGTCTGTGTTCTTGCCGTTCAACTCTGGTCATAGTTCTATCGCACTGCATAGGCTCAGGTTTAATCTCAGGCAATACCGCCAAATGGTGCACAGATTTACGCTCGCGCAAGCGTCGACCGATCTGAATGGCCAAAGACATAGACTCATTCAAACCAGCAGGCATAGGAAAACCCACCATGACATCCTTAAGAGCCTCAGAGAGACCCTTTCTGAACAAAGCTGCCAGCACAGATTCATTCCACTGAGTGAGTACTGACCACTTCCTAAATTTCTGACAGTATACTTCTATATCATCCTGACCCTGACACAAAGCCAGCAAATTTTTCTCAGCCTGATCCACTGAACTAGGCTCATCGTAAAGTAATCCAAGCGCCAGGAAAAACGCATTGACATTACTCAATGCAGGGTCTCCTGGCGCAAGAGAAAATGCCCAGTCCTGAGGGTCACCACGTAACAAAGAAATAATAATCAAAACCTGTTGAACTGAATTACCAGAAGAATGAGGTTTCAAGGCCAGAAATAGCTTACAATTATTTTTGAAGCTCAGAAACTTAGTTCTATCACCAAAAAAGAAATCAGGAATAGGAATTCTTGGTTCTAGCATAGATTTCTGATCAATAGTATCTTGAATCTTTTGTACATTTATAACGAGATTATCCATTGAAGAGCACAGAGCCTGAATATCCATGTCCACACCTGTGTCCTGAAGCACCCAAATGTCTAGGGGAAAAAAAAAAAAAACTGAACACAGAGTTGAGAAAAAAAAAATGATGTCAGAACTTCTTTTTTCCCTCTATTGAGAATCATTAGTTTGGCTCCTTGTACTGTTATGAGTGCAATCCAGTGACACAGTGTACCAGCGATCAGAGCACATACAGTGATCTGACAATAACCCAAAAACAAAAGTACGAGCTCTGAGACGTGGAATCTCTGTAGACTGCAAACCTGAACCTATCCTAAACACAACTAAAGGCAGCTGTGGATTGCGCCTGACACTACCTAGGCAACTCGGCACAGCCTGAGAAACTGACTAGCCTGAAGATAGAAAATCAAGCCTGGCTTGCCTCAGAGAAATACCCCAAAGGAAAAGGCAGCCCCCCACATATAATGACTGTGAGTAAGATGAAAAGACAAAACGTAGGGATGAAATAGATTCAGCAAAGTAAGGCCCGATATTCTAGATAGAGCGAGGATAGTAAAGAAAACTATGCAGTCTACAAAAAACCCTAAAGCAAAAACCACGCAAAGGGGGCAAAAAGACCCACCGTGCCGAACTAACGGCACGGCGGTACACCCTTTGCGTCTCAGAGCTTCCAGCAAAACCAAACGACAAGCTGGACAGAAAAAATAGCAACAAAAAGCAAGAAGCACTTATCTAAGTAGAGCAGCAGGCCACAGGAAAGATCCCGGAGCTCAGATCCAATACTGGAACATTGACAAGGAGCAAGGAAAACAGAATCAGGTGGAGTTAAATAACGAAGCAGCTAACGAGCTCTGCAGAACACCTGAGGGAGGAAGCTCAGAAGCTGCAGTACCACTTGTGACCACAGGAGTGAATTCAGCCACAGAATTCACAACAGGAAGCACAGAGGCAGCAGTATTACTGTATGGAAGCACAGAGGTGGCAGTATTACTTTATGGAAGCACAGAGGCAGCAGTATTACTTTATGGAAGCACAGAGGGGGCAGTATTACTTTATGGAAGCACAGAGGCAGCAGTATTACTGTATGGAAGCACAGAGGCAGCGGTATTACTGTATGGAAGCACAGAGGCAGCAGTATTACTGTATGGAAGCACAGAGGCAGCAGTATTACTTTATGGAAGCACAGAGACGGCAGTATTACTGTATGGAAGCACAGAGGCAGCAGTATTACTGTATGGAAGCACAGAGGCAGCAGTATTACTGTATGGAAGCACAGAGGCAGCAGTATTACTGTATGGAAGCACAGAGGCAGCAGTATTACTGTATGGAAGCACAGAGGCAGCAGTATTACTGTATGGAAGCACAGAGGCAGCAGTATTACTGTATGGAAGCACAGAGGCAGCAGTATTACTGTATGGAAGCACAGAGGCAGCAGTATTACTTTATGGAAGCACAGAGACAGCAGTATTACTGTATGGAAGCACAGAGGGGGCAGTATTACTTTATGGAAGCACAGAGACGACAGTATTACTTTATGGAAGCACAGAGGCAGCAGTATTACTTTATGGAAGCACAGAGGCAGCAGTATTACTTTATGGAAGCACAGAGGCAGCAGTATTACTTTATGGAAGCACAGAGGCAGCAGTATTACTTTATGGAAGCACAGAGACGACAGTATTACTTTATGGAAGCACAGAGGCAGCAGTATTACTTTATGGAAGCACAGAGGGGGCAGTATTACTGTATGGAAGCACAGAGACAGCAGTATTACTTTATGGAAGCACAGAGGCAGCAGTATTACTTTATGGAAGCACAGAGGCAGCAGTATTACTTTATGGAAGCACAGAGACGACAGTATTACTTTATGGAAGCACAGAGGCAGCAGTATTACTTTATGGAAGCACAGAGGGGGCAGTATTACTGTATGGAAGCACAGAGACAGCAGTATTACTTTATGGAAGCACAGAGGCAGCAGTATTACTTTATGGAAGCAAAGAGGCAGCAGTATTACTTTATGGAAGCACAGAGGGGGCAGTATTACTTTATGGAAGCACAGAGGCAGCAGTATTACTTTATGGAAGCACAGAGGCAGTAGTATTACTTTATGGAAGCACAGAGGTGGCAGTATTACTTTTTGGAAGCACAGAGGGGGCAGTATTACTTTATGGAAGCACAGAGGCAGCAGTATTACTTTATGGAAGCACAGAGGCAGTAGTATTACTTTATGGAAGCACAGAGGTGGCAGTATTACTTTATCGTAGCACAGAGGCTGCATTATTACTTTATGGAAGCACAGAGGGGGCAGTATTACTTTATGGAAGCACAGAGGCAGCAGTATTACTGCATGGAAGTGTAAGGGGTGTACCAGGACTGACTTGTACCCCACCCCTCTTTCTGAGTTAATGATTGATGTGCATTGTATTTAACTGTATACTGTGTTCTGGTGTAGTGATGTAATTAGTCCACTAGAGGGGGCATAATGGGACTTTAGCATAGGATAAGTAGTAGTTAATCTAGGAGGAGTCAACTGTGAGTAAGCCAGCATGTTCCCGGCATTTTAGTCAGTGGGGCCAGGGAGCTCAGACAGGTCAGAGGGCCTCAGAGCCCGGACAAGGCAGTGGGCTATGCAATAGTTAAGTAGGAGCCCAGTCATGCAGGACATTTGGGCCGAAGGTTGCAGCAGTAGTGGAATGCAGGGCAGCTTCAACATGTGGCAGCTAACTACGTGGGCTGATGCCCTTATGTCTGGTGCTAAGCGGACAGGGGAACCCAGCAGATAGTTAGGCTGGACAGAAGGAACGCTGCGGCACTGGACAAGTCGGTACAACCCGGAGGCATTCTGAAGAAAGAGAGGGAAAGCACAAGACAAAGCAAGAAGGTGTTCAATGATGATCCCGATGTTGACGCTGTAACTGAGCTGGATGTACTGAGAAAGGAACCATGTACTGAGAATGGAACCATAAAATCGTTTATGTTAAGTTGCAACTGGACTATGTCTCTCTTTTTTTGACCCCGACAGAAAGGATTCCTCAGCAGATCAGGGTGTACTCTAAAAGAAGACATTAAGATCAGGTAGACTCAACTTGCTACCTTTGACCTTCTCTTGGTTTCCTCCTTTAAAAATCAACTCAAAATTGTCATTGACAAATATGAAAAGGAGATTACTGAAGGCAAACGACGCAAGTTTCAAAGAGATAAGGTTGATTTCCCTAGTGGACGAGCCTATAAATGGGGTCATCGAGGTAATAAGAGGGCGGTCTCTTTTAAGCCAAAAACTAACATTGACACTAATCCCAGACTTGAAGCGTCCTCCAGTGATTTTTTATCGACGGATCCCAGCGACCTCGAAGGGGCCGCAGGCGGGGTAGACATAAGACTAGGAGGGGCAAAGAAAAGGACCAGGGGATACAAGAACTCGTCCCCATCTTACAAACGTGAGACAAGATTCAATCACAGGAAACGCCAGTACTGCCTTCTCAATCTCCTCTGGGTCATCAGAATTTTCAGGGTTCAGGTCATTTACAAATCATCAACCTGACAGCATATGATTTGACACCAGCAGAAGTAAGTGTCTTGGGGAAGGGGCTCACTTTTGCCCCTATGAGTACCCTTGACAAATTCACCCTTGTGAAGGATGTTTATTTATTTTGTCATCAGTTAACGTTCAAACTTTTATACCATCATCCTTCCTCAGTTGACCAACTCCCGAATGATGAGAGGCAAGTCCTTAGAGATCTCATGGATCTACTCCATGAGAATGAAACAGCACCTACCAGAAGATGTTTTTCTCTATTCCCGGCGGTTCAGATTTTCTTCAACCATACATGCAGAGATATACAGGCACTCCATCTTGATGGTAATAAAAGCTAGAATTTGAACCCGATTGAACGTAGGGCACTGTTGGGTCTGCAGAACAACAAAGAATTTCTTATTCGTGATAAGGGGGGCAATATTGTCTTGTGGCCTAACTCCTTTTATTTGCAGGAAGTTGGATGCCAACTGGGGGATCCTTCCTGTTATATACGCCTTCCAGCTGATCCTACGGACATCTTTAAGGGAAAGTTGGACCAGCTTTTTGGACGAACTTTGCGACATGGCATTCTGAGTAAGAAGGATGTGGATTTTCAGACAACAGGCCACCCTGTGGTACCGACCTTCTATCTTCTTCTGAAGGTTCACAAGTCTTTGGTGGACCCCCCAGGTAGGCCATTAGTATCTGGTGTGAATGGCCTCTTTGAAAAACCTTGCACCTACCTTGATTTTTTTCTACAGCCAATGGACATGGCACTTAAGTCCTTTTTAAGGGACTCGACACAATTGATCCAACTTCTTCATGATTTTCATGTACCACTAGATACCATTTTGATTACATTGGATGTCGAGTCCCTTTACACTAGCATTATCCATGACATTGGCTTGAAAGCAGTCTCTTTTTTCTTGGAACTCAACACCACGGGGGATAGAGAGCATGATCAATTCCTCCTGGCCCTTCTTTTTTTTGTCCTTGATAAAAACTATTTCATTTTCGATAGGAATTTTTATAGACAGATAAAGGGTACTGCTATGGGGACACGGTGCGCACCCTCCTACGCAAATCTGTTTTTAGGGTGGTCGGAGGAGTCGCTGGTCTACAAGCACAAGGCCTTTGGGAAGCAATTCCAGAAATGGCTCCGGTTTATTGATGACATTGTAATGTTTTGGACAGGTACCGAGGAGGATTGCAATCAATTTATTGCGGATTTAAACATCAATTCCTTCAACATCAGACTTACTTCAAATATGTCACAGAACCTCAGTGGAATTTTTGGATCTCAAGCTGAGTCTGGAAGGTTCGTATATGTGGGTGGCACGGTGGCGCAGTGGATAGCACAGCAGCCTTGCAGCGCTGGAGTCCTGGGTTCAAACCCCACTAAGGACAACATCTGCAAAGAGTTTGTATGTTCTCTCCATGTTTGCGTGGGTTTCCTCCGGGCACTCCGGTTTTCTCCCACATTCCAAAGACATACTGATAGGGAATTTAGATTGTGAGCCCCATCGGGGACAGCGATGATAATGTGTGCAAAAATGTAAAGCGCTGCGGAATATGTTAGCACTATATAAAAATAAAGATTATTATTATTTTTACCACCCTTTATCGTTAACCGACGGCCACTAATAGCCTATTACACTACTCAAGCTTCCATTCTAGGCATTTAAAAAATGGTATTCCAACAGGCCAATTTCTGCTGTTGAAAAGCAACTGCAGTTTGAAGTCGGATTTCCAATTTGAAGATAAAAAGTTAACGGACCGTTTTAGACATCGGGGATATCCAAAAGGAATCATCTCCTCCGCTTATCAGAGGGCCAAGACCAGTGCACGCTCAGAGCTACTTCATAGACGGACACGTGAGTCATCTAGACCTTTGGGCATTGTTACCACTTTTAACAATCAATGGCGAGACGTTTATAGAAACTTGGATCGTAGTTGGGGCATTCTATTGAGCGAACCCAAACTGGTACCCCATATCTCGGCTACGCCTAAATTGATAGCTAGAATTTGAAAGATCTGCTTTGTCATAGCCACTATGTACGCCCAACAACTAGGCTTAATAGGGGAACCAGGGTACTTGGTACTTTTCCTTGTGGCAATTGCAACATTTGTCAATATACAATTGCCCAAGACGGCTTTTTGCTCACCATTCCTCCTTTTCAGATTAGGCCGAAGAAGTTTTTCTTTAATTGCAAGACCCGCTCACTCGTCTACGCTCTAATCTGTGATTGCCCAAAGGTCTACGTGGGACAAACCACTCAAAAACTACGAAGAAGAGTACAGCAACACCTGTCAAATATTTCCACGGCTCAGAAGGACCGCGAGAAGGGCAAAGGCATCTCGTCTGTAGCCACACACTTTTTGGACTTTCATAATGGACGCACAAGAGGACTGAAGGTGACGGGGCTAGAGGAGGTCCCACTAAACATCAGAGGTGGTGATGCGGTGAGGAAACTGTTTAGATGTGAGTCCAAGTGGATTCACAATCTGAAGAGCCTCACCCCACATGGACTGAATGAGGAACTGCTCTTTACCGGTTGCTATAAACAGCTTTAGAAGAATTTGTCTTTAGGGAAATTAAAACTATATCCAATACACATCTTACAATTTTCTATCGTACCATATCCCGTTTCCCCTTTGTCCCCTCTCCTTTTGTCCCCACCTCTTTTACCATTCCCCATTCCCCCTTTTTTTCCATCATTCCCCCCCACACTTTTTTTTTCCCCCTCTCACTTCCCTTCCCTCTTCCTTTGTGGTTTTTCTTCCCTCTCTAGGTCCATTTCTATCGAGCATTTTGCGAGGATACTTTGGTTTAAATAAGTGTCTACATATTGTTGGGAGAGAATAAACAAGAATTCTCTTTATTAACTAATATTGTTATCTTTTTACGGATGAACTAGTTTCTATCCGGTGAAAACCATGATTTTCTATATACAGTTGATTATGCAATTTTATGTTATTTTTTTATTTTATATCTCTTTTTCCATAAAACACTTCTGAATACACCAGGTTTCTAGCATTGGGGCATTTTTCCCACTGTCTCTTTAATTGGTCAACAGCATTTTTGGTGCCAAAGATATTTCATCGAATTTAGGGTAACTTTGGGGTGCTGATTCTGAATATGTCATCAGTTTTGCCAGATTGGCTCAAGTTTTTGAGATTTTTGGTATCTTATTTATAGCACTTGTTGGTAAATGCGACGCATCATCTCATTAATTTCTTTGGATTAGTACTTGAACTGAGCAGTTCTCAATATAGTTTTGTGTTAATTAGTGTTCTAAAAGTTTGTTCATAGCTTGATTTTTGCACTAACTTTATGTTGTTGTCTGTTTTCCAGTGAAAAGCATGAACTCATCAAGAAGAAGTTGTCTTAACGATCCAGACTCATTCTGTTACATTTGTGGTGAATACACACTGCCAAAACATAGAAGAAACATAACAGACTTCCTAAAAAAAGTGTATTTTGCCTATTTTGGGGTTATGCTTGGGGACCAAGACAAGTTTTGGGCACCACACATAGTGTGCAAAGCACGTATCGAATTATTACGAAAATGGAGCAAAGGACAAAGAAAAAGCTTCAAATTTGGTGTTCCAATGGTGTGGAGAGAGCAAAAAAATCATCATGATGACTGTTATTTCTGTGCAGTGCAAGTGCAAGGATTCAATAAGCATAAGAAACGAAAATGGGAGTATCCTAACATGGAATCTGCAAGAAGGCCTGTCCCTCATTGTGAAGATGTGCCTGTACCTGTGTTTACCATGTTACCTGACCTTCCCCCACCTGATGATGATGAAGTGTGTATTCACCACAAATGTAACAGAATGAGTCTGGATCGTTAAGACAACTTCTTCTTGATGAGTTCATGCTTTTCACTGGAAAACAGACAACAACATAAAGTTAGTGCAAAAATCAAGCTATGAACAAACTTTTAGAACACTAATTAACACAAAACTATATTGAGAACTGCTCAGTTCAAGTACTAATCCAAAGAAATTAATGAGATGATGCGTCGCATTTACCAACAAGTGCTATAAATAAGATACCAAAAATCTCAAAAACTTGAGCCAATCTGGCAAAACTGATAGCATATTCAGAATCAGCACCCCAAAAATACCCCAAATTCATTAAAATATTTTGGACACCAGAAAAAAAACTTTTTTTTTGTTGACCTGTGCAATTATCCAGTGACCTTTTTTCTTGCCTTTAATTTTCCCTTGTGCTCGTGTCCACCTTATCTGCGCTGTATCTATTTGAATAAAGGCGCAGTTTTACTTCATCTTTGCAGGGTGGCTATGTCTTGTTTTGACACTGCGCAACTGCGCATGCGCCCGTTGGCGCTAACATACTGTGTCTTTTTCTGTCTGTGGTAGGCCTTCTAGCCATGTTATGTCCATTTCTGGGTGCTTTGCGCACACGCCGATTGGCGCATGCGCACAAGATTCATTGTTAGACATCTTTGAACAGGAGCTATAGCTTCTTCTACAGCTGTGCGCAAGCGTCGACATCCTGGCCACTTCCGAATTTTCTGGCCATACCAGCGCCATTAGATTATTCACCCACACGCCCTTGGACTCCAGCTGTTTCCTGACCTGCGCTAATCGTCAAGGTACTTAAGACTGTTACACGCTCACTGCAGCTACTGCCCCTGAAGAAGCCAGGATTCCTGGCGACACGCGTTGGGTGTTCACAGTGCCCTTGTCTACCCCATCTTTCCTACCTTTTATTGCCTCGATGCTCCTCACAGGAACCCTGTTCAGGAAGCCCTATTCACAGGCTCAGGTTGTATAGGTCGCTCTATTGTTTAGTACTATTCCTCAAAGAACGTTCACTTTGTCTTATAAGCTTGGAATAGGTATTATTGCACCTTTTAACCTATTGGTAATGGACTTCCTTAATATAGGCATTTGCTATAATATATTGATAGGTTGACCTTGTTTTCTTGGCGTGGTTATCTGTGAGTGATTATCAGCATCATACATACTGACTTTTGTTTGAGGTGAGACAAGGGCATGACCCTATTATGGGTCTTTGTATTTGTATTTGTTGTGGTTTGCCATTTTAAATGTTTTTAACTTTTTTGCAGTGTTTGTGTTATGATCCAATAATATTTATTATCTTTTTTGATTCTCTTGTGTGGTGATCCCTGTGAAATGCATGCTATCCTTTCTTCTTCTTTTCTTGTTTTTTGTGCCCTTTTGTAGCATGCAATAGGTGATCACTGGTAGTGGTGCCCGCCTACCTTTTGCTTGTATACCTTCTAGTGGGGACGCATCGCAACCTTGATGGGTTGGAAGTGATTTTTCAGCTTGTGGTAGGCGGAGGAGTGGACCAAGAAGTCATGATAGCTCGTACAATAGCTGTGGTCCAGCGAGGACACGTCACCGTAAGAGCTTTGAATGTGGGCCCTGGGGAGGTCACCTTGCCACAAGGGACAGATCTGGCCCTGGTGTACCTACATAAGGGTGAAGTGGTGAGTCAGAAGGAGATGTCTTTATCGCCAAAAGAAGGTGTGGGGTGGACCCTAGCGGGGGCCGAAGAGACGCCATCCCCAGAGTGGAGTGGACTGGTCATCCTTGATCAAAGGGAAGTTGATGTGAAGGCTCTGGGCCCTGAGCGTCTGCAAGCAATAGAAGCTATGCTGTGGGAAAATCAGGCCGCATTCGCCCATCATGCCGAGAATTTCAGCTGTACTGAAGCCATCATGCATGAGATACCAACCAGAGAAGCTTGTTCGAGAACGATACCGGCAAATCCCGCCCAAGATGTATCAAGAGGTGAAAATATTACTGAGGCAGATGCTGGATTCAGGAGTGGTGCAGAGTAGTCAGAGCCCTTGGGCAGCCCCGGTGGTCGTCAAGAAAAAGGATGGGACCATCTGGTTCTGTGTAGATTACAGGAGACTCAATGCCTGCACTGTTCGAGACTCGTATCCATTGCCCCGCATCGAGGAATCCTTAAGAGCATTGGGGAAAGCCAAGTACTTCTCCACCCTGGACCTAGTAAGCGGATACTGGCAAGTAGCCGTGGCAGAAAAAGACAAAGAAAAAACCGCCTTCATCCTCCCTATGGGGCTGTTCGAGTTTAACTGGATGCCCTTCTGGCTCTCCAATGCTCCAGGCACGTTTCAACGGCTGATGGAAAAGTGTTTGGGAGACTTAAATTTTGAGGCTACCCTGATCTATCTGGATGACATCATTGTGTTTTCGGCCTCATTCGAAGAACACCTTGCCCGGCTTGGACAGGTACTCGGAAGACTGCGGGCTCATAACCTGAAGGTGAAGCCAAAGAAGTGCCACCTTTTCAAGAGAGAGATCGAGTACATGGGCCACATAGTGTCACAAGATGGAGATCTACCCTCACCAGAAAAAGTGGCTGCTGTTCAGAAGTGGCCAGTCCCTCGAACAGTGAGAGAACTCCAGGCCTTTCTGGGGCTCGCTGGATATTACCGCCGGTTTGCTAAAGACTTCGCGAAGGTGGTGGGTCCTCTCAATGAGTTGCTGAGGGGGACCGCTGGAGTACCGAAGACCCAGTACATTCCTTGGGCCCAGAGACAAGATGAGGCCTTCCAGACTATAAAGAATGCCCTTACCTCAGCCCCGATTTTGGCCTACGCAGACTTCGATCAACCGTTCCTGTTGTACACAGATGGTAGCCTTCATGGACTCAGTGCAGTACTTTCTCAGATACAGGATGGACATGAGAGAGTCATTGGGTATGCCAGCAGGTCCCTGCGAGACAGTGAAAGAAACCCTCACAATTACAGCTCCTTCCGGTTAGAGCTCCTGGCCCTGGTGTGGGCCATGACAGAGACGTTTGTAGGCTTCCTGACAGGGACCAAGATTCAAGTTCGAACAGACAATAATCCCCTGGCCCACCTTGAGAATGCTAAATTGGGGCCTTAGGACAATGGTGGGTGGTTCGCCTAACCAAGTTTGACTTTACTATCCGTTATCGCTCTGCTACCAAAAACGCAAATGCTGATGGTCAGTCAAGAGTGACTGTGGAAACTCCAATGGGGGATCTCGATGAGCAACTTGAAGAGGAGGAAACCCAAGACTTTCATAAGTTTAAGCTCCCAGTGGTTGTGGCCCAGTCAAGAAGGGAGGCCTGCGCATTACCCCGGTCTCTGGGGAGAACCAATGAGGAATGGGAACATGTTCAGGATGAAGACGAAGGGCTGAGACAGATGAAATGGTGGGTAACTCAGAAGCGGAAGCCTGGCTAACAAGAGAGAGATGATCTTTACTCTGAAATGAAGAATGTGTTACACCAGTGGGATAGACTGGAAGTGCGAGAGTCAGTGCTATATCGTAAGAGACAACAGCCAAAAGATATGGAAGTAAGGTGGCAGGTCGTCATCCCAGGAAGAATGGCTCAAGAAGTAGCTAAAGAAGCCCACGAATTTGGAGCTCATTTTGGGCCCACAAAGACCTACCAGTGGTTACAGCGGTATGTGTATTGCCCCGGGTTGGAGTCTGTGGTTGAAGAGGTTTGCCAGCAATGTCGAGTAATTGACCTCATTAAGAGTACCGAACAGAGGGCACACATCCAGACCATAGAAACTAAGGAGCCGCTAGAAGTCTTGATGATCAACTATCTCCTCGTGGGACACTTGGCCCAGGGGCTACAGTACTGTTTGGTGATGACTGATCATTTTTCTAAGTTCGCAGTAGTCACCACGACTAGAGATCAGACTGCGAAATCGGCTGCACGAGCCATCTGTCGAGACTTCATCTGGATTTATGGGTGCCCAAAGCGCATCCACTCCGACTAAGGCGCATGTTTCCAAGGCAAGGTGATGGAAGAACTGTATCGTATGTATGGCATCAAGCGGTCCCGGACCACCCCGTACCATTCTCAAGGCAACGAAGCATGTGAACACTTCAACCGAACCTTACTTCAAATGCTGAGAACGTTGCAGGAGGATAAGAAGGCGTGTTGGCCAGACTACCTGCCAGAGTTGGTCTGAACCTACAACAATCGGGTCCACTCCACCACGGGTTATACCCCATATCTACTGCTGTTTGGAAGAGCTGGACGAGAGATCATTGAGCTGAATTTGGTACAGCCAGAGGAGCTGATGAAGCGAACTGCCACCTCATGGGTGAAAGAGCACCAGCAACGATTACAAAAGGATACGGCGGTTGGCGGGTCAGCAACTGCAAGAAAAAGAACATACGGACCGTAAACTGACTCAAGAGTTACCGCTCCAACCTGGAGACCGAGTATTAGTCAGAGAGAAATGCCCCAAGGGAAAACTAAGTGAGAGATGGGAAGTACAGCCTTACAGAGTAATCGAGTGAGTGTAAGCTAACGGCCCTGTCTACAAGGTGCAGATTGAGAGTGGGGCGTCCGCCCCTAGAGTACTTCACAGAAATATGCTGCAGCCCTGCCGGTCTGAGATCTGTTCTACGCCATTGTCGCCTGAAGGCGCTACTCCACTTCCTGAATCTGTCATGCCTGATGGTAAAATCGATGATGAGTGGTGGACCGTCCCTGACACAGAAGGGGGTCCTCATCCACACAGAGACAGTAATCCCATGGATGTACCAGTACTGCCACGCGAGAATGAGACCAGACAAGAGCCCACGATGACTCCTGCAGCAAGTGTTCCTCTGGAAGATAGTCAAGCCTTGCCTGACAGCCAAGAGCTTTGGAGATCCCAGAGGTCTAATGCAGGGGTTCCACCCGTCCGATATGTAGAACAGTGTGCTCTGTCTGTTTTTCCAACTTTGTTGCCTCCTCTATAGGTGCTGTTTCCACATTGCACATTCCTTCATTACACTTTGACCTTGATGCTGTGATGGCCGAGGACGACCATCATTAAGAAGGGAGGCATGTAAGAGGGTGGTGCTGTTATGGACAGTATGGAACACGCTGTCACTTTAAGAGACTGCACCCCCTTGTCTGGTGTGATGGAATATTCTGCTTCTCCTCTGCAAGAGACTGTGTGAATGAGCTGGACTGTGCAGAGGGTGGGTGTGGAGCCTGAACAGCGTGTGAGAGCTGAATCTGCTGCAGAAAAAACTTTGTGCCGTTTTCTGCAAGAGAGGACCCACAGCCTGTAACACAGTGGACTTGTGAGATTTGACAGACTTTTCCAGGTGCAGCGAGAGTGGCTGTCCTGTGTGAGTTTGAGAAGCCACGAAGATACCGAGAAAGGGATTTACAGGTTCCAGGAGCACCTCCAGGACCCAGAAGCAAGGAGAAGACCACATTTCATGGAGCAGAAAGTCATGCGCACCACCGTACTAGACTGTTGGGGGCCCCCAGGTACTGGATCTGAGTCCCCAACATCACTGTGAGTTTGTTCCTGATTTGTGCACATGTCAGGGCCTAGTGTAGGCTTCAATAGTCAGAACACCACAGCCGTGAGGCCTGCTTAGTAAAGGCCAGGGAGGTTATATGTAGAGTAGCATCATTATTTGTTTATTGTTTGCATTCACTTGTGTAACATATGTTGAGTCTGTAACAGTTGGAGCTCCGTGCTATTTTACGGACAAGCTAAAGAATATAACTCTTGTAAATTATGTTTTACCATTTCATACCCCTGTTTGCATCTTCCTCATCCACTTCATTCCTTGCCTTCCAATAAATCTACCCTTTGTTGATTGCACCTCATCTTGCGTACGATAGTCTTCCTGCATAGTTCCCCGGCCATCGCTTCAGCCACATGGCGCAACAATGGCAGCAATTGAGCAATTTAATAAAGTCCATGGCGCACAGGGCCAAGTTTTTCGGGTCGGTCCATCCTGTTCATGACGCCAAAATGGAGCCCCCCCTAGGGACATGGGATACTCGGTACTGGGCCAGACACAGTTCTTATTTTAATTTTGTGAGATGCACCTGTATATATATGTTACTTGAAAGGAAATATTGATTGTGATATATCACAGAGTGAAAACAATAAGGAGATGAAAAAGAAATACACCTTAGTGACCAGACTGAGCCCAGTGTAAACACTGCAGTATGAGACGGTAAGATCCGGTTTGATTATCATATGGGCCAACAATACTATGAGATTATTACTAGGAAATTGGCTCATGGCAATCTACCAACACAGAACACAAAATGTGCTAAAACCAACATGGCAGAATCAATATTGTGTTTGTGTATGTGAGGACCCATGCCAACAACTCAGATTGTACTTATTTTGTTTTTCATCCCTTAAAGGGGTCTTTTCGTGCTCTGTATTGTGCGCCACAAGGATATGCCAAGAATGTGTGATGAGCAGAGGTCCAGCTACTGAAGTCACCACTGAGACTCTGATCCCTACTGATGATACATTTATGGTGTATTATTAGTTTATACCATAAATATTAAACTTAGCAACATTCACAATCCCAAATTTGTGACTCATAAATTCTACTCTGGATTGCCTGTGAACATCCCCAAACTTTCAACCTGGACCATGGTAAATTAGGTCTGGCTTTTTATGGTCCATTTAAGGGAAAGTCTCTGCAGCGCACCGT
Organism: Ranitomeya imitator; assembly: GCF_032444005.1. Taxonomy (NCBI): domain Eukaryota; kingdom Metazoa; phylum Chordata; class Amphibia; order Anura; family Dendrobatidae; genus Ranitomeya; species Ranitomeya imitator. The sequence goes on from NC_091284.1 coordinate 29,669,202, forward strand.
GGCAAGTTTTAGACCATGCCCTGACCACACCCATTTCACAACTAGTCACACCCATATCCACGTCCAACCACACCCATTTAGCACTGCTGATCACACTGTTTCATAAACAATAATTATAAACAGAAAAAATATGGCCACACAGTGCTCGATACTGTATAATGGCCCCACATGATGCTCAATACTGTATAATGGCCTCACATAATGCTCCATACTGTATAATGGCCCAACATGATGCTCAATACTGTATAATGGCCCCACATGATGCTCCATACTGTATAATGGCCACACATGATGCTCAATACTATATAATGACCCCACATGATGCTCAATACTGTATAATGGCCACACATGATACACATGATGCTCAATACTATATAATGGCCACACATGATGCTCTATACTGTATAATGGCCACACATGATGCTCAATACTATATAATGGCCCCACATGATGCTCAATACTATATAATGGCCACACATGATGCTCCATACTATATAATGGCCACTCATGATGCTCAATACTATATAATGGCCACACATGATGCTCCATACTGTACAATGGCCACACATGATGCTCCTTACTGTATAATGGTCACACATGATGCTCCATACTGTATAATGGCCACACATGATGCTCCATACTGTATAATGGCCACACATGATGCTGCGTACAGTATAATGGCCACACATGATGCTCCATACTGTATAACGGCCACACAGTGCTCCATACTGTATAATGGCCACACATGATGCTCCATACTGTATAATGGCCACACAGTGCTCCATACTGCATAATGGCCCCACATGATGCTCAATACTGTATAATGGCCACACAGTGCTCCATAATGTATAATGGCCACACAGTGCTCCATACTGTATAATGGCCCCACATGATGCTGCGTACTGTATAATGGCTACACAGTACTCCATACTCTATAGTGGCCCCACATGATGCTCCATACTGTATAATGGCCACACATGATGCTCCATACTGTATAGTGGCTACACAGTACTCCATACTGTATAGTGGCCCCACATGATGCTCCATACTGTATAATGGCCCCACATGATGCTCAATACTGTATAATGGCCACACATGATGCTGCATACTGTATAATGGCCTCAAATGATGTTGCATACAGTATAATGGCCCCACATGATGTTCAATACTGTATCATGGCCCCACATGATGCTGCGTATAGTACAATGGCCCCACATGATGATTCCAGTGTACACATAGCTCCCAACCGTCCCTCATACTGCGGGACTGTCCTGATTTTGAGGCCACAGTCAGCAGGAGAAGCAGCTGACAGGCCCCCTTGTATTAGGCCATGTCCCCTGTCATGATTCCAATGGCAGGGAATCACAAAAGGACAAGCACCAACGAGCTCTAGGGTGATGGAACCTAAGCTGACCGCGACCCTAAACCTGAACACACAAATAACAATAGCCGGGGAACGTGCCTACGTTGATCCTAGACGTCTCGCACCAGCCGAAGATCTAACTTCCCCTATTAGAAGAAACACAGACCTCTCTTGCCTCCAGAGAAATACCCCACAGAAATAGCAGCCCCCCACATATAATGACGGTGAAATGAGAGGAAGGCACATACACAGTATGAAAACAGATTCAGCAAAATGAGGCCCGCTAAAACTAGATAGCAGAGGATACAAAAGTAAACTGCGCGGTCAGCAAAAAACCCTTCAAAAAACCATCCTGTAATTACTTGAACTCATGTTCCAACTCATGGAACATGAGGAGCAATTACAGCCCGCTAGAGCAACCAGCAGCAAAGAAACAATTATAAGCAAGCTGGACAAGACAAAAATAAAGCAAAACGTGGAACAAGAAAATCAAAAACTTAGCTTGTCCTGAAGATTACTGAAGCCAGAAGCTGAGGTAACAAAACACTCTGATAACCTTGATAGCTGGCGGGGAAATGACAAGAAAGCCCGGTTAAATAGGAAACTCCCAAATCCTAATAGAACAGGTGGACACCAGAGACAGCAGAACACAAATCACCCAGTACCATCAGTAACCACCAGAGGGAGCCCAAAAATAGAACTCACAACAGTACCCCCCCCTTGAGGAGGGGTCACCGAACCCTCACGAGAACCACCAGGGCGACCAGGATGAGCCCTATGAAAAGCGCGGACCAAATCATCAGCATAAACATCAGAGGCAACCACCCAAGAATTATCCTCCTGACCATAACCCTTCCACTTGACCAAATATTGGAGTTTCCGTCTGGAAACACGAGAATCCAAGATCTTCTCCACAACATACTCCAATTCTCCCTCCACCAGCACCGGAGCAGGAGGCTCAAGCGAAGGAACAACAGGTACCTCATACCTCCACAACAACGACCGATGGAACACATTATGAATAGCAAACGATGCCGGGAGATCCAAACGAAACGACACAGGGTTAAGAATTTCCAAGATCCTATGAGGACCGATGAACCGAGGCTTGAACTTAGGAGAAGAGACCTTCATAGGAACAAAACGAGAAGACAACCACACCAAGTCCCCAACACGAAGTCGAGGACCCACGCGGCGACGGCGATTAGCAAACTGCTGAGCCTTCTCCTGGGACAACTTCAAATTGTCCACCACATGACTCCAAATCCGATGCAACCCATCCACCACCATGTCCACTCCAGGACAATCAGAAGGCTCCACCTGACCAGAGGAAAAACGAGGATGAAACCCCGAATTACAAAAGAAAGGAGAAACCAAGGTAGCAGAACTAGCCCGATTATTAAGGGCAAACTCGGCCAGCGGCAAAAAGGTAACCCAGTCATCCTGATCAGCAGAAACAAAACACCTCAAATAAGTTTCCAAAGTCTGATTAGTTCGCTCCGTCTGGCCATTCGTCTGAGGGTGGAATGCAGACGAAAAGGACAAATCAATGCCCATCTTAGCACAGAACGACCGCCAAAATCTAGACACAAACTGGGATCCCCTGTCAGAAACGATGTTCTCCGGAATCCCATGCAAACGAACCACGTTCTGGAAAAACAGAGGGACCAACTCAGAGGAGGAAGGCAACTTAGGCAAGGGTACAAGATGAACCATTTTAGAAAAGCGGTCACACACAACCCAGATGATGGACATTTTTTGAGAGACAGGGAGATCCGAAATAAAGTCCATGGAAATGTGCGTCCAAGGCCTCTTCGGGATAGGCAAAGGTGACAACAATCCACTGGCTCGAGAACAGCAAGGCTTAGCCCGAGCACAAACCTCACAAGACTGCACAAAAGAACGCACATCCCTCGACAAGGAAGGCCACCAAAAAGACCTGGCCACCAAGTCTCTAGTACCAAATATTCCAGGATGACCTGCCAACGCAGAAGAATTGACCTCGGAGATGACTCTACTGGTCCAACTATCCGGAACAAACAGTCTCTCAGGCGGACAACGATCAGGTTTACCCGCCTGAAACTCCTGCAAAGCACGTCGCAAGTCTGGGAAGACGGCCGACAAAATCACCCCATCCCTAAGGATACCAGTGGGCTCAGAATTTCCAGGGGAGTCAGGCACAAAACTCCTAGAAAGAGCATCCGCCTTCACATTCTTTGAACCTGGCAGGTATGAAACCACAAAATTGAAACGAGAGAAAAACAGTGACCAACGAGCCTGTCTAGGATTCAGACGCCTGGCAGACTCAAGGTAAATCAGATTTTTGTGATCAGTCAAGACCACCACACGATGTCTAGCACCCTCCAGCCAATGACGCCACTCCTCAAATGCCCACTTCATGGCCAAAAGTTCCCGATTACCCACATCATAATTCCGCTCAGCGTGCGAAAATTTTCTAGAAAAGAACGCACATGGCTTCTTCACCGAGCAATCGGAGCTTCTCTGTGACAAAACCGCCCCCGCTCCAATCTCGGAAGCATCAACCTCAACTTGGAAAGGAAGCGAAACATCAGGCTGACGCAACACAGGAGCAGAAGAAAACCGGCGTTTAAGTTCCTGAAAGGCCTCCACAGCCGCAGGAGACCAATCAGCAACATCAGCACCCTTCTTAGTCAAATCCGTCAAAGGCTTAACAACACTAGAAAAATTAGTTATAAAACGACGATAGAAATTCGCAAAGCCCAAGAACTTCTGTAGACTCTTAAGAGATGTAGGCTGCGTCCAGTCACAAATAGCCTGAACCTTGACGGGATCCATCTCAATAGTAGAAGGGGAAAAAATATACCCCAAGAAAGAAATCTTCTGGACTCCAAAGAGACACTTTGAGCCCTTTACAAACAAGGAATTAGCCCGCAGGACCTGAAACACCTTCCTGACCTGCTGAACATGAGACTCCCAGTCATCAGAAAAAACCAAAATATCATCCAAATACACAATCATAAATTTATCCAGATATTCACGGAAAATATCGTGCATAAAGGACTGGAAGACTGAAGGAGCATTAGAAAGTCCGAAAGGCATTACCAAATACTCAAAATGGCCCTCAGGCGTATTAAATGCGGTTTTCCACTCATCACCTTGCTTTATTCGTATAAGATTATACGCACCCCGAAGATCAATCTTAGTGAACCATCTAGCCCCCTTAATGCGAGCAAACAAATCAGTCAACAAAGGCAAAGGATACTGATATTTTACGGTAATCTTATTCAAAAGACGATAATCTATACAAGGCCTCAAGGACCCATCTTTTTTGGCCACGAAAAAAAAACCTGCTCCCAAAGGGGACGAAGATGGACGGATATGTCCCTTTTCCAAGGACTCCTTAACATAATCCCGCATAGCAGTATGCTCTGGCACTGACAGATTGAACAAACGACCTTTAGGAAATTTACTACCAGGAATTAAATCTATAGCACAATCGCAATCCCTGTGAGGAGGAAGCGAACTGAGCTTAGACTCCTCAAAAACATCCCGATAATCAGACAAAAATACAGGAACCTCAGAAGGAGTAGATGAAGCGATAGAAATCGGAGGTGCATCATCATGAACCCCCTGACATCCCCAGCTTAACACAGACATTGTTTTCCAGTCAAGGACTGGATTATGAGTTTGTAACCATGGCAGACCAAGTACTAGAACATCATGTAAATTATACAATACCAGGAAGCGAATCACCTCCTGATGAACGGGAGTCATACGCATGGTCACTTGTGTCCAGTACTGAGGTTTATTCATAGCTAAAGGTGTAGAGTCAATTCCCTTCAAAGGAATAGGGACTTCCAGAGGCTCAAGACTAAACCCACAACGCTTGGCAAATGACCAATCCATAAGACTCAGGGCAGCGCCTGAATCTACATAGGCATCGACGGAAATGGATGATAATGAGCAAATCAGAGTCACAGACAGAATGAACTTAGACTGTAACGTACTAATGGCAACAGACTTATCAACCTTTTTTGTGCGTTTAGAGCATGCTGATATAACATGAGCTGAATCACCACAATAAAAGCACAACCCATTTTTCCGCCTATAGTTTTGCCGTTCACTTCTAGACTGAACTCTATCACATTGCATTGTCTCAAGTGCCTGTTCAGAAGACACCGCCAAATGGTGCACAGGTTTACGCTCCCGTAAACGCCGATCAATCTGAATAGCCATAGTCATAGACTCATTCAGACCTGTAGGCGCAGGGAACCCCACCATAACATCTTTAATGGCCTCAGAAAGGCCATCTCTGAACTTTGCAGCCAGGGCGCACTCATTCCACTGAGTAAGCACTGACCATTTCCGAAATTTTTGACAATATATTTCTGCTTCATCTTGCCCCTGAGAGAGAGCTAATAAAGCTTTTTCAGCCTGAATCTCTTGGTTAGGTTCCTCATAGAGCAAACCCAATGCCAGAAAAAAACGCATCCACATTAAGCAACGCAGGATCCCCTGGTGTCAATGCAAATGTCCAATTTTGAGGGTCACCCCGCAGGAAAGATATAATAATCTTAACCTGCTGAGCAGGGTCTCCAGAAGAGCGAGATTTCAAAGAAAGGAACAGCTTGCAATTGTTCCTAAAATTCAGAAAACTAGATCTATCTCCAGCAAAGAACTCTGGAATAGGAATTCTAGGTTCAGACATAGGAGCATGTACAACAAAATCTTGTATATTTTGAACCTTAGCAGCAAGATTATTCAAGCTGGAAGCTAAACTCTGGACGTCCATGATAAACAGCTAAGGTCAGAGCCATTCAAGGATTAAGAGGAGGAAAAAAAAAAAATCAGCCAGGCTGCAATTAAGGCTAGGCAGCAACCTCAGAGGAGAAAAAAAAAAACTTCCTCAGACTACTTTTCCTCCTACTTCAGCCCAAACATTTTAGGCCGGCTATACTGTCATGATTCCAATGGCAGGGAATCACAAAAGGACAAGCACCAACGAGCTCTAGGGTGATGGAACCTAAGCTGACCGCGACCCTAAACCTGAACACACAAATAACAATAGCCGGGGAACGTGCCTACGTTGATCCTAGACGTCTCGCACCAGCCGAAGATCTAATTTCCCCTATTAGAAGAAACACAGACCTCTCTTGCCTCCAGAGAAATACCCCACAGAAATAGCAGCCCCCCACATATAATGACGGTGAAATGAGAGGAAGGCACATACACAGTATGAAAACAGATTCAGCAAAATGAGGCCCGCTAAAACTAGATAGCAGAGGATACAAAAGTAAACTGCGCGGTCAGCAAAAAACCCTTCAAAAAACCATCCTGTAATTACTTGAACTCATGTTCCAACTCATGGAACATGAGGAGCAATTACAGCCCGCTAGAGCAACCAGCAGCAAAGAAACAATTATAAGCAAGCTGAACAAGACAAAAATAAAGCAAAACGTGGAACAAGAAAATCAAAAACTTAGCTTGTCCTGAAGATTACTGAAGCCAGAAGCTGAGGTAACAAAACACTCTGATAACCTTGATAGCCGGCGGGGAAATGACAAGAAAGCCCGGTTAAATAGGAAACTCCCAAATCCTAATAGAACAGGTGGACACCAGAGACAGCAGAACACAAATCACCCAGTACCATCAGTAACCACCAGAGGGAGCCCAAAAACAGAACTCACAACAGTCCCCTCCGTATCTTCTTCCGGTTCGCTGGTTCAGAGAGGGAGAAAGGACATTCTGAGGTACGTGTGTGTGTGTGTGTGTGTGTGTGTGTGTGTGTGTGTAATGCACATATACATGCAGCTGGCCCTGCTGTGCTTACAGTACAAGGCATTATAACCAGCAGTTATGGAGTGGAGCCAGTAGATAGTGGTTTTGTCTGAGTGCATGCAGAGTCCGCAGAGCGGGCTACATTGCAATGTGCAGGATCTGTGAGGCAGCAGTGTGCACAGCGACAGGTGGTGATGGTGAAATCTTTGCCTGCATTGTAAGCTGCTGGGACACATCTACAGCCGCAACTGTACACCAAACCTCCCAACTTTTGAAGAACATGTGCGCAGCGGCAAATTTTGTCCACGCCCCTGGCCACACCCCAATCTACTCCCATTTACCACTTCTTCCTCCCCTCCCAGAGGGGCGGTGGCAGCGAGGGAAATTGAGCAGATGCCAGAGACTGCAGGATGTAGACCCAAATTCAGGACTGTCTGCTGTATCTGGGACAGTTGGGACTAGAGATGAGCGGATGGATTCACGAGACCCCGGTCCAGGGTCTGGGTTAGTGATACAGGGCGGCTGGATAGGAGGCCGCAAATCTCTTACCATCTGGTGTCCTTGGCGCGGCTTTTGATCACCCAGAGCTAGCGGGTGCATCCTGCTCTTCTCTAGTTGGGATCTGGGAATTTTTTTTGTTACTTCATTCACAGTCGGAGGCTCACTATACAACGTTTGGCTTTTTGTGCCTGTTGGGGTGTGTTCACACGTTGAAGAAATGCTGAGTTTTTTATTTGCTGCAAAATCTGCCCCAAACTACACAATAATAATCTTCTCCCCCTTATTTGATGCATTTTTGGTACAGACGTGTAGCTGTGTTTTTTATCGTTTAGAAAAGCTTTCATTTTGCACTTAATAAAGTATCTGCAGCAGAAAAGATGCAGCATTTACGCTACATGTGAACATGGTCTAAATTTCGAAGCAAAGTGGACGAGATTCCATGAAATCTCCGCTCGCTGTGGTCTGAAGACGCTGCGGTTTTGGTGCCTTTTTTCTCTATAGGCTTCTTCTGAAACAAAAAAAGTAGAATAAACCGCCGTTACAAAGCTTTTCTGTACTATTAAAAAAGCGTTAAAAACTCGACTTCCTATCTGCCCCAAAATTGCATCAAATAGGCAGAGCAGATAAAAGCGGCTCCGGCCCGAGGAGGAGCTACGGGGGCAGTGAAAACGTTGGAGAGGTGAGTTTAGGATCCGGGAGAACAGCTAAGACATCACGGGAGACGGGACAATCCCGCCGAATCTGGGACGGTTGGGAACTATGCATACGGTTACATACAATGTTGACCTCAGAGCTATCAATACAGGGAGGTCCAATCAGAGCTCAGCTTTGATTTTACCAGAGCTGTTTATGAAATGCAAGCTGAGCTCTGATTGGTCGCTATGGGCAACAGAGACAGTTGCTCTTTTAGGCTATAGAGACAAGAGGACTAGATGTATTTATATTGTACTAGAAATAGGCCCGATGCTATCGCATCAGGAGTGCGGGTAGAGCGCGTAGTTGTGGCAGTTACTGTGCATGCGCTAGAATAGCGGAGACGTGCAAGTCACTTGCGCAGGCGCAGTTCGTTGCAGTGCTCTGGCACTCTGGCAGCAGAGAACTCCACGTCCATCAGAAGATCAGAACGCAGTCTTGCGAAACTCTGTCCCCCTTCACCAGCGCTGAAGCCCCCTTCTCGTTCTGAGTCATTCTGAGGCTTCTGGGTGATGTCAGCTGAAGAGCCATCAAGAAACCGGGCGTTGCCTGCACCAGCAGACCTCCCAGAGTATGGGGCGACTTGGTGACAGGCATTGAGGTAGACTCACCTTGTGATACGGCCTGCCACGTGGGGCTGGGGTCTAAGTGATACTGGAAGTTCTTCTCTTTGCTGCTGGCATTATGCCAGCATATCCATCAGCCAGAAGAACAGCAGATGCACCAGCTCCATCACCAGTCTCTCCAGGGCGTCAGACATCGCAGTTCCTGATGAGCCACACATTACTTATACCCCTTCTTGACCCTCCCTTACCACCTGCTCCAATGGCAGACCCTGCACATCCACATCCTGTAAATAATCATTTGTTTGATACTTTTCCTCCATGAACCCTTCGCAGTCCTTTGCGCCTTCACTAGGATGCTTTGGTGCCTCCAAGTCAGGGCCGTACTGGCCATCTGGCTATTCTGGCAAATGCCAGAAGGGCCTGTCTGGTCGTGAGCTGCCTTGTCTGCTATGTTGTTAACAGAATAGGTGTTCTCAAGACACCCGTACTGTTGAGAGTTGGGATGGAGCACAAAGCGGCTGACTTCGTCGCTTACCCCAGCAGCCACTGTTATCATTAGAAATATTGGTCTTGTAGAAAATCTTCCTTTCCTCCATCTGGGGTAATATTAGTAATATATCCCATCTGGTTCATGGGGACGGGGACAACATGGGCCTGTGTGATTTCAAATGCCAGGACTGAATTTCAGCCCCAGTCCATAGCTGCTTCAAGTCCACTGATAACCCCTTAAGTGCCACTGTCAATATATGAAGGCGACATTTACAGAGCACGGCCGTCCACATGCCAGCGCCATTTTGGAATCCATGCTTCTGGCTTCCATCGTGGGCCTCATTTATTCCAGCAGTCTTCCATCGGCACCATGGGCCTTTCTTACCCCTCTTTCTTCTTGGGAGGAACTAGCATCCTCCCGACTATGCCAAAGGTAACAATGCCCAGGGTGGTAGTCATAGGCAAGTGTCATAAGTCCAACACCTCTGCACGCTATAGAAAACTGGGGCCTGTTTTTCAGTGTGTGCATGTTGCTGTTGTGGCTGTGGACACTTTGCGCCCCCACTGGTCTGCCACTCTTAGCATGGCTGCAGTTCTCGTGATTCCACAATCGAGAGACAATAATGGTGGATAAAGACAAGTTTAACTTTACTGTTCATTCATTGATCCAAAAAGCGCAGCAGGAGATGCCAACATCTTTTTTAGGTTGCAGTACAGAGACATCTCTTAAACAAACTTTTTCAACGGCACAAGTGGTGAAACTTCTCACTAGTGGAGATAGGGGCTTTCACGCTTTCTAAACAGCTATACCTCTTCAGCTGTTCAGCTGCTTCTTCTTACTTTCTCTAGCTTCTGCCATTTTCAGGAACCGTGTCAACAAAGCTTCTTACTATAACTTCTTTACTGTATGTACCCTCAGCCTCGCTGACTGGCCTCTTCTTAGACCCACAGGTCACTCTCAAGCCTTGGGTGACACTTTGCGTTCCCGGAGTCCCATAGGAACTCTCACAAGTTGCTGAACCAGACTTTCCTTCCCAAACTCGTCTAGTAGGAGTATTCCTCAGTCACCACTAGAACTCTTCTCCTTGGTCGTTTTCCTTAACTTTTCACCTAGTTCTCGACAGTAACATCGTGTGACCGTGAGTTATTACTGCAGCGCACACGGAAATTAATAATTGTTATCACAAGCAAACATATCAGGAACAAAACATGTTACATGTGAAAAATGTACTATTAAATGCACTGGGTTTTTCCAGTATATAGACATTATTTTAGAGGCATTTAGGAATTTTGGTGACAATTCTTGGTTATTGTACGACGAATTATTCTGTCAGGAGTTGTCAGTTCATAGCAATTTAAGGTGGGAATAAAAAGATGTAGGACTTTGGCTCAGTTTGATAATCCCATATAGACGTAATGTTTTTAAACCTCCTGTTGTTAATAGTAATTCTAATTTTCACAAACGAGTATGCTTTGCGTTTAATAAATCTCAATGCAAATGGCTTACCAATTGCCGCTACTGACACAAATTCACCGATTGCAGTGGTTCACATCCAATGTCTAGATGTTTTAAAAGAGGTCAATCCTTGCAGCAACTCTTGGTTAAGGAAGAAGTTTCAAGAGGCGGTGACGCCAGTGAAATTGACAAACATGGTTCTGGATCGCCCCCAGACACAGAGCCACGGGTTACTCGGTACCGGTCCTCTGCTGGCTCAGTTCTGGGGATGTCAGGGCGGCTGGACCCGGTCCGTGACCCTGCTAAGGGGCGTCCAATAAAGGGTGATGGTGCGTAGTGCAAGGAATAACGAGGACACAGGGTTCAGTGTCTTTACCTTTTACTGAAGGTTTCAGGATCCTCAATCCGGGGCACTGTCAACAGGGCTGTCTGAGACCAGCCGGTCCGAAGGCACATCCAGAGTTCCCCTTGCAGGTGGAAATCAGTGTCTACCCACTAGCGCCTGTGTGTTGTAGTGCTTCCCTGCTGAGCATTAAGGATAGTCCTCACAACTTCGAGGAACTCCAGCTTAAAGAAACTGTAGTTGTCTGGGTTCCTTTCAGTGGGGCGAAGCTTCCTGCTGGCATAAGCGATTACTCGTTCCTTGCCCTTCTGGACCTGGGACAACACCGCTCCCAGCCCCATGTTGCTGGCGTCCATATACAATACAAGTGAACGATCCTTCCAGTCCGTCGTTCCAATCCAACGGGGTATTCTTACCCTTGGGTTTCTTGGGCTGGCCCACCAACAGGTCTTGCAACGGCGCGGCCTTCTTGGTGAAGTCCTTGATAAACCTCTGGTAGTAACCCACCAACCAGAGGAACTGCCGGACCTGTGGCCAGTCCTTGATCACCGTGACCTTGTCAGGGTCTGGGGCCACTCCTTCGGCACTCACCACATGGCCCAGGTACTGCACTTTGGGTTTGAGCAGATGGCATTTGGACGGCTTCACCATTAAGCCAAAGTTGGACAGCGCTTCAAATACCTCGGCCAGGTGCTTCAGATGGTCTTCATAGGTCTTAGAGAAGACAATGACATCGTCCAGATACAGCAGCATGGTCTCAAAGTTCTTGTGTCCCAAACAGCACTCCATCATCCTCTGGAACGTCCCCGGGGCATTACACAATCCGAAGGGCATGTAGTTGAACTCACAGAGACCCATCGGCGTCGTGAAGGCTGTCTTTTCCTTGTCCGCCTCTGCCACGGGAACCTGCCAATACCCACTGGTGAGATCTAAAGTAGAGAAGTAATTAGCAGACTTTAACGCGGCCAAGGACTCCTCTATCCTAGGCAGGGGGTATGCGTCCTTATGTGTAATGCGGTTTAATTGCCTATAATCCACACACATCCTCATGGTGCCATCTTTCTTCCTAACGAGGACTAACGGAGCTGCCCAGGGGCTACAGCTGTCTCTCACTACCCCAGCCTCCTTCATCTCTCGTAACATGTCCTTGACACACTGATAATGAGCTGGGGGTACAGGACGGTATCTTTCCTTTACGGGTGGGTGATCTCCGGTGGGGATGTGATGCTGAATCCCTTTTACCCGCCCGAAATCAAGGGGGTGTTTGCTGAATACCCGCTCATACTCGTGAACCACCCTGACACCAATCTTTTGATTGCTCTGCAGAGCCGTTGTCCTCTGCCGACTTGGACGGAGCCAAGGGCTCGGGTGCGTGTATCACACTATTATTAACAGTAAACAGCTTGGCAAGTGTGACATATTTGGTTAGGTGGACTTCCTCCTCCCCGCAGTTAAGAACACGCACCGGCACCCTCCCCTTGCCGACGTCAACCACCCCTCTGGCTGTCAGGAGGGTAGACCTATTCTCTGAATACACAGGTTCCACCAGGGCCAGATAGTCCTTACCCCCGAGGCCTATGGCTGCCCGACACCATATTAACATTTCACTCCTGGGGGGTATTGCAATGGGATTCGAATCACTCACTGTGACCCGGCCAATTTCACCACCAGTCAGCTCCACTTGCTGTCTCCGCATTAGGGCTCTGATTTCTTTCTGCAAAGCACGTTGTTCACTGTGACCAGCTGTCTCTGCTACTTGCTGCAACAAGACAATAACTTCTGCAAGACAATTTTCTATGACATTAGTACCGATGGTCATCATGGGGTAACGTTCACGATGGTCAATATCAATAATGACAAATCCTTGGGCCTCCAATTCTACCCGCCCCTCCTTAATAGTGACCTCTTTATATCTCACTTGCGGCAGTGGCTGACCATTGCTAGCTATTATGGTGAAATCATCATCAGGGGCATGGGTAATGTCAGTGTCCTCCCAATAACGCCTATAAAGAATGTAGGGCATAGTTGTCACCTGGGAACCAGTGTCCAGCAAAGCGTTCATGGGGATACCTGTTATGAAGGCAATCCAGTGACACAGTGTGCCAGCAATCAGAGCACATACAGTGATCTGACAATACCCAAAAACAATAGAACGAGCTCTGAGACATGGAATCTCTGTAGACCGCAATACCTGAACCTAACCTAAACACAACTAAAGGCAGCTGTGGATTGCGCCTAAAACTACCTATGCAACTCGGCACAGCCTGAGAAACTGACTAGCCTGAAGATAGAAATAAAAGCCTGACTTGCCTCAGAGAAATACCCCAAAGGAAAAGGCAGCCCCCCACATATAATGACTGTTAGCAAGATGAAAAGACAAAACGTAGGGATGAAATAGATTCAGCAAAGTGAGGCCCGATATTCTAGATAGAGCGAGGATAGCAAAGAGAACTTTGCAGTCTACAAAAAACCCTAAAGCAAAAAACCACGCAAAGGGGGCAAAAAGACCCACCGTGCCGAACTAACGGCACGGCGGTACACCCTTTGCATCTCAGAGCTTCCAGCAAAAACGAATAGACAAGCTGGACAGAAAAAATAGCAACAAAAGCAAAGAAGCACTTATCTAAGCAGAGCAGCAGGCCACAGGAAAGATCCAGAAGCTCAGATCCAACACTGGAACATTGACTAGGAGCAAGGAAGACAGACTCAGGTGGAGTTAAATAACAAAGCAGCCAACGAGCTCACCAGAACTCCTGAGGGAGGAAGCTCAGAAACTGCAGTACCACTTGTGACCACAGGAGTGAATTCAGCCACAGAATTCACAACAGTACCCCCCCCTTGAGGAGGGGTCACCGAACCCTCACCAGAGCCCCCAGGCCGACCAGGATGAGCCACATGAAAGGCACGAACAAGATCTGGAGCATGGACATCAGAGGCAAAAACCCAGGAATTATCTTCCTGAGCATAACCCTTCCATTTAACCAGATACTGGAGTTTCCGTCTAGAAACACGAGAATCCAAAATTTTCTCCACAATATACTCCAATTCCCCCTCCACCAAAACCGGGGCAGGAGGCTCAACAGATGGAACCATAGGTGCCACGTATCTCCGCAACAACGACCTATGGAATACATTATGTATGGAAAAGGAGTCTGGGAGGGTCAGACGAAAAGACACAGGATTGAGAATCTCAGAAATCCTATACGGACCAATAAAACGAGGTTTAAACTTAGGAGAGGAAACCTTCATAGGAACATGACGAGAAGATAACCAAACCAGATCCCCAACACGAAGTCGGGGACCCACACGGCGTCTGCGATTAGCGAAAAGTTGAGCCTTCTCCTGGGACAAGGTCAAATTGTCCACTACCTGAGTCCAGATCTGCTGCAACCTGTCCACCACAGAATCCACACCAGGACAATCCGAAGACTCAACCTGTCCTAAAGAGAAATGAGGATGGAACCCAGAATTGCAGAAAAATGGAGAGACCAAGGTAGCCGAGCTGGCCCGATTATTAAGGGCGAACTCAGCCAACGGCAAAAAGGACACCCAATCATCCTGGTCTGCAGAAACAAAACATCTCAGATATGTTTCCAAGGTCTGATTGGTTCGTTCGGTCTGGCCATTAGTCTGAGGATGGAAAGCCGAGGAAAAAGATAGGTCAATGCCCATCCTACCAGAAAAGGCTCGCCAAAACCTTGAAACAAACTGGGAACCTCTGTCAGAAACAATATTCTCAGGAATGCCATGCAAACGAACCACATGCTGGAAGAACAAAGGCACCAAATCAGAGGAGGAAGGCAATTTAACCAAGGGCACCAGATGGACCATTTTAGAAAAGCGATCACAGACCACCCAAATGACTGACATCTTTTGAGAAACGGGAAGGTCAGAAATGAAATCCATCGAAATATGTGTCCAAGGCCTCTTTGGAACCGGCAAGGGCAAAAGCAACCCACTGGCACGTGAACAGCAGGGCTTAGCCCTAGCACAAATCCCACAGGACTGCACAAAAGTACGTACATCCCGTGACAGAGATGGCCACCAGAAGGATCTAGCCACTAACTCTCTGGTACCAAAGATTCCAGGATGACCAGCCAAGACCGAACAATGAAGTTCAGAGATAACTTTACTAGTCCACCTATCAGGGACGAACAGTTTCTCCGCCGGACAACGATCAGGTTTATTCGCCTGAAATTTTTGCAACACTCGCCGCAAATCAGGGGAGATGGCAGACACAATGACTCCTTCCTTGAGGATACTCGCCGGCTCAGATAAACCCGGAGAGTCGGGCACAAAACTCCTAGACAGAGCATCCGCCTTCACATTTTTAGAGCCCGGAAGGTACGAAATCACAAAATCGAAGCGGGCAAAAAATAACGACCAACGGGCCTGTCTAGGATTCAAGCGCTTGGCAGACTCGAGATAAGTAAGGTTCTTATGATCAGTCAATACCACCACGCGATGCTTAGCTCCTTCAAGCCAATGACGCCACTCCTCGAATGCCCACTTCATGGCCAGCAACTCTCGGTTGCCACATCATAATTACGCTCAGCAGCCGAAAACTTCCTGGAAAATAAAGCACATGGCTTCAACCAGAACCTCTCTGTGACAAAACCGCCCCTGCTCCAATCTCAGAAGCATCAACCTCGACCTGGAACGGAAGAGAAACATCTGGTTGACACAACACAGGGGCAGAACAAAAACGACGCTTCAACTCCTGAAAAGCTTCCACAGCAGCAGAAGACCAATTAACCAAATCAGCACCCTTCTTGGTCAAATCGGTCAATGGTTTGGCAATGCTAGAAAAATTACAGATGAAGCGACGATAAAAATTAGCAAAGCCCAGGAACTTTTGCAGACTTTTCAGAGATGTCGGCTGAGTCCAATCCTGGATGGCCTGGACCTTAACCGGATCCATCTCGATAGTAGAAGGGGAAAAGATGAACCCCAAAAATGAAACTTTCTGCACACCGAAGAGACACTTTGATCCCTTCACGAACAAAGAATTAGCACGCAGGACCTGGAAAACCATTCTGACCTGCTTCACATGAGACTCCCAATCATCTGAGAAGATCAAAATGTCATCCAAGTAAACAATCAGGAATTTATCCAGATACTCACGAAAGATGTCATGCATAAAAGACTGAAACACAGATGGAGCATTGGCAAGTCCGAACGGCATCACTAGATACTCAAAATGACCCTCGGGCGTATTAAATGCAGTTTTCCATTCATCTCCTTGCCTGATTCTCACCAGATTATACGCACCATGAAGATCTATCTTAGTGAACCAACTAGCCCCCTTAATCCGAGCAAACAAGTCAGATAACAATGGCAAGGGATACTGAAATTTAACAGTGATCTTATTAAGAAGGCGGTAATCAATACACGGTCTCAGCGAACCATCCTTCTTGGCTACAAAAAAGAACCCTGCTCCCAGTGGTGATGACGATGGGCGAATATGTCCCTTCTCCAGGGATTCCTTCACATAACTGCGCATAGCGGCGTGTTCAGGCACGGATAAATTAAATAATCGACCTTTAGGGAATTTACTACCAGGAATCAAATTGATAGCACAATCACAATCCCTATGCGGAGGTAGGGCATCGGACTTGGGCTCTTCAAATACATCCTGATAATCAGACAAGAACTCTGGGACCTCAGAAGGAGTGGATGACGAAATTGACAAAAATGGAACATCACCATGTACCCCCTGACAACCCCAGCTGGATACCGACATAGAGTTCCAATCCAAAACTGGATTATGGGTTTGCAGCCATGGCAACCCCAACACGACCACATCATGCAGATTATGTAGCACCAGAAAGCGAATAACTTCCTGATGTGCAGGAGCCATGCACATGGTCAGCTGGGCCCAGTACTGAGGTTTATTCTTGGCCAAAGGTGTAGCATCAATTCCTCTCAACGGAATAGGACACCGCAAAGGCTCCAAGAAAAACCCACAACGTTTAGCATAATCCAAATCCATCAGATTCAGGGCAGCGCCTGAATCCACAAACGCCATGACAGAATACGATGACAAAGAGCATATCAAGGTAATGGACAGAAGGAATTTGGACTGTACAGTACCAATGACGGCAGACCTATCGAACCGCTTAGTGCGCTTAGGACAATCAGAAATAGCATGAGTGGAATCACCACAGTAGAAACACAGCCCATTCAGACGTCTGTGTTCTTGCCGTTCAACTCTGGTCATAGTCCTATCGCACTGCATAGGCTCAGGTTTAATCTCCGACAATACCGCCAAATGGTGCACAGATTTACGCTCGCGCAAGCGTCGGCCGATCTGAATGGCCAAAGACATAGACTCATTCAAACCAGCAGGCATAGGAAAACCCACCATGACATCCTTAAGAGCCTCAGAGAGACCCTTTCTGAACAAAGCTGCCAGTGCAGATTCATTCCACAGAGTGAGTACTGACCACTTCCTAAATTTCTGACAATATACTTCTATATCATCCTGACCCTGGCACAAAGCCAGCAAATTTTTCTCAGCCTGATCCACTGAATTAGGCTCATCGTACAGTAATCCAAGCGCCAGGAAAAACGCATTGACATTACTCAATGCAGGGTCTCCAAAACAAAAAGAGAAAAAGGGGGATGAGCTGCACAGCCTAGCTCCTTCCTTGTAGATCGACAGCGGTGAATGTAATCAGCCTTCAGCGCAGGGGGTGCTCGCATGGAAGACAACTGCATGTGTAAAACAACAACGAAGAAATGCGGCAGCACTCACCCTGTAGTGGTCCAATGCTTTATTCAATGCATAACCGGTTACAGCTTCACGGCCCGAGGGAGTGCTGGTGGATGGGAGGTGAGCAGGGGAAGACGACGGCCGTTTCGCGCTGATACAAGCGCTTCTACGGGTCTGGTATGGGAGGAAGTGGCGCCGGCTTATGAACAGGTGAGTGAGGATAACCGCCCCCGCCCCTCAATGCAGGGTCTCCTGGCGCAAGAGAAAATGCCCAGTCCTGAGGGTCGCCGCGCAAAAGAGAAATAATAATCAAAACCTGTTGAACAGGATTACCAGAAGAATGAGGTTTCAAGGCCAGAAATAGCTTACAATTATTTTTGAAACTAAGAGACTTAGTTCTATCACCAAAAAACAAATCAGGAATAGGAATTCTTGGTTCTAACATAGATTTCTGATCAATAGTATCTTGAATCCTTTGTACATTTGTAACGAGATTATCTATTGAAGAGCACAGACCCTGAATATCCATGTCCACACCTGTGTCCTGAAACACCCAAATGTCTAGGGGAAAAAAACAAAACAAAGACTGAACACAGAGCTGAGAAAAAAAAAAAAAATGATGTCAGAACTTCTTTTTCCCCTCTATTGAGAATCATTAGTTTGGCTCCTAGTACTGTTATGAAGGCAATCCAGTGACACAGTGTGCCAGCAATCAGAGCACATACAGTGATCTGACAATACCCAAAAACAATAGAACGAGCTCTGAGACGTGGAATCTCTGTAGACCGCAATACCTGAACCTAACCTAAACACAACTAAAGGCAGCTGTGGATTGCGCCTAAAACTACCTATGCAACTCGGCACAGCCTTAGAAACTGACTAGCCTGAAGATAGAAATAAAAGCCTGACTTGCCTCAGAGAAATACCCCAAAGGAAAAGGCAGCCCCCCACATATAATGCCTGTTAGCAAGATGAAAAGACAAAACGTAGGGATGAAATAGATTCAGCAAAGTGAGGCCCGATATTCTAGATAGAGCGAGGATAGCAAAGAGAACTTTGCAGTCTACAAAAAACCCTAAAGCAAAAAACCACGTAAAGGGGGCAAAAAGACCCACCGTGCCGAACTAACGGCACGGCGGTACACCCTTTGCGTCTCAGAGCTTCCAGCAAAAACGAATAGACAAGCTGGACAGAAAAAATAGCAACAAAAGCAAAGAAGCACTTATCTAAGCAGAGCAGCAGGCCACAGGAAAGATCCAGAAGCTCAGATCCAACACTGGAACATTGACTAGGAGCAAGGAAGACAGAATCAGGTGGAGTTAAATAACAAAGCAGCCAACGAGCTCACCAGAACACCTGAGGGAGGAATGTTATGCTGTGCTATCAGGCAACACAGTGTGCAGTAATCAGCGCACATACAGTGATATGGCAATAACCCAAAAACAATAGAACAAGCTCTGAGACGTGGAATCTCTGCAGACTGCAATACCTGAACCTATCCTCACACAACTAAAAGCAGCAGTGGATTGCGCCTAACACTACCTATGCAACTCGGCACTGCCTGAGGAGCTGACTAGCCTGAAGATAGAAATACAAGCCTGACTTGCCTCAGAGAAATACCCCAAAGGAATAGGCAGCCCCCCACATATAATGACAGTTAGCAAGATGAAAAGACAAAACGTAGGAATGAAATAGATTCAGCAAAGTGAGGCCCGATATTCTAGACAGAGCGAGGATAGCAAAGAGAACTATGCAGTCTACAAAAAACCCTAAAGCAGAACCACGCAAAGGGGGGCAAAAAGACCCACCGTGCCGAACTAACGGCACGGCGGTGCACCCTTTGCGTCTCAGAGCTTCCAGCAAAAGAGAATAGCACAGCTGGACAGAAAAAACGGAAACAAAAACAAAGTAACACTTATCTAGCAGAGCAGCAGGCCACAGGAAAGATGCAGTAGCTCAGATCCAACACTGGAACATTGACAAGGAGCAAGGAAGACAGACTCAGGTGGAGTTAAATAGCAAGGCAGCCAACGAGCTCACCAAAACACCTGAGGGAGGAAGCCCAGAGGCTGCAATACCACTTGTGACCACAGGAGTGAATTCAGCCACAGAATTCACAACAGTACCCCCCCCTTGAGGAGGGGTCACTGAACCCTCACCAGAACCCCCAGGCCGACCAGGATGAGCCACATGAAAGGCACGAACAAGATCTGGGGCATGGACATCAGAGGCAAAAACCCAGGAATTATCCTCCTGAGCATAACCCTTCCATTTGACCAGATACTGGAGTTTCCGTCTAGAGACACGAGAATCCAAAATTTTCTCCACAATATACTCCAATTCCCCCTCCACCAAAACAGGGGCAGGAGGCTCCACAGATGGAACCATAGGTGCCACGTATCTTCTCAACAACGACCTATGGAATACATTATGTATGGAAAAGGAGTCTGGGAGGGTCAGACGAAAAGACACCGGATTGAGAATCTCAGAAATCCTATACAGACCAATAAAACGAGGTTTAAATTTAGGAGAGGAAACCTTCATAGGAATATGACGAGAAGATAACCAAACCAGATCCCCAACACGAAGTCGGGGACCCACACGGCGTCTACGATTAGCGAAAAGCTGAGCCTTCTCCTGGGACAAGGTCAAATTGTCCACTACCTGAGTCCAGATCTGCTGCAACCTGTCCACCACAGAATCCACACCAGGACAGTCCGAAGACTCAACCTGTCCTGAAGAGAAACGAGGATGGAACCCAGAATTGCAGAAAAATGGAGAGACCAAGGTAGCCGAGCTGGCCCGATTATTAAGGGCGAACTCAGCCAACGGCAAAAATGACACCCAATCATCCTGGTCAGCAGAAACAAAACATCTCAGATATGTTTCCAAGGTCTGATTGGTTCGTTCGGTCTGGCCATTAGTCTGAGGATGGAAGGCCGAGGAAAAAGATAGGTCAATGCCCATCCTACCACAAAAGGCTCGCCAGAACCTCGAGACAAACTGGGAACCTCTGTCAGAAACAATATTCTCAGGAATGCCATGCAAACGAACCACATGCTGGAAGAACAAAGGCACCAAATCAGAGGAGGAAGGCAATTTAACCAAGGGCACCAGATGGACCATTTTAGAAAAGCGATCACAGACCACCCAAATGACCGACATCTTTTGAGAAACGGGAAGGTCAGAAATGAAATCCATCGAAATATGTGTCCAAGGCCTCTTCGGGACTGGCAAGGGCAAAAGCAACCCACTGGCACGTGAACAGCAGGGCTTAGCCCTAGCACAAATCCCACAGGACTGCACAAAAGCACGCACATCCCGTGACAGAGATGGCCACCAGACGGATCTAGCCACTAACTCTCTGGTACCAAAGATTCCTGGATGACCAGCCAGCACCGAACAATGAAGTTCAGAGATAACTTTACTAGTCCACCTATCAGGGACGAACAGTTTCTCGGCCGGACAACGATCAGGTTTATTAGCCTGAAATTTCTGCAACACTCTCCGCAAATCAGGAGAGATGGCAGACACAATGACTCCTTCCTTGAGGATACTCGCCGGCTCAGATAACCCCGGAGAGTCGGGCACAAAACTCCTAGACAGAGCATCCGCCTTCACATTTTTAGAGCCCGGAAGGTACGAAATCACAAAATCAAAACGAGCAAAAAATAACGACCAACGGGCCTGTCTAGGATTCAATCGCTTGGCAGACTCGAGATAAGTAAGATTCTTATGATCAGTCAATACCACCACGCGATGCTTAGCTCCCTCAAGCCAATGACGCCACTCCTCGAATGCCCACTTCATGGCCAGCAACTCTCGGTTGCCCACATCATAATTACGCTCAGCAGCAGAAAATTTCCTGGAAAAGAAAGCACATGGTTTCAACACTGAGCAACCAGAACCTCTCTGTGACAAAACCGCCCCTGCTCCAATCTCAGAAGCATCAACCTCGACCTGGAACGGAAGAGAAACATCTGGTTGACACAACACAGGGGCACAGCAAAAACGAAGCTTCAACTCCTGAAAAGCTTCCACGGCAGCAGAAGACCAATTAACCAAATCAGCACCCTTCTTGGTCAAATCGGTCAATGGTCTGGCAATGCTAGAAAAATTACAGATGAAGCGACGATAAAAATTAGCAAAGCCCAGGAATTTCTGCAGACTTTTCAGAGATGTAGGCTGAGTCCAATCCTGGATGGCCTGGACCTTAACCGGATCCATCTCGATAGTAGAAGGGGAAAAGATGAACCCCAAAAATGAAACTTTCTGCACACCGAAGAGACACTTTGATCCCTTCACGAACAAGGAATTAGCACGCAGTACCTGGAAAACCATTCTGACTTGCTTCACATGAGACTCCCAATCATCAGAGAAGATCAAAATGTCATCCAAGTAAACAATCAGGAATTTATCCAGATACTCACGGAAAATGTCATGCATAAAAGACTGAAAAACAGATGGAGCATTGGCAAGTCCGAACGGCATCACCAGATACTCAAAATGACCCTCGGGCGTATTAAATGCCGTTTTCCATTCATCTCCCTGCCTGATTCTCACCAGATTATACGCACCACGAAGATCAATCTTAGTAAACCAACTAGCCCCCTTAATCCGAGCAAACAAGTCAGATATCAATGGCAAGGGATACTGAAACTTAACAGTGATCTTATTAAGAAGGCGGTAATCAATACACGGTCTTAGCGAACCATCCTTCTTGGCTACAAAAAAGAACCCTGCTCCCAATGGTGATGACGATGGGCGAATATGTCCCTTCTCCAGGGATTCTTTCACATAACTGCGCATAGCGGTGTGTTCAGGCACGGACAAATTAAATAAACGACCCTTAGGGAATTTACTACCAGGAATCAAATTGATAGCACAATCACAATTCCTATGCGGAGGTAGGGCATCAGACTTGGGCTCTTCAAATACATCCTGATAATCAGACAAGAACTCTGGGACCTCAGAAGGGGTGGATGACGAAATAGACAAAAATGGAACATCACCATGTACTCCCTGACAACCCCAGCTGGTTACCGACATAGAGTTCCAATCTAATACTGGATTATGGGTTTGTAGCCATGGCAACCCCAACACGACCACATCATGCAGATTATGCAGTACCAGAAAGCGAATAACTTCCTGATGTGCAGGAGCCATGCACATGGTCAGCTGGGCCCAGTACTGAGGCTTATTCTTGGCCAAAGGTGTAGCATCAATTCCTCTCAACGGAATAGGACACCGCAAAGGCTCCAAGAAAAATCCACAACGTTTAGCATAATCCAAATCCATCAGATTCAGGGCAGCGCCTGAATCCACAAACGCCATGACAGAATACGATGACAAAGAGCATATCAAGGTAATGGACAGAAGGAATTTGGACTGTACAGTACCAATGACGGCAGAGCTATCGAACCGCCTAGTGCGCTTAGGACAATTAGAAATAGCATGAGTGGAATCACCACAGTAGAAACACAGCCTGTTCAGACGTCTGTGTTCTTGCCGTTCAACTTTAGTCATAGTCCTGTCGCACTGCATAGGCTCAGGTTTACTCTCAGACAATACCGCCAGATGGTGCACAGATTTACGCTCGCGCAAGCGACGACCGATCTGAATGGCCAAGGACATAGACTCATTCAAACCAGCAGGCATAGGAAATCCCACCATGACATCCTTAAGAGCTTCAGAAAGACCCTTTCTGAACCAAGCCGCCAGTGCAGATTCATTCCACAGAGTGAGTACTGACCACTTCCTAAATTTCTGACAATATACTTCTACATCATCCTGACCCTGGCATAAAGCCAGCAAATTTTTCTCAGCCTGATCCACTGAATTAGGCTCATCGTAAAGCAATCCAAGCGCCTGGAAAAACGCATCAACATTACTCAATGCAGGGTCTCCTGGCGCAAGAGAAAACGCCCAGTCCTGTGGGTCGCCGCGCAAAAAAGAAATAATAATCAAAACCTGTTGAATAGGATTACCAGAAGAATGAGGTTTCAAGGCCAGAAATAGCTTACAATTATTTTTGAAGCTCAGGAACTTAGTTCTGTCACCAAAAAACAAATCAGGAATAGGAATTCTTGGTTCTAGCATAGATTTCTGATCAATTGTATCTTGAATCTTTTGTACATTTATAACGAGATTATCCATTGAGGAGCACAGAGCCTGAATATCCATGTCCACAGCTGTGTCCTGAAGCACTCTAATGTCTAGGGGAAAAAAAAAAAAAACTGAAGACAGAGCTGAGGAAAAAAAAAATGATGTCAGGACTTCTTTTTTCCCTCTATTGAGAATCATTGGTTTGGCTCCTTGTACTGTTATGCTGTGCTATCAGGCAACACAGTGTGCAGTAATCAGCGCACATACAGTGATATGGCAATAACCCAAAAACAATAGAACAAGCTCTGAGACGTGGAATCTCTGCAGACTGCAATACCTGAACCTATCCTCACACAACTAAAAGCAGCAGTGGATTGCGCCTAACACTACCTATGCAACTCGGCACTGCCTGAGGAGCTGACTAGCCTGAAGATAGAAATACAAGCCTGACTTGCCTCAGAGAAATACCCCAAAGGAAAAGGCAGCCCCCCACATATAATGACTATTAGCAAGATGAAAAGACAAAACGTAGGAATGAAATAGATTCAGCAAAGTGAGGCCCGATATTCTAGACAGAGCGAGGATAGCAAAGAGAACTATGCAGTCTACAAAAAACCCTAAAGCAGAACCACGCAAAGGGGGGCAAAAAGACCCACCGTGCCGAACTAACGGCACGGCGGTGCACCCTTTGCGTCTCAGAGCTTCCAGCAAAAGAGAATAGCACAGCTGGACAGAAAAAACGGAAACAAAAACAAAGTAACACTTATCTAGCAGAGCAGCAGGCCACAGGAAAGATGCAGTAGCTCAGATCCAACACTGGAACATTGACAAGGAGCAAGGAAGACAGACTCAGGTGGAGTTAAATAGCAAGGCAGCCAACGAGCTCACCAAAACACCTGAGGGAGGAAGCCCAGAGGCTGCAATACCACTTGTGACCACAGGAGTGAATTCAGCCACAGAATTCACAACAGAGGAAGCTCAGAAGCTGCAGTACCACTTGTGACCACAGGAGTGAATTCAGCCACAGAATTCACAACAGATACCGTCGATCACGATGGGGAGAACAGGATGCCCCCCGACGTATTTGGCTCTCCAATTTTGCGGGCCTGGGCGTTCTACTCCTGGGGGTTGGCCCTTGGCCCCAGGGGTTGCTCGTTTAACTGACAGTACCTTGCAAGATGGCCCACCCGGTGGCAGTGGCGGCAGATAGGTCATCCATCCTGATGAAAACGATCGTCGTCTCTGCCTCTGGTCCATGGAACCCTCCTTGGTCGTTGCCAGGGGACATCCTCCGGTCTGGAAGCCAGCTGGATCTTCTCCTTGGGGGCCTTCTGTAGGGACTGGACGGTCCGGGCTAGGGCAGCAACGCTCCTGGTCAGTTCCTGTACCTGAAAGCGCAGTCTTGCAGGGGAGTAGTCTTCCAGGATCTGGGCATTAGCCTCGGCGGAGACAGGTGCGTCCGGCGCCACCTCCTGGTGGTATGTGAGGGCTTGCCACCTGGGAAGTGTGGCACGGCTGGGCTGCCGCTCCGGTAATGCCTTGATAGCTTTATCTTTGAATTGCGCGAAAGTCAGATCTGGATTCTGCATGGCCAGGAAGTGTAGCTGGGCCCTTTGGTTACTGCACAGGAGCCCTTCAACGAACCGCTCTTTCAGGAGTTTATCTTCATCTTGCATGCTGTTTGGGTCACTTTGCTTGATGGCCCGCAGCGCCTCCTGCAGATTAAGGGCATAGTCCCATAAGCTATCCTGAGGCCGCTGCTTGCACCCATAGAACGTCAATTTAATTTCAGTAGCGGTGCAGGTGTCAAAGGTGGCTTTAAGCTTGGCAAATACTTGTTGCGCAGTTTTCTTGTCCGCAGCGGGCCAGGACTTACTTCCCTCAATGCCGCTCCAAAGAGTTGGCCGATTATCATATGAACCTTCTGAGGCTCCGTCAAGGGATAAAACTCGAGCAGGCTACAAATCCCTTCTTTAAAGTCAGTTAACGTATGAGCTTCTCCAAAGTATCGCAGGAGCCAGGCAGCCCCTGGTAGGTGCGGCATAGAGAAGGGCATTATGGCTGCTGTAGTGGCGGCAGTATCCGGCTGGTTGGTGGGAGCGGTAAGCCATGCGGCCTCTAGCGGTGATACCGGGTTTGTGGCTGCGCTTACCGCAGAATCCGGAAGTGCTCCCGAGTCTGCAGCTGTGGCCGCCGCCTCCGCTCCTCCGGAATCCGACATGGCCGTTCCTCCCTCCTTGCTAATCTGTTGGGGTCGGGGTTCTCCTTCCGGGGTCGGCGCCTCACCGCGTCTTCCGCTCCACGCGCTTTTCCAGCCGGCTCCACCCACGAAGCTATGGCTCCTCCCTTCACACTCCACACGGCGCGGCAATGGCGGATTTTTGGCGGCAAATAGCAATACACAGTCTTTGCAATAAGTCACAGTTCAATCACAGTTCCAAGGCACACATGACCTGATTCCTCAGGCTTAAAGGGACACTGTCACCTGAATTTGGAGGGAACAATCTTCAGCCATGGAGGCGGGGTTTTTGTGTTTTTGATTCACCCTTTCCTTACCCGCTGGTTGCATGCTGGCTGCAATATTGGATTGAAGTTCATTCTCTGTCCTCCGTAGTACATGCCTGCACAAAGCAATCTTGCCTTGCGCAGGCGTGTACTACGGAGGACAGAGAATGAACTTCAATCTAATATTGCAGCCAGCATGCAGCCAGCGGGTAAGGAAAGGGTGAATCAAAAACACAAAAACCCCGCCTCCATGGCTGAAGATTGTTCCCTCCAAATTCAGGTGACAGTGTCCCTTTAAGTAGATCCTGTTCGTGACGCCAAGTTGGATCGCCCCCAGACACAGGGCCACGAGTTACTCGGTACCGGTCCTCTGCTGGCTCAGTTCTGGGGTTCTCACGGTGGCTGGACCCGGTCCGTGACCCTGCTAAGGGGCGTCCAATAAAGGGTGATGGTGCGTAGTGCGAGGAATAACGAGGACACAGGGTTCAGTTTCTTTACCTTTTACTGAAGGTTTCAGGATCCTCAATCCGGGGCACTGTCAACAGGGCTGTCTGAGACCGGCCGGTCCAAAGGCACATCCAGAGTTCCCCTTGCAGGTGGAAATCAGTGTCTACCCACTAGCGCCTGTGTGTTGTAGTTCTTCCCTGCTGAGCATTCAGGATAGTCCTCACAACTTCTGTTCTCGTTCTTTCTAGATCTTTCTCTTCTCCGTCCCCCAGGTATGTTATGGCTATGCGCCTCAGTAGGATGTTGCCGTTCTCGGGGCACGACTCCTACTGGATCTCCTTTGTGCTGATCTCGTTTCTCACTGTTCCACAATATCCTTCGCTTCGTGTCTCTTTCTTAGGATACCGCAGCAAGGTAGTGCAGGCGCGGTTCCGTAACAATCTGTCCTTTCGCTAGGTACCTGCCAGATTTCCCAGTTCTGACAGGTCCTCCCTGGAGCTCTCCCAGGCTTCGTTCTGCCTAACTTCCTGTCCAACCCCTAGTTTTACCAATGTGAGGAGTGGCCCAATAAATAAAGCCTTTTACTCCCCTTAGTGGCCGGAGTGTGAAGTGTAGTGTGTGCTTGGTGATACCTGGTCAGTAGAACTCCTTTAGTGCAGTCAGATGTACCATCACTCCCCTTAGTGGCAGAGCGCCGTTACTGTAATGACCAGATCTCTGGGGCGCTGCAGTTCCATGACTAGAAATTTTCCCAGATAGTCAGAAGACAGAGCTAATATTGAAAGGTTTTAGTGATGTTTTTTGTCCGCGCTTTTAATTTCCTCCAATGCTACAGGTTGGCAATTTGAAATCCCAGGGAAGATAAAAAAAGATCGCCTTGATATCTGATGCGGTGTGCGTTACAACTGTACTGTTTGCTGAGCAAGTTCTGATACGGTACCTTCTACCTGCTGGCCTCATCTTCCCTACCTGAAGCTGCCTTATTCCTAGTCATATTCCCTGGTCTCCTTGTCCCTGGTGCCTGAGTGTTAGATACAGCATAGTTCAGTTCTTGATACATTCCCATCTGCCTGCTGTTCCTGTGGATACTCGTTCCACTTCGTTCCTGGCCTCCTTTTATTTGTAATACTATTACTGAACCGGGTTCCTAGTGATTACTGACTGCGCTCCTATGGAGACTTTTTGCTATCACATGTAATCTGTTGTGAATTCTGCTCTTGGGCCCCCTCCGGTGGTTATGAGTGGTAGTGCTGCGGTAGTTGGATCACAGCATTTATCAGGTGTATCTATTTTTTGCAATTTGGGCTGGGCTATATAGCCTTGCTTGATCCTTTAGTCAGTGCCAGTTGTCCATTGTTTATGGAGGATTCACATCCCTTCTGGTCTCTCCTGTTCGCTGTGCTTTTCTTCAAAGATAAGTCCTGGCTTTGTTTTTGCTGTCCACCTGCTGTGGACCTTCTAATTCTGTGCATTTTTCATGTCTGGTCTTGTCCAGCTTGTTGTGAAGGATTTTTTGCAGCCTAGCTGTGTCTCTGGAGATGCAGATATACCCTCCATGTCTTTAGTCAGATGTGGTGTTTTGTATTTTCTGTGGTGGATATTTTCTAGTGTTTTAATACTGACCGCATAGTACTCTGTTCTATCCTTTCTTTTTAGCTAGTATGGCCTCCTATGCTAAATCCTGATTTCATGTCTGCGTATGTTATTTCCCTCTCCTCTCACAGTCAATATTTGTGGGGAGCTGTCTGTCCTATGGGGATTTTCTCTGAGGCAAGATAGGTTTCCTGTTTCTGTCTTTATTGGTAGTTATTTCTTAGGCTGTGTCGAGGGGTCTAGGGAGCGTTAGGTACCCCCCATGGCTGCTTCTAGTTGCGCTGCTAGTTCAGGGTTTGTGGTCCGTACAGGTACCACCTTCTCCAGAGTACTTCTCATGCTGCTCCAAGGCCACCAGATCATAACAGGTTGGATTCTCTGGAGTTGCAGTTATACTCTCCACATCTTTAGTTAGGTGGTGGAGTTTTGTATTTTCTGCTGTGGATATTTTTGTAGTATTTTTATGCTGACCGCTTAGTATCCTGTCCTGTCCTTTTCTATTTAGCTAGAAGTGGCCTCCTTTGCTAAGCCTGTTTTCTGCCTGCGTGTGTCTTTTCCTCTCCAACTCACAGTCATTATTTGTGGGGGGCTGCCTATGCTTAGGGGGTCTACTCTGAGGCAAGATAGTTTTCCTATTTCCATCTTTAGGGGTATTTAGTCCTCCGGCTGTGTCGAGGTGTCTAGGTTTTGTTAGGCACACCCCACGGCTACTTCTAGTTGCGGTGTTAAGATCAGGATTTGCGGTCAGTATAGTGCCACCTACTCCAGTGAAGGTTTTCATGCTGCTCCAAGGCCACCTGATCATAACAAATCGCTATTTGGCTGTGAGTTTGGTTATAGGTCTGAAGTTATGAATGTGAAGTCCAGGAGGCTTTTGTCTTCTATTGGATGAACCAATAGACTAATTTTGATGCCACTTGAATAACACTGGGTTTTTAATTTTGTATGTAGTATATTATCAACTGTATATCAAAAACTATAGCATTGTATATATCAGTGGAGGTGTTTCAGTATCTTGGTCACAACTAGTCAACATTGACAATTCACCTTGGTCAAGATAGGTCACCATAGACAACAGTACTATAATAAATAGGCTAGATGAGTGTTGTGAATTCTGTGGCAGAGCTCCCTCTTGTGGTCACAAGTGGTACTTCGGCTGATTCTCTCTGTGAGCTTCCGTTGGTGGAGGAAAGTGGTACTGCGGCTTCTGAGTTTCCTTCCTCAGGTGATATGGTGAAGTCGTTAGGTGCTACCCTATTTAACTCCACCTAGTGCTTTGATCCTGGCTTCCAGTCAATGTTCTAGTATTGGACCTGTTTCCTCCTGGATCGTTCCTGTGGCCTGCTGCTTTGCATAGCTAAGTTCCTCTTTGCTATTTGTTTGCTGTTTTTTTTCTGTCCAGCTTGTCTTTTTGTTTTTTCTGCTTGCTGGAAGCTCTGGGACGCAGAGGGTGTACCTCCGTGCCGTTAGTTCGGTACGGAGGGTCTTTTTGCCCCCTTTGCGTGGTTTTTGTAGGGTTTTGTGTTGACAGCAAAGTTACCTTTCCTATCCTCGCTCTGTTCAGAAAGTTGGGCCTCACTTTGCTAAGTCTATTTCATCTCTACGTTTGTCTTTTCATCTTAACTCACAGTCATTATATGTGGGGGCTGCCTTTTCCTTTGGGGTATTTCTCTGAGGCAAGGTAGGCTTATTTTCTATCTTCAGGCTAGCCAGTTTCTCAGGCCGTGCCGAGTTGCATAGGCAGCGTTAGGCGCAATCCACGGCTGCCTCTAGTGTGGTTGGTTAGGATTAGGGATTGCGGTCAACAGAGTTCCCACCTCTCAGAGCTCGTTCTTGTTTTTTGGGTTATTGCCAGGTCACTGTATGTGCACTGACCTCTATGTCCATTGTGGTACTGAATTACCTTTCATAACAGATGAGCTATCCTTTTCTCCTAAAAGGTATATGCTGCTATTAAGGATGGTTAGTTGCTTAAAAAATAGCTCAGCTGTTAGAAATCAACAAATAATGCTGTGTCACAGCTCGACTCCAGGGTTGTTCCGGCGACCTCAGGCTGTGTGTTCCGTTTCCCTCTCTTTTGGACCACAGCATTCGTTGTCTCTGTCTAACTCCTGATAATGTTCTTGTCTCTGCTTTTCTTCGCTGTGCTGCTTCTATGCAGGTGTTTTCACTTCCTCGTTCTGATTTGTTCTAACACATCTTGGGAAGGGCTATTTATACTCTCTGGGCACATGTAGTCTTTGCTGGCTATATTCCAAGTTAGATGGATGTTTGGGTCCCAGCTCCCCAGTAAAGGATTATCTTGCCGGTGTTTTCGCTGTTGCTCTCCTGTGGTTTGTTTGCGTGTTCCTTTTCCCAGCACTCTTCCCACTTTCTTACATTTAGGATCTGAGGGTTTCTACACATATGATGGAAAAATATTTGGAATTGAGAGTCCTCAGTGGTTGATACCTTTTAATGGCTAACTGTTAGTCAGTTAGCCATTAAAAGGTATCAACCACTGAGGACTCTCAATTCCAAATATTTTTCTATCTACTGGCTAACACGGTACCAAGATATTTATCTTTCCTGTACACATATGACTGTCTTTTTGGGTTCCTTTCTGTTTTTCCATCTTTTTTGTGTGAATAAGTCCTTAGCTCTGTGTCTCACCCTCTCTCTGTGTGCACTGCATTGTGGTCAGAAGGTGTTGGAATGGTATGGGTTCTCCTGTGCCACCATCAATAAATGATAAGAAGACAGGAATCCAAAGATCAATTGCTGCGGTTTATTGGTCAACGCGTTTCGAGGTTCGAAACTTCTTCATCAGGACAAAACTACGGCAATCATTACTGTGGTTTTGTCTTGATGAAGAAGTTTGAAACTTCGAAATGCATTCCCAACAAACCGCAGCAATAGATCTCTGGATTCCTGCCTTATCTATCGATGGCAGTGCAGGTGAACCCTTACATGAAGTATTCAAGACACAAAGTCAAGAAAGACAACGGTACATACGTCGATATAAAGCCATGTCCAAATTACCTACAAGGACATATGATCTTTGTATATGAGCATTCCCTGGTAAGGACCCCTCTCTATATGCTAGAATGGAGAGCTCAAACATAACATGAATAACTACCATGTAATGCTACATATTTATTTGAGTACCTATGTATACCTAGATGAGTCTTCCCAGGCCAATTAGAGCTGATTGCCATAAGGTCTGGAAATATTCTAGCCAAATAATTCAACATGGTCAAAAATACCTCAACAGGAAGAGTTCAACAGGGTAAACCTCAGCCAAAAGAAGCCAACATGAACACCATAACTTAGGTCAAAATTGGTCAAAAAGGCTAAAAAACCATAGAAGATTAATGAGGTCAACAAAACATCCATCTACAGGTGAGATCTGAGTAGAATATCACTATCAAGAGGGACTCTCAAAATCATTACAACCTACTGTCAGTCAAGAGAGATGACCAAAGGTAATCATCCCTGGATCCAGAGGTGTCAACAAAATTCAATATTTGGAGATCTGACCGATTATAAAGAAATATGAAGGAATGAATTAGCACTGATTCAGTTTTAACAACAACATGGAGTTAAAAAGTGCCCATTCACATTTAGGATCATATAATGAATATTAACCCTTACCTCAGTAATACGATACGATACGATACACTTTATTGATCCCGTGGGACAAACGATTTCCTATATTTTTCCTTCTTACACCTCAGAAGTATTAGCCGGTTACTGAAGGTGCTCTTCTGTCTCATGAATAGCAGATATAATGGATGTGCATTATTGTTCATAATCGCCATACACTTTCTCAGAGTTCTTCTCTCCACTACCTCCCCAAAAGAGTCCAGCTTGCAGCCCACAGCAGAACTTGCCTTCTTAATAATCTTATTCAGCTTATTAGCATCAGAGGCCCGCACACTACTACCCCAGCACGTGATTGCAAAAAAGATGGCAGTTGCCACCACAGACTGGTAGAACATTTCTAACATTTTGCTACAAACATTAAAAGACCTCAGTTTCCTTAGGAAATACAATCTGCTCATCCCCTTCTTGTAGACAAACTCTGAGTGGCATCTCCAGTCCAGTTTGCTATCCAAATGGACCCCCAAATATTTGTAACTCTCCACCTGCTCTACCTCCTGACCAGCAATAGTGATCGGTAAGCATTCCATCTTTATCCTGCTATAGTTGGCCACCAACTCCTTGGTTTTCTTAACATTTAGTTGCAGATAGTTACCATTGCACCAATCCACGAAATTCGACACCACCCTTCTGTATTCCTCATCCCCCTGATCTCCCCTAATGCATACCACAACCATGGAGTCATCCGAAAATTTTTGAAGGTGGAAAAGTTCAGATTTATACTGAAAGTCTGAAGTATACAGAGTGAAAAGAAAGGGCGCAAGCACCGTTCCCTGGGGGGCACCTACACTGCTCAATAATCTGCTTGACACCACTGCTCCCATCTGTACAAACTGTGGCCGATCTGATAGGTAGTCAGTTATCCAATTTCTCATCCCCTCCTCAACCTTCATATCAGTCATCTTTTTGTGTAGTAAAAGTGGCTGCAGGGAGTTAAATGCACTCGAGAAATCGAAGAACATCACTCGCACCGTGGTTCCGTCAGTCTCCAGAAATGAATGTACCCTATGTAACAGAGAAAGGATAGCATCATCCACCCCCAATCTATGTCGGTAAGCAAACTGAAGGGGATCGATAAAAGCATTGACCCTCGGTCTTAAGTGAGCAAGCAATAATCTTTCCAAGGCCTTCATAGCGTGAGATGTTAAGGCTACAGGACGATAGTCATTTAGGGTTGCAGGAGAAGAAGTCTTGGGTACCAGCACCAGACAGGAAGTTTTCCATAACAGAGCAAAAGAGGGGAGAAGCCAGCGCAGCCTAAGGTTAAGACGCAATACATAAAGTGTAAATGCACATATTAATTTCTAACTGTATTTTCAAAATGAGACATTTAGCAAACAATTGATCAATTCTTTGAGCCACCCCGCCTCTTCACGGCATTCTCATATTGGGGTAGTCCTACAGTACGTTTTTTATATTCGCTGTGCCATAAAGGCCTCCTAAATGAACTAAAAGCAAGACCACATTAAATGCAAGCTGTACCTGGAGCATTACTGAGTCACCCCCATGGCGCCAGAGAAGGCAAGCGAGGATAAAGGTTGGCCAGGTCCAGACAGACATTTCAGATCCAACCTCCACACTGCCCATCCAGTACCACAGATGAAGAGTGAGACAGGCTGAGGCACAGGTGCATAATTAAACAAAGCCTAAGGCAGTGCAGGGCTGCTGTGTGTGTGTACAGCAGCCTATCAATCACAGGAAACACAGAAAGAATGGCGCACATAATCCGGCGAGGCGCACGGCAACAGTGGTGGTCAGCCACTTACCAATATCAAAGCAAAAGAGGGGAGAAGCCAGCGCAGCCTAAGGCTATGACGCAATACATAAAGTGCAAATGCACATACAGTATTAATTTCTAACTGTATTTTCAAAATGAGACATTTAGCAAACAATTGATCAATTCTTTGAGCCACCCCGCCTCTTCACGGCAATCTCATATTGGGGCAGTCCTACACTACGTTTTTTATATTCGCTGTGCCATAAAGGCCTCCTAAATGAACTAAAAGCAAGACCACATTAAATGCAAGCTGTACCTGGAGCATTACCCCAGCACGTGATTGCAAAAAATATGGTGTTAGGACTGGCGGAACGCACCAAAACAGATGGTATAGATGCGTTCGCAGTCCGGGGTCCACCGTGCAGGTGAAAACCTGCTGCTAGCAATTAGCAGACTATATGGCGGTACACTAGAGTATACACGCGTGGGTTAACCTCACCCAGCGTGAAAGAAGCAATCCTGTTAAGGCACAGGACCGCGGTACCGCACCTAAAGCGCGAGCAAGTAGTCAGCGAACTCAACCCCAACTGGGATTGAAGTCCGATTAGACCCTTGCTGGCGCAACACCGCAACTGGGTGTGAAATGAAACAGAAGAGCATGCAGTGCCGCACTGACGAACGCCACTAACCACCCAGGCTTGGGTAAGGAAAGCACAGAGGAAGTGCACGGCGCCGTACTGGCGGTCACAGCAACTGGACGCTATAATGTGTGACTAGTGCTGTAGGATAAGTCGGGCGCTAGGTAGCAGCCATACACCTTCCACGAACAGTCATACTATAGGGTAGGGGTATCCAAGGACGACTTGCACTCACAACATACACACATTAGCAATTGTTTGACAATACTAGCGCATGGCCGTGCGGTCATGCGCAGTTTATATAGCCAACCTACAAAAGAACAGGAGTATGCCCTCATTCGATAGAAAAACATAATAATAGAGCCTAAGTCTAGAAGTGGTGATTTTCCAAAGTGGATATTTTATTAGACAATTAGCTCATAAATTAATACAAAAACGGCTAAAAAGCTCAGATGTGTAAATGCATGACAAAAAAGACAAGGGGGAAAAAACACATAAAAAACAAAATCAGTCTGCCGAGGGGTCCATCCCCATATGCGAATGCTCAGAGTGGATTATAATCAGACATCCCCCAGTCAAGAAGACAAAACGGTTACATAGGGAGCCCATATATATGTATACCCCAGCAGGTAACACTGGAGTTACTATACTCATCGAGCGTAACATGCACGGTGCTTACCCATGTGGGAGAAAAATATGGAGAGACCACGGCAGACTGAAAGGTAGGGCCCCAACGAGCGTTTCACGAAGATGGCTTCCCCTGAGGAAGCCATCTTCGCGAAACGCGCGTTGGGGCCCTACCTTTCAATCTGCCGTGGTCTCTCCATATTTTTCTCCCACATGGGTAAGCACCGTGCATGTTACGCTCGATGAGTATAGTAACTCCAGTGTTACCTGCTGGGGTATACATATATATGGGCTCCCTATGTAACCGTTTTGTCTTCTTGACTGGGGGATGTCTGATTATAATCCACTCTGAGCATTCGCATATGGGGATGGACCCCTCGGCAGACTGATTTTGTTTTTTATGTGTTTTTTCCCCCTTGTCTTTTTTGTCATGCATTTACACATCTGAGCTTTTTAGCCGTTTTTGTATTAATTTATGAGCTAATTGTCTAATAAAATATCCACTTTGGAAAATCACCACTTCTAGACTTAGGCTCTATTATTATGTTTTTCTATCGAATGAGGGCATACTCCTGTTCTTTTGTAGGTTGTATATATTTGGTGGAGTCGCAGCTGCGCTCTCATTTTATGGTCTAGCATTTTGGGACCATATATATTCTATGTATATCCAGCATGTCAGCCATTGTTAACGCAGTTTATATAGCAGCAGCACAGGAAGTGGCCACAGCACTTTTGCCCTTCTAGGACCTGCCAAGAGGACCAATGGAATGTGCTGCAAAGCCTGAGCACATGACCCTCGATCTCCAACGGGAGACCTTACGCTGGGCATGCTCAGTACGTGCAGACAAGGACTTAGTCCCAGAGAAGTCCGCTCGCTGCTGACCAGCACTGACTTTAATGGCAGAGACTGGAGAAGCAGCAGTAACTCTCAGAACAGAGTGAGAATGAGCAAGACACTGGGACCGACGTCCCTGCTGAGCAGACTCCACTGCGGCTGGACAAGAATGGGAGACCGCAGCGGAAGTGGCTCGAGATTCCCCCTGTGCAGAAGCGGGAACTCGACCCCTAACATATGGCACTTGCCACTACAGATTGGTAGAACATTTCTAACATTTTGCTGCACACATTAAAAGACCTCAGTTTCCTTAGGAAATACAATCTGTTCATCCCCTTCTTGTAGACAAACTCTGAGTGGCATCTCCAGTCCAGTTTGCTATCCAAATGGACCCCCAAATATTTGTAACTCTCCACCTGCTCTACCTCCTGACCAGCAATAGTGATCGGTAAGCATTCCATCTTTATCCTGCTATAGTTGGCCACCAACTCCTTAGTTTTCTTAACATTTAGTTGTAGATAGTTACCATTGCACCAATCCACGAAATTCGACACCACCCTTCTGTATTCCTCATCCCCCTGATCTCCCCTAATGCATCCCACAACCATGGAGTCATCCGAAAATTTTTGAAGGTGGCAAAGTTCAGATTTATACCGAAAGTCTGAAGTATACAGAGTGAATAGAAAGGGCGCAAGCACCGTTCCCTGGGGGGCACCTACACTGCTCAATAATCTGCTTGACACCACTGCTCCCATCTGTACAAACTGTGGCCGATCTGATAGGTAGTCAGTTATCCAATTTCTCATCCCCTCCTCAACCTTCATATCAGTCATCTTTTTGTGTAGTAAAAGTGGCTGCAGGTAGTTAAATGCACTCGAGAAATCGAAGAACATCGCTCGCACCGTGGTTCCGTCAGTCTCCAGAAATGAATGTACCCTATGTAACAGAGAAAGGATAGCATCATCCACCCCCAATCTATGTCGGTAAGCAAACTGAAGGGGATCGATAAAAGCATTGACCCTTGGTCTTAAGTGAGCAAGCACTATTCTTTCCAAGGCCTTCATAGCGTGAGATGTTAAGGCTACAGGACGATAGTCATTTAGGGTTGCAGGAGAAGAAGTCTTGGGTACCGGCACCAGACAGGAAGTTTTCCATAACACTGATGAATACTTACAGAATATATATTTACTCTTGTGTCTTTATCTGTCAAAGAATATTTATATTCCATGGAATTGTAGACTTTCAGGTCATTCCATATCTTGCTCCATTTATGTAAAGCACTTTACGTCCAGCTACAAGGCTTGATAAGCTGAAGTATAAACTTTGCTTTGGCTGCAGTCATAGACCATTCATAATTATGATCAACATCCTAAAGAAAGTCCTGGAAAGGAAATATCTGAATTTTCTGGTGTTTATTATGTGACGTGGGACCAAAATAGTGCATTTATAAGTTCTTAAAATGAGATATTTAGTACTGCACACTACAGTGATCCATGAATTCGAAAAAGAGAATTTTCTGATGCGTCAGGGAGTCACTGGATTGGATCTGGGAACTCCTCTTATGTCATAAACAAGTAGGTCCTGATAATTATTTTGAATTTGGATATGTGTGAAAATTCCACATTTTCCAGGATCAGGTTGGCCCGGCAGAATGCCAGAAGTTCTCAGTAATTTTATCTTTAACCACTCCTGAAGGAGGCATCATCAATGGCTTGGCTCACGATGCACCCACAGACTTAGTTCCCTATTTATAGATTGGATAGGATCAGCGCTCTTCCCAATCCTTAATTTGACTGTACAGCTTTGAAATTGCAGCCATACAGTCCTTTCTTTCTCCTCCCTGGCAGTAATCTCAAAATAATTACTGGAAATATTTGCTTGTTTTGTCGTCATACTGTCAAGTCGCTTGTCTATTTGGGCCTACTAAGTCTCTCAGCGCCACTCATTACTGTTGTCCTCCTCCACTGAACAAAGCAATGCCGTCTGTGTACTCCTGTTACCAATTTTGAACTGCATTTAGCCTACTTTTTTATTTTGGGCCTACTAAGTCTCTCTGCACCACTCATTACAGTTGTCCTCCTCCACTGAACAAAGCAATGCCGCCTGTGTACTCCTGTTACCAATTTTGAACTGCATTTAGCCTACTTTTTTATTTTGGGCCTACTAAGTCTCTCTGCGCCACTCATTACAGATGTCCTCCTCCACTGAACAAAGCAATGCCGTCTGTGTACTCCTGTTACCAATTTTGAACTGCATTTAGCCTACTTTTTTATTTTGGGCCTACTAAGTCTCTCTGCGCCACTCATTACAGTTGTCCTCCTCCACTGAACAAAGCAATGCCGCCTGTGTACTCCTGTTACCAATTTTGAACTGCATTTAGCCTACTTTTTTATTTTGAATAAAATTGGTGAATCGAACAATCCATTTATCTCAGAAATTCTCCTAAAACAGATTCACAAACAAGAAGAGTAACGATGTCAGCGTCCAAAATGAAATGACATCAATGATGTTTATTTATCTTCAATAAGCCATATCAAATATGGAGGACCAAAAGAGAAACATCTAATTACATGTTTTGCAATTGGGGCCCTTCGTGAGAAGAAAATCAGGTGAAAACTTTCCTACTTCAACCAAAAGTCTGAAATTTACTTGTTACTAACTGTTGATATTTATTATACATATAACAAGATGTCCTCAGTATTCTTCAGAGCAGCTAAAGAGGACATAGCTGTTACACAAGATTCATCTGCTAATAGGAGGACACAGCTGCTTGTAAAGGGTTAATCTGAGTTTCTAACTACATACTGCACAGAGACGGCTGTAGGATTTACCTGTACTGCAGACAATCTTATATTGTCACATACTGTATATAGCTACATTCGGTTTGCAGAAACTCTCCTGTGTTTACAGGATATATCCAAGCTTAGAAACAGGAATCTGTCAAATAGTGAGACTCCCGACTTTAGACTCCTTCGCTTAAAAGGTCAAAGCTTTTATCACTATATTAGTGAGGATATGTTTTTTTTAAATTCTGTATATTTGAGAAAGGCTTTTAATTGGTTTTATTTTACTATAAGCGGTTTCCAAAGAGGTGATAGTTTGTCTTTCATTTCCAATAACCATAAGCTGAGGTAGTCTAAATGGGTCAAATATGTGCTTGATGAATAAGGTGGACAAATGAGTTTACAAATAAGAAGGCTGGAAAGTGGACTACAGTATACCATTTTGGAGAAACAGTCTACACTACCCAGATAACTGCAATCCGAAGAATTTGGAAAATTGGTTCTAAAGTCCATGGAGATGTGTTCCTGATGAAGAGTCTCAACCTGCAGGATCATAAAATGGTGGAGTAGTGGACAACTTCAGTCAATATTTCAAGTGAGGCTTTTGCCTATTGTTTTTCCAGGTAAGACACTGTAATCTGGTGATGTATACAATTAGCAGATGCACACCTTCTGGCTAACAGGTACCTAAATGACTCTATTTCTTAAGTCCAGACAATTGGCAAAAAGGCCTTAAAAAAGCTTGCAGTGACTGGGCATTGACTAGTGTGGGAGTCCAATGTCGTGTGTTAACCAACGGTCAGTGACACGTTCAGAAAGAGGTTGCCTAATTAGGAGATGACCCAAAGAAGGTAGGAGATTACCCAAAGAAGAACACCATATTGTAAGCAAGCACAGCCCTATAAGAAGAAGCAGAATTTGACTTATTTGATTTTTCAGCCTTTTATCCAGCTAAACCGCCATGAAAAATCCTTTCTTCACAACCCTATACCACCAGGAAGACAAGTCCACCAGATAATTTTTCTTGACCACCAGATAACCTTCCTTGAAACTTCATGAAAAAAAAAAAATCTGAGCCAAAAATACATATTACGGTAAATTGCAGACAATAAAGGTTTTTAGTGGTAGAATTCCAGGACAACCAGGAATACTAAACCCTAAATTGTAGAAACCACTAGGAATATTATAAACCTGTAGACCACATTGGATTCTTACTACTACATAGCATAGTGATTTAGGCATTTGGTGGCACTGCTGCTTGGTTGCTGTAGGTCACTTTGGCAGGGGCTCGGTATATGAACTTGTGATGTTGGGGGGTGTACAGTTTTAATGGTGGACCAGAATAAAGGTATAACTTTTTTAATTTTGTTAAATTATAAAAATTAATTAATTTTGCTTCAGCCTTCTTTCTTCAGTATAACTTTTCTTAACAAGATATCTAGCAATAAATTGCTTTGTGGACATACGTGTAGAAAATCAGTGATGGTGCATCTGGTAATCTCGTAATCTTGCCAGGAATGAGTCGATGAATTAACCTGTGAGGTGCTCAATCTAATGGATATAAATGACTGGCAGGTTGCGATAAGTGTCTACGTAGGCAGCCATTGTTTGACTGGACAAACCTTCTAGGTCACAGATTAGATATAAACGTAATCAGCTTGGAAACTGCCCAATGAGTCACTTATGATAACCGTTATTAATAGTTTCACTATCCCTAATAGTACACAATAATAATGACATAAACACAGGATAGAAAAGAATTCAATCTGATCGCCATTGCTCCTGTCAAGTCAGTGGCTGCATGCGAGAGTGCATGTACCACACCATAGAGGCCAACCAGACAGACACTATGGGGCTCCAGGTGACATACTTGTAGGCACATGATGACTTCTTGAACCTGGCCAGAAAAACTGAATCGTAACAGTGTGTATATTATCCACCCAGAGGTGTAGCTAAGAGTTTAGCTCAGGGGAGCGAAACATCTGAGTGGGCCCTAAACCTGGCAACCATGTTTACAACTACAGTAGTGGACCCTAATCATGGGTTTAGCGGAACCTTGGCAGATGACCGCGCTGTGACTGAAAACAGTGTCCACATTTTACCCCCAGAACTAATGCCCTATGTGAACTACATTGATGGTCTCTGTATGAGAGACACCTGTCTCCTCCATACATCTATGACCTCGTCTCCCGGTACTTACCTACACACAACCTTTGATCCTCACAAGATCTCCTTCTCTACTCCCCTCTTATCTCCTCTTCCCACAATCATATACAAGATTTCTCTCGCGTATCACCCCTACTCTGGAACTCTCTACCACGACACATCAGACTCTCGCCTACCATCGAAACCTTCAAAAAGAACCTGAAGACCCACCTCTTCCGACAAGCCTACAACCTGCAGTTACCACCGATCGACCAAACCGCTGCACGACCAGCTCTATCCTCGCCTACTGTATTCTCACCCATCCCTTGTAGATTGTGAACCTTCGCGGGCAGAGTCCTCTCTCCTCCTGTACCAGTTGTGACTTGTATTGTGTAAGATTATTGTACTTGTTTTTATTATGTATACCCCTTCTCACATGTAAAGCACCATGGAATAAATGGCGCTATAATAATAAATAATAATAATAATAACCAATGGTCACAATACCGAGTGTTCCTATAACAATAATTTTTCTAAAGTGCCCACTTAACATTTGTCCCTTGAGTTCCCCATATACAGTAAAAATGTTCCCTGAGTCTACTCACATACCGTAATATTGTCCTGATTTCCCCATCATCCAGTTATAATGTTCCCTGAGTCCCTCCATGTACAGTAATCACATCCCCTGATTGTTTGTTTATTCATATTGTTTCTTCAATTGACATTGCTGCTGCTTCAGCATTTTTTGTTAAACTCCTTGACTAATTGGGTTTTATAATTCATTTTGTTTACCTGTTTTGTTTTCATCCCAGTCTGATGAAGGTCTATGTGAAAGAGCCAAATGTCACAAGATATTGGGATCTTTAATAAACTAATTGCACATGCAACTATTTGGCCGGCGTCACACTACCGAGTTTTACAGATGTATGAGCGCAGAAAATACGTCCACAAAATACGCATTGCACACGGCCCAATGATTTTCTATGAGGCAGCTCCTATCTGCCGTATATTACGCATCCGTAATATACGGTATGTTACGGGCGTAGAAAATCGCAGCATGCTGCGTTTGTCAGCGTATTGCGCAAAAAATACGCCAATGAAAGTCTATGGGAGCGAGAAAAATACGGATTACACATGGACCAGCAGTGTGAATTGTGAGAAATACGCAGCGGTGTTCTATAGAAAAGCCGGTAATTCAGTGCGGTGTACAGTAAAATCACACTGAGAGGTTAGAATAGAATAGGTAGAATAAATGTCTACACATAGAATAGGTATATATATATATATGTCAGTGAGACACATATATATATATATATATATATATATATATATATATATATATATATATATTTATATTTAATTCAGTGCTAGATAGCAGAAAATCCGGTAATTCAATTGCCGGCTTTTCCTATCTCCTTCCCAAACCCGACAGGATATGAGACATGGTTTACATACAGTAAACCATCTCATATCCCTTCTTTTATTACATATTCCTCTTTACTACTGTAAGAAGTGTCTTTGTGTCAAATTTGGGGCCTCTAGCTATTAAATTAACGGGTTAAATCACAGAAAAAATTGGTGTGGGCTCCCGCGCAATTTTCTCCGCCAGAGTAGTAAAGCCAGTGACTGAGGGCAGATATTAATAGCCTGGAGAGGGTCCATGGTTATTGCCCCCCCTGGCTAAAAACATCTGCCCCCAGCCACCCCAGAAAAGGCAAATCTGGAAGATGCGCCTATTCTGGCACTTGGCCACTCTCTTCCCATTCCCGTGTAGAGGTGGGATATGGGGTAATGAAGGGTTAATGTCACCTTGCTATTGTAAGGCCAGGTTAATAATGGAGAGGCGTCAATTATGACACCTATCCATTATTAATCCAATAGTACAAAATGGTTAATAAAACACACACATTATTACAAAGTCTTTTAATGAAATAAAGACACAGGGTGTTTTAATATTTTATTATACTCTTAATCCACCTATAAGAAAATCCCAAAGAGCATTATCGGTGGTGGAGACCAATTCTATCAGAACTGAATGTGTGTGTATATAGAAAACCACACACTGATGTATATCTATCCAGTATACCACCACCTATGCCTGGACACCTGGACAACTGCAATGTATAACAAATACGACAACAAGGAGCAC
This sequence comes from Ranitomeya imitator, assembly GCF_032444005.1. Taxonomy (NCBI): domain Eukaryota; kingdom Metazoa; phylum Chordata; class Amphibia; order Anura; family Dendrobatidae; genus Ranitomeya; species Ranitomeya imitator. The sequence goes on from NC_091284.1 coordinate 29,712,271, forward strand.
CCAGCAGTCAAAAAGTCCAAATAACAATAATTTTATTATATCACAACATACTAAAAATAGACAAAAGATACATAATGGGGCTAAAAAGATGACTCAAGAGGGTCACCCACAACATGAAAAGCCCAAGGTAGGGTGTCAACCTATCACAGAAACAATGGTAGCAAACAGGGTATAGCGCTTAATATATTAGTGTGGCCACATAAAAGAAAATAGTTTTGGCCATAATCCATATACGCTGTATAGTAACAAAACTTCCCCAAGCTCAAATGAGCCATGTACGTTTACCTGATGCAGATGGTCAATACTGTAGGGACACCCGACCACCCCGACGCGCGTTTCGGTGTGTTACCTTCCTCAGGGGGCGCATAACCAGACAGGGGGCTAGTCCGTATATAAAGGGTTCCGATGATCGGGTGGTGCAGCTGTGTGCAATAGCACTTCCGCGCAGCCTCAGTGAGCCGGGCGCGAGACGACCGGAAGTACGTGGGGCCCCACGTGACCAGGAAGTCCGCGCACGGTCAGCAGAGAGCCGGCGGTAAAGAGTGTGCAAGCGTACAACAGTATACAGCCGGCGCCACCATATTGAAGGAGGGCAACATACGGGCAGAGGGACAAGACGCCGCAGTAGTAAGAGTGAATGAAAATATAACAGGCGCCGGCATACGGTACACAGTACTAGGCGGATACTACCCTGCCATTCTAATGGTAAATATAACTATACAAACAAATATAGATACATGCAGGGCTAATTCGAGAGGACAAACAGTACAGTCCATAGTATGTATTATAGGTGTGTATACATCGCCAGAAACCCCATCACCTCCCACAGTATCCACAGTATACCAATGTATATACAAGTAATACATAACAATATAATAGCTCTAAATACAATTAATACACGTACAAATAGGAAACATTGTGGAGGGGGTACATTGTTTCACAATAATGATCAATCACCGCCATAAATATACACGTTTGCAAAATTGGAAAAGTATGCCCCCAATGTGCAACAAAGGACCGAAATATGCCAGATGGAAGTCTTCCTCTCTTCCAGGCCTCTAGCAGGTTCCCGAAAGTTGCCTACTTTCCTATCCCTTTAAAGGAAACCCTAAAATCCAAAAAGAAAGATAGAAAGAAAAAAGAACAGTTAAAACCACAATAAAAACAAACACGATGCGGGCGTATACCCCGACACAGCAATGAGGTGACTAGAGAAACGGCGCATAACTAATGTTTTCGTTCAATCCCATAGGGGCAACTGTATCCAAAGCCCAAATCCAACGTGTCTCCAACTGACCCAAGCGTTTAAACAAATTGCCCCCACGGATATTAACATTAAGTACATCAATGCCCCGTACTCTAAAGAGGGTACTATCACAGTTGTGTAGGGCCTTGAAGTGCCTCGGGATGGTTTTTAACATAGATGGATCTTGTTGGGTAGCAGCGGCTTCAATTCCCAGCACGTGCTCCCTGATTCTCACTTTCAGTTGTCTCGTTGTCATCCCGATATAAATTAATCCGCAGGGGCAAGTTGCATGATAGATAGTGTATCTAGTGGTACATGTGATCCATTTACGAATGGTGTAACTCCTATTCCCATTTGAATTTGTAAATACTTTACACCTATCCATATTTGGGCACGCGACACAACGGCCGCAGGGGGCACAGCCACCTCTAGATGCAATGTCGTCAAGGAAGGTTTTAGATCCCTGACCCACATAATGACTTTTAACCAAATGGTCCCTTAGGTTCCTAGCCCGCCTGAACGTTAACAATGGTCTCTTGGGAAGAAACTTGCTGATGACTGGATCAACTTGTAAAATAGGCCAGGCCTTGGTAAGTGCCTCCCTAATTCACCTTAATCCACCTGAAGACCCTTGTCACCTGAAATAAAGTTAAAAAAACAAGCAACAATATTCTATACCTTCCGTCGTTACAGTCTTGTCCCACGCTGTAAATCCATCTGAAGGGGTTAAGTCACTTGTTTTTATTATGTGTACTTGTTTTTATTATGTATACCCCTCCTCACATGTAAAGCGCCATGGAATAAATGGCGCTATAACAATAAATAATAATAATAATAATAATAAATCATTTTACACCCAGGAGCTCTGCTAATGCAGCTGTGTTTCTGGCTGTAAAACTTGGTGAATGAATGGAATGCAGGGGAATGTACTGTAGTTACTGCGAGTTGCGGTGATGCGCCCTATGCTGGATGAACTCATATGAACTCGAGCCTGGGAACTTTTCAGAATATTTAAAAAAATAACCAATAAATTTCATTCAACTTCACAATTGCGTTCCACTTGTTGTTGATTCTTCACCAAAAATTAACATTTGGTATCTTTATGTTTGAAGCATGATATGTGAGAAAAGGTTGAAAAGTTCCAGGGGGCCGAATACTTTCACAAGGCACTGTATTTGCCATTAAAAATTCAACCTCTTCAGCACCAAGTTTTCACTTTAAAGGGAACCTGTCACCCCAAAAATCGTATCTGAGCTAAGCCCACCTGCATCAGGGGCTTATCTACAGCATTCTGTAATGCATTCTGTAATGCTGTAGATAAGCCCCCGATGTAACCTGAAAGATGAGAAATAAAGGATATATTATACTCACCCAGGGGTGGTCCCGCTGCGGGCCGGGTCCGATGGGTGTCGCGGTCTGGGTCCGGCGCCTCCTATCTTCATTCGATGATGTCCTCTTCTTGTCTTCTTGCAGCCGCTCCGGTGCAGGCGTACTTTGCCTGCCCTGTTGAGGGCAGAGCAAAGAACTGCAGTGTGCAGGCGCCGGGCCTCTCTGACCTTTCCCGGCCCATCGGACCCGGCCCGAAGCGGGACCGCCCCTGGGTGAGTATGATCTAACCTTTATTTATACATCAGGGGCTTATCTACAGCATTACAAAATGCTGTAGATAAGCACTGATGCTGGTGGGCTAAGCTCAGATATGATTTTTGGGGGTGACAGGCTCCCTTTAATGACTGGGCCAAATTTTACAATTACGACAACAGTCACTTTATGTGTTAATAACTCTAGATCCCAGTGATTCTGAGACTGTTTTTTCATGGCATATTGTACCTCAGGATAGTGGTAAAATTTATTTGATATGACTTGCGTTTCATTTGATGAAAATTTGTAAAATTTAGAACATTTTAAATTTAAATTTTTTTTGCCTCAAACCAGAGCTATGTCACACAAAATAGTTCATAAATAGCATTTCCCACATGTCTACTTTACATCAGCACAATTTTTGAAGCATAATTTTTTTTTTCGTTAGGAAGTTATAAGGGTTAAAAGTTGACTGGCGATTTCTGATTTTTCCAACAAAATTTACAGAACCATTTTTTTTAGGACCGCATCACATTTGAAGTGACTTTGAGGGGTCTATAAGTGCTTCTCAATAAATTAGGATATCATCAAAAAGTTCATTTATTTCAGTTCTTCAATACAAAAAGTGAATCTCATATATTATATAGAGTCATTACACACAGAGTGATCTATTTCAAGTGTTTATTTTTGTTAATATTGATGATTATGGCTTACAGCCAATAAAAACCCAAAAGTCATTATCTCAGTAAATTAGAATACCTTGTAACACCAGCTTGAAAAAATGATTTTAACATTCGAAATGTTGTGCTACTGAAATGTATGGTCAGTAAATGCACTCAATACTTGGTCGCGGCTCCTTTTGCATGAATTACTGCATCAATTCTGCGTGGCATGGAGGCGATCAGCCTGTGGTGCTGCTGAGGGGTTATGGAAGCCCAGGTTGCTTTGATAGCTGCCTTCAGCTCGTCTGCATTGTTGGGTCTGGTGTCTCATCTTCCTCTTGACAATACTCCATAGATTCTCTATGGGGTTAAGGTCAGGTGAGTTTGCTGCCAATCAAGCCCAGTGATACTGTTGTTTGTAAACCAGGTATTGGTACTTTTGGCAGTGTGGACAGGGGCCAAGTCCTGCTGGAGAACGAAATTTCCATCTCCAAAAAGCTTGTTGGCAGAGGGAAGCATGAAGTGCTCTAAAATGTCCTGGTAGACGGCTGCGCTGAGTTTGGTCTTGATAAAACACAGTGGACCTACACCAGCAGATGACATGGCTCCCCAAACCATCACTGATTGTGGAGACTCCACACTACACTGTGTTCCAAATTATTATGAAAATTGGATTTAAGTGTCATAACGACTTAATTGTTTTGTTTTTCAAATAAACTCGTGGATGGTATTGTGTCTCAGGCCTCAATGGATCACTGAAATCAATCTTAAACACATGTGATAATTAGTTTTCCAGGTGATTCTAATTAAAGGAAAACTACGTAAAAATGATGTTCCACATTATTAAGCAGGCCACAGGTTTCAAGCAATATGGGAAATAAAAAGGATCTCTCTGCTGCTGAAAAGCGCTAAATAGTGCAATGCCTTGGACAAGGTATGAAAACATTAGATGTTTCACGAAAACTTAAGAGTGATCATCATACTGTGAAGAGATTTGTGACTGAAACAGAGCACAGACAGAGTTCATGCAGATAAAGGCATAATGAGGAAGGTTTCTGCCAGACAAATTCAATGGATTAAGAGAGCAGCTGCCAAAATACCATTACAAAGCAGCAAACAGTTATTTGAAGCTGCTGGTGCCTCTGGAGTCCCTCGAACCTCAAGGTGTAGGATCCTTCAAAGGCTTGTTGTGGTGCATAAACCACATGTAACTTGGCCTGTTAGGAGGTTTTGGAGTTAAATAGCTTTTTTTTGTTCAGTGAATGTGACCTCCTAATGCTGCAAATTCCACAATTGAGCATTTTTAGTTCTTTAAAACAGATCAAATGTTTAGAAATTCTACTGTGCCTAATAATTTGGAACAGTGCATTTTGAGTTTTTATTCATTTTGGAGATTATACTGTTATCATTGGGAGGTTTCTTCAATAAAATTCGATGTATAATCTAACGGGAGATTAGGAAAATCCAAGAAAAATGTCATTTGCATAACAATTTGGAACATGATGTAGACCTCAAGCAGCTTGGATTGTGGCCTCTCCACTCTTCCTCCAGACTCTGGGACCTTGATTTCCAAATGAAATGCAAAATTTAAATTCATCTGAAAACAACAACTTGGACCACTGAGCAACAGTCCAGTTCTTCTTCTCCTTGGCCCAGGTAAGAGGCTTCTGGTGTTGTCTATTGGTCACGAGTGGCTGACACAAGGAATGTGACACTTGTAGTCCATGGCCTGGATACGTCTGTGTATGGTGGCTCTTGAAGCAATGACTCCAGCAGAAGTCCTCTCCTTGTGAATCTCCTTCAAATTTTTGAATGGCCTTTTCCTAACAATCCTTTCAAGTTTGCGGTTATCCCGGTTGCTTGTGCACCTTTTTCTACCACACTTTTTCCTTCCACCCCACTTTCCATTAATATTCTTGGATACAGCACTCTGTGAACAGCCGGCTTCATTTGCAATGACCTTTTGTGGCTTCCCCTCCTTGTGGACTGTGTCAATGACTGCCTTCTGGACATCTGTCAGGTCAGCAGTCTTACCCCATGACTGTGGAGCTACTGAAACAGACTAAGGGACCTTTTTATGCGCTTAGGAAGCCTTTGCAGGTGTTTATTGTTAATTATTCTATATTACAAACGCTATATCTACTATCTATCAGACTAATTTTTTATGTAGACTCTATCTGATCCTTAGGTCACTTGGACCATTTAAAGAGGATTTTCTACCCTTTTATGAATACATGTTTTTTTATTGATAATCCGTAAGTTAACAACGCATATTTGTTTGTCTTTTATATAACCCTTGGCACTTTTCCATACTGGTCAGACCGACTTTATTTTGCACATCGTGTCTTCACAGTTTTAACTTACATGGTTGTTGTTTTGGAAATTTTACATTTTAAAATTGATTATAAAAAAGTGTTGAAAAAAGTGATAGCTTTTTTTCTTTTCTCTGATGTATAACTTAAGACCTTGTGCCTTCTTTTCGAGAAAATTTTCCTCTGCTGAGAGGAATTATGATGTGGGTAACCGGGAGCTGTTGGCCATTAAATTGGCATTTGAAGAATGGAGGTACTTTTTGGAGGGGGCTACCTATCATATCACTGTCATTATGGATAACTAGAATCTGTCTTACATCGAATCTGCCAAACGTTTGACCCCAAGATAGGCTAGGTGATGACTTTTTTTTTCCCCGATTTCAGTTTTCTATTACTTTCAGACCAGGGTCCAAAAATGTGAAGGCTGATGCTTTATCTCGTAGCCTGGATCCAGTTTCACCTCCTGAACCTCCTTCCTCCATTCTTCAGCGTGGAGTAGTGGTGGCTACGGTGTCCTCGGCATTGGAACGAGAGATTGGTGAGGCCCAATCTCTTGCTCCTTCGTCCGTACCCGATAATAAGTTCTTTGTACCTGTCCAGTATCCGTTAAGGGTGCTTCAGGAATTCCATGACTCAGCTCTTAGTGGGCATCCTGGAATCTTGGCCACGCGTAAAGTCATCACTAGGCTTGGGTTTGTGTCTTAATGTGAAACTTGTGCTTGCGCTAAAACCTTCAGTAACTGGCTGGCCTGGGAATTGGTGCCACTGCCAATTCCAAATAGACCGTGGACTCATCTGTCCATGGATTTTATCACCGATCTTCCCCCCTCTAATGGCAAAACCGTGATCTGGGTAGTTGTTGATAGGTTCAGTAAGCAGGCGCAGTTTGTACCTTTGACGGGCCTCCCTAATGCTGAGATTCTATCAAAACTATCCATTGAGCATGTGGTCCAATTGCATGGTGTGCCTCTCAGTGTGGTGTCTGATAGAGGGGTGCAATTTTTGGAAAAATTCTGGAGGGCCTTTTGTAAAAGGCAGCGTATCAGTCTGTCCTTTTCATCGGCCTACCATCCCAAGACCAACGGTCAGACTGAAAGGACTAATCAGTCTTTGGAGCAGATATTGCGATGTCTTGCTACGTCCAGACAGGATGATTCGTGCTCTGTGGTACCCATGGTGGAATTTGCATTCAATAATCATGTTAATCAGTCTACTGGTACTTCCCCGTTCTTCTGCAACTATGGGTTTCACCCTCACTTTGGTGAGTTTTCCCGGCTGGATTCGGGGTGTCCAGGGGCTGATTTGGCCTTTCCTGGAGGGAGTTTCAGAGAAACATTGGGGATGCTCAGGGCAAGTATAAATGTTTTGCCGATAAACGATGTTTTGTGGGGCCGGCTTGCCAGCTGGGGGATAAGGTATAGTTATCCACTAAGAATACTAGATTGAGGATTCCCTCTGCTAAGTTGGGTCCCAAGTTTATTGGCCCTTATGAAATTTTAGAAGTGGCCTTCTGTCTGCGCTTGCCTCCGTCGTTGCGGATCCCCAATGTATTCCATAAGGCACTTCTGAAGCCATCGGTTCCTTCCTCAGGTGAGTCTCCCTCACACCCGCCGCCTGTTGTGGTGGATGGCCAGACCGAATATGAGGTGGAACGGGTGGTGGATTCTTGAATGCTCCACCATTCACTGCAGTACTTGGTCCATTGGAAAGGTTACGGTCCTCAGGACCGGTCGTGGGTGCCGGCGCGTTCGGTCCATGCAGATCGGCTGGTCAGGGCCTTTCACGCTTGTTATCCAGGGAAGCCTGGGGGTCTGGTGTCCCCCCATTGAGAGGGGGGTACTATCATGATCTAGTCCTGAGTTTGTTTTAAGCTGCCTTGTCTCTGGACTGGTCATGTGGGAGTTAATCCCCTCTGCCTTGTTTTGAAGCTGGCTGGGCTATTTCAGTCCTCTGCAGCCTGCTGGCCAGTGTCAGTTATAGTTCATGCTTCCCAGCTTGAGCCCCTGACCTGTATTAGTGATCCTTGTGCCTGTGACTGCTTGTACCCGTGTATGACTCGCCTCTTGTTTTCTGTCTCTGCTACCACGCTCCCCAACTGGCTTCGACTCCGGCTTGTATTTCGACTTCATCTTACGTTTTATGTTTTGGTTACCACGTTCCTGGTAGGTTCTGATTTCTTGCTTGTCCCTGACTATTCTTCTGACTGCCCCTGTGTACTGCGCTGACCTCTCTATGTATGACCTTGGCTTGTCTGACTACTCTTTCGTTACCTGTGGCACCTGTGCTGCTGTTCAGTGTTGCTACACTGTGTATACAACCTCTCTTCCCTCACCAGCACCCACTGGTGGAGGTGGCACTATACTACACTGCAGCAGCACATTACACACATACTGGTAGACCTTCAATTGTACTTGCATAGCTATCCACCAATGACCCATGGTTTATCCAATATATCGTCAGTGTCCCAAGGTCATTTTCGGTCTACAGAGGTATTCTAAGGCAAAGATTTGAAGGCCAGAAAACCTTTTTAGTCTGGGACCAGCCCTTAGTCATGGTTTGGACATGATACAAACTCAAAATTCTATCTGGAAATCTAGGGACTCCAGTGCCAAAACCGTAACAGGACCCCTTCCCAACACATGTTGTATCATTTATAATACTGGTGATACCAGCTCAGATTCCAGTTTACTGGTGGGGCTGCTACCTCTACACTCCAGTTCCGTCAAGGCTGCGGCTGGGATCAGAGCACGTGTGGGTAGACCTTCAATTATACATACGTAACTCCAAAAATGGCTCATGGTTGACCAATGGTCATTGTTGATCTACAAAGGTATTCAAAGGCAAATAGTTGAAGGCTACAACCCCTTTATAGTCCTGGACCGGCCTTTCATCGTGGTTTGGACATGATATAATTTCAGAGATCAGAATAACTTCTTAAGTGGAGAAGATGATGATGATGGTGATGAATGATCTTCAACATTTGGTAATTAGGCTTCTGTATCTTCAAGTCAGAGACTGGATGCAAGCGATGGAAAGGTGAGCAGAACATTTAGATAGATGCACAGTAGATGCACATTTATTGGCTGATTGCATCTTTCCTGGTTCATGCCACGTCTTATTTGTCACATAAGCCTTCGTATCCCATCATCCTCATCTTCCTCCAAACAAATATTATCAAACTTGTGTGCTCAGAAAAAAATGAGGTTATCAACGCCAGTAAAGCAAACAGAAAGTAGATATAAAATGACCTCCATCAGGAGAGCTGCATACTTCCAACTTGGCAGCAAGGGAGAACAGCAATGGAACACTACACCGTCTGCTGGGTGGCCGCCATCCTCATCCTCAGTACTGAAGCCTACGCAACTCTCAACTGTAAGTGTCAAATAGGGGAATAATTATGGGATTAGGTTCTCTGTCTTTCCGTGTTAATTCATCCTGAACTCCTGGTGCATGAACGAAATTAGAGGAAAGCTAAATATTAAGAAACACAATGTCACAGAAGGGGATTATAATACCGGGGCGCCCTGCTTCATCCAACACACTGCTTCCTATTCTGCCCCTATTTGTCCAAGATGCAAAACCTAGAAATGGGCATCAAATTCCGATCTGCTTCTCTCTGTAAACGTTCTGCTTCTCTTTGTCCACAGACAGGTGCGGGGTGCAGCCCAAGTCCAGGGATGAGTGTGGCTACAAGGGCATCACATCCGTCGAGTGCCTGAAGAAAGGCTGCTGCTTCGATGATGCAGTGGAAGAGAGTATCTGGTGCTTCACACCATGGAAGCTCGAATGTAATGCTGTAAATTCATATATAAAATATTAATTATCTATATACGGTATCTATTATCTATCTAGCTACCTGTCTATCTATTATCTATCTATTATCTATCTATTATATATTGATCTATCTATTATATATTGATCTATCTATTTATCTATGTATGTATCTATCTGTTATCTATTATATATCTATTATCTATCAATCATCTATTATCTATCTATCTATTATCTATCTATTATCTACTTATTATCTATTACACAGGGGAACAATTTGAAAAACATTTTCTGTTGAGTTCGGTTTTTGAGCTGATTTATACTAAAATTGGCATGCTGATTCCAAAAATGTAGTCAGTTTTTTTCTAGCACGTCAAGTTTTTCCTCCATAACTTACCCGCCAGAGAAGTAGAATTGCACTGATATCTGTAATAAGACTTGTTATCTGATTACAATTCGACTCATATAGAGCTACGTGGCAACTTGTAAGAGTAGTCACAACTTTGTCATGCCTATTTCTTATATATTTCATTTTTTGTTCATATTTGTACTATTTAAAAAAAAACAACACTTTTTAGGTACAGTAGTTTACATAGTTTTGAGAAGACAAAAATCCTATAGTTCAAAAACTTGACGTGATAGAGAAAAACTGAGATCATTTCTGGATTCAGCATCCAAAAATTAGTTAAGAACAGTTGTCTGACCTAACTCCTAAAAAATTGTGTTCCCCAGTCTATCTATCTATTGTCTATTATCTATTATTTATTATCTATCTATCTATTGTCTATTATCTATTATTTATTATCTATCTATCTATCTATCTTTCTATTGTCTATCTATCTATTATCTATGTATTATTTATTATCTATCTATCTATCTATCATCTATCTATTATCTATTATTATTATCTATCTATCTATCTATCTAATAATAAAAAATCTTTATTTTTATATAGCGCTAACATATTCCGCAGCGCTTTACACACATTATCATTGCTGTCCCCATTGAGGCTCACAATCTAAATTCCCTGTCAGTATGTCTTTGGAATGTGGGAGGAAACCGGAGTGCCCGGAGGAAACCCACACAAACACGGAGAGAACATACAAACTCTTTGCAGATGTTGTCCTTAGTGGGGCTTGAACCCAGGACTCCAGCGCTGCAAGGCTGCTATGGTAACCACTGCGCCACCGTGCTGCCCTATCATCTATCTATCTATTATCTATCTATAGATCATTCTATCATCTATCTATCCATTGTCTATCTATCTATCTTTCATCTATCTATCATCTATCTATCTGTCTATCTATCTATCTATCTATCTATCTATCTATCTATCTATCTATCTATCTATCTATCATCTATTATCTATCTATCTATCTATCTATTATCTATCTATCTATCCCTCTATCTATCTATCTATCTATCTATTATCTGTGTATTATCTATCTATCTATCTATCTACCTATCTATCTATCTATCTATCTATCTATCTATCTATCTATCTATCTATCTATCTATCTATCTATTATCTATCTATCATCTATTATCTATCTATCTATCTATCTATCTATCTATCTATTATCTATCTATCTATCTCTCTATCTATCTATCTATCTATCTATATATGTATCTATTATCTGTGTATTATCTATCTATCTATCTATCTATCTATCTATCTATCTATCTATCTATCTATCTATCGTCTATCTATCATCTATCTATCATCTATCTATTATCTATCTATATTTCTATCATCTATCTATCTATTATCTATGTATTATCTATCATCTATCTATCTGTTATCTATCTATTATCTATTATCTATCATCTTTCTATCTATCTCTCCAGCCCTTGGCCTCATAGTAGTCACATGGACAGCATCCATGGTGCGCCATTGACATTGGACTTTCCTTTTTCCCACATTACAGCCACAGAATGTAATGCTGCTGAACCCAAAGCCAGAGTGAACTGCGGATATCCCGGAATCTCCGATAACGACTGCACAACTAAAGGCTGCTGCTTTGACTCCAGCGTCCCCGATGTTGCATGGTGCTATCAGCCGGAATTACAAGCAGGTAACACCAGATGGAACCTATAAAGAGCACATATAGGATTCTAATGACCGCCGATACGTCTTTTTACTGACCCGAGATATAAGAGGACAGCCTCCCCATACAGGAGACAATCCCGCAGCCGTCAGCTGTACACTATATCAGCGCTGGCACCGTCCAAATCTGTTTAACCTCTGAGATGCTGTTGTCAAAAGTGACTACATCACACAAATGGTTAACAGAGTGTGGGGGCTTCCTATTTGTCCCCAATTGGCACCCAGAGATCATGACTGTGTGGTCCTGATGGTTGCCATGGCGCTTCATGGCCAAATAGCCAAATAGCGGCCTTCGAGTCTGCCGGCTACAGCGGCCTGTTCAGAAGTTAACAACATTTAGGTGGTAGAAATACACTTCTTCATTCCCGTCATGCCACTTTGCATTAATTCCTGAATATCACCTGAAGGGTTAGTAAACTACCTGACTGCATTTTTCATTTTTTCGAGGGGTGCAGTTTTTAAAACAGTATCACTTTTGGAGGTTTTCCAATATATAGGACCCCCAAAGTCACTTCAAACCTGGATAGGTCTCTAAAAAAAATAAGTTTTGCTAATTTCCATGAAAAAAATGAAAAATGACTGCTCCATTTTTAAACCTTCTAAAACGCTAGCAAAATAACATATCATTTTACAAATGGTGCTGATGTAAAGCCGACATATGGGAAATGTTATTTATTAATGTTTTTTTTCTGTGGTATGACTATCTGGATTAAAAGGATATTCATTCAAAGTTTGAAAATTGCTAATTTTATTTTAAATGTTTGTCAAATTTTTTTATATTTTTTATAAATACAAAACATATCGACCTAAATTTACCATTATCATAAAGTATAATGTGCCACGAAAAAAAAAAAAACAGTCGAAAACCACTGGGATTTATTAAAGCGTTCCAGAGTTATTACTACATAAAGTGACACTAAAGGGTTAAAGGAACAATGACGTGAAAATAGTAAAGCTACTTCCGGTTTTACACATCCATGTTAGCATGGTCCGATTTACTATGATACTGCTGAGTTTTGATTAAGGGTCCCACGGCAAGTCTGTACATCATGATCCCTCCTCAACCCTGATGAACAAATGCAAGAAAACAGCATAAAGAGAAGAAAAGTGATAGCACAAAAGAATATCAGTCTGTAGAAAGTCCAGGAGTTCATTTCCTTCCATTTTCAACTGAGATATAGCGTCAGATATGAGATTTAGTCAAGGGGGAGGATCTTAGCTTTATCGGTCTCTTGTTTCACCTGGAGGGGAGAGGCTCCTGCTGCAGCCAGCCAGAGGTTTCAGAGAAGAAAGCAGGAAAAATGACTGTTCTCTTGAGACAAGCGTTTCAAATTTTATCCATGACCTGATAGTGAAAGAAGGAGACAGAAGGAGATTTCTTTGATGAGATACATTAGAAAGTTTATGAAATAAAAATGAAAACAAGGGTTACTCTTAAACCCTTTGATGACCGCCGATACGCCTTTTAACAGCAGCAGTTAAGGGTACTTAAGCCACAGTGCCGCTTTTTAACGGCACTGAGGTTTAAGTGTATTGTGTTCCCCAGCGTCGGAATTTCTCCGAGGGTGGCTGAGACCCCAGAAAACATGATTCGGGTTGGTTTTTACCAACCATGATGTTGCGATTGCCGTTATTAACGGTATAAAGGCGATGGCAAAAAAAAATTCACATTTTCCATTTTCTCTGATGTGTGATCACATCACAGGAGAGGTAAATAGGATCCCCCGGTCCCCCGATCACCCCTCTGGTACCCCTGGTCTCCAGGCATTCCCCTGTGCCACCGCATCTTCTTCCGTCAGAAAATGGCAGGCGCATGTGAATTGCTTCCGCCGAGATCTGACGGCTGGCACCCAGCAACATTAGAAAATTTTTCCTATTGTTTCATTTTGATCACTGATAGACCCTATCACAGTGATCAAAATATAAAAAATAGTACATAGAAGCCCCCTTTATCACCCCTTAGTTAGGGGAAAATAACAAAATAAAAAATATATATTTATTTCCATTTTTCCATTAGGGTTAGAGTTGGGCTAAAGTGAGTTGGGCTAAGGTTAGGGTTAGGGCTGGGGTTAGGGCTAGGGTTAGGGCTAGGATTAGAGTTAGGGCCAGGGTTAGGGCTATGGTTAAAGTTATGGTTAAGGTTGGGATTAGGGTTAGGGGTGTGTTAGGGTTAGGCTTGTGGTTAGGGTTATGTTGGGGTTAGGGTTAGAGGTGTGTTGGGGATAGGTTTGTGGTTAGGGTTATGGTTAGGGTTGGAATTAGGGTTAGGGGTGTGTTGGGGTTAGGTTTGGAGTTAGAATTGGGGTTTCCACTGTTTAGGTACATCAGGGGGTCTCCAAATGCGACATGGCGCCACCATTGATTCCAGCCAATTCTGCTTTCAAAAAGTCAAACGGTGTTCCGTCCCTCCCTCACTTCTGAGCCCTGCCATACACCCAAACAGTAGCTTTCCCCCACATACGGAGTATCGGTGTACTCAGGAGAAATTGCACAACAAATTTTGTGGTCCATTTTCTCTTGATATCTCCTTGTGAAAATAAAAAAATTGGTTCCATTGTAAAAATTTTTGTGCTAAAAGCACCTGAAGGGTTAATCAACTTCTTGAATGTGGTTTTGCGCACCTTGAGGGGTGCAGTTTTTAGAATGGCGTCATTTTGAGGGCATTTTCCGTCATATAGGCCCTCCAAAGTCACTTCAAATGCAAGGTGGTCCCTACAAAAAATGGTTTTGTAAATTTTGTTGGAAAAATGAGAAATTGCTGGTCAACTTTTAACCCTTATAACTTCATAACAAAAAAAAATTTGTTTCCAAAATTGTGCTGATGTAACGTAGACATGTGGGAAATGTTATTTATTAAGTATTTTGCATGACGTGACTCTCAGAACATTTCAAAGTTTAAAAATTGCTACACTTTCCAAATTTTCGCCATATTTCCGTTTTTTTTTTCCATAAATAAACACAAGTCATATCGAATAAATTTAACCACTAACATGAAGTACAATATGTCATGAAATAACAATCTCAGAATCAGCGGGATCCGGTGAAGTGTTCCGGAGTTATAACCTCATAAAGTGACAGTGGTCAGATTTGTAAAAATTGGCTTGGTCATGAAGCACAAAATTTGCTCTGTCACTACGGGGTTAAAGTTCTTGGAATGCAACAATGCAAAAAAAAAAAAAATTGCTTCGTCCTCAAGGACAATAATTGTCCCGACCTAAGTGGATTACATAATAAGCATGTTTATTGGTCGACCATAAGATTTTTTTTTATAGTGTCTGATTTCTGCCCATAAGAACAATATAACAAGTCGATGATGATGATGATGATTCCCTATTTCAGTGGAACGTGACTGCGGCGTCATTGAACCAAAGAAGAGAGCAAACTGTGGCTCTCCAGGTGTGTCCCCCGATGAGTGCAAGGAGAGCGGATGCTGCTTCGACAGCAGTGTGGCCGATGTGCCCTGGTGCTTCAAGCCAGAGGTCAAGAAAGGTAAAAACTACTCAAAAAATTCTATCAAAACTATACACACTTCTCCAGTGTTACACTCCTAATCTGCAGCCAAAGGCCCACGGTTATTGCTCCTTGTAAGACTACGACCACTTTTCTAGTCATTTTCCAACTTAGCAAACTACCAGAAATAGCTACTTGGTAAATTAAGGGTTAAAAATTCCATATATATATATATATTTTTTATTTTCTAAGTCTCCACATGGCTCCAGAGGTATCGTACTTTTTTATTCGATTAAATTTTTGGCGGACTTTACTAAGCGGGTGTGTCTAAAGATAAAGACACGCCCCTGAGGAGCTTTGAGCCACACTCCCCTTGGTAAAGACCAGAAAAATAAGCCATAAATAATAAGGCCCATATCTCTGGTGCATTTATAACTAAAACACACAGAAAAAAAACCCCAGAATATTCAGAGGAGTAGTAAAAATAAAAAAAAGTCAAAAAGTGGACACTTTGGACCCTTAAAACTGCCATTTAAAAAAAAAAAAAATTTCCATAACTTTTATTTTTCAATACCAAGGGTTTGTTTTTTTGTAGGACGAGTTTTAATTGTGAATGATAACATTCATATTACCGTATAATGTACTGAAAAGCAGAAGACTGCCTAAATGGTGAAAAAAATAAAAATTGCAATTCCGCCACTGTTCTTCGGGTTTTGTTTTTTACGCTGTTCATTTTGCGGTACAATTACAGACAATACCAAATGTAAACTATTTTTAAAATTTATTATTTTTTATACTATTTATTTATTATAAATTTGTATTTATTATTTTTTTAATCTTTTTTTGTATTTACCATTTTTATATTATTTTTTTAATTTATCATTTTTATACTAATTTTTTTTTATCTATTATTCTTTATGCTATTTTTTATTTATTTTGTGTCTATTTTTTAATTTATAATATACCTTTTTATTATTTTTATGCTATTTTTTAAAGTTATTTTGTACACTTTTTTTAATGTATTATTTTAATGGCTTAAAAAATATTCTGAACTTTGCAAACAAAATTAGGGTTATGTCATCAGTAACTTTTTTATTTTTCCATTGACAGACTTGTATAAGGGATTGTTTTTTGCATGACAAACTGAAGATTTTAATCATACAATTTTAAGGTACATGTGAGGTCTTAATCACATTTTTGTGTGGATCTGCACCACTGAAAAGACGGCAGACCTGGCTGTTCAATTTTTTCTTTTGCTTATGGGGTTAAATAATTTTTTTTTATAGGACTTTTTTATTTCTTTATTTTTAAATTGGGAAAGAGGTAGATTTAAATAATTTAATTAGATATATATTTATTTCATTATATAGTTAAGCTTTTTTTAAATGATTATTTTATTAATTATTGCTTTATTTTTTAAATCTCAGAGGCTTGATTGCTTGTACTATATATGCAATACTAGAATATAGCAATATATAATGAAATTACTGACTTCATAGGTTGACCAAGATGGCATTGATGGGAGCCCTCAGTAGGCTCCCTACTGATATAAAGACCCTTTGGAACCCCCCCTATCATGATCACAGTGGGGACCATTAGGCATCAAAACAATTTGAATCAATCCTTCGATTTGAATCTAATTGTTGGAGATTGATGGCAGCCTTTACAGTGCCTTGCGAAAGTATTCAGCTCCCTGGAACTTTTCAACCTTTTCCCACATATCATGCTTCAAACATAAAAATACGAAATGTGAATTTTTGGTGAAGAATCAACAACAAGTGGAACACAATTGTGAAGTTGAACGAAATGTATTGGTTATTTTAAATTTTTGTGGAAATTCATAAACTGAATAGTGGGGCGTGCAATATTATTCGGCCCCTTTACTTGCAGTGCAGTAAACTCACTCCAGAAGTTCATTGTGGATCTCTGAATGATCCAATGTTGTCCTAAATGCCTAATGATGATAAATATAATCCACCTGTGTGTAATCAAGTCTCCGTATAAATGCACCTGCTCTGTGATAGTCTCAGGGTTCTGTGTGAAGCACAGAGAGCATCATGAAGACCAAGGAACACAACAGGCAGGTCCGTGATACTGTTGTGGAGAAGTTTAAAGCCGGATTTGGATACAAAATAATTTCAAAAACTTTAAACATCCCAAGGAGCACTGTGCAAGCGATCATATTGAAATGGAAGGAGCATCATACCACTGC
The DNA here is from genome assembly GCF_032444005.1 of Ranitomeya imitator. Classification (NCBI taxonomy): domain Eukaryota; kingdom Metazoa; phylum Chordata; class Amphibia; order Anura; family Dendrobatidae; genus Ranitomeya; species Ranitomeya imitator. Next base: position 29,729,612 of record NC_091284.1, read on the forward strand.
AAATCTACCAAGACCCGGCCGTCCCTCTAAACTTTCATCTCAAACAAGGAGAAGACTGATCAGAGATGCAGCCAAGAGGCCCATGATCACTCTGGAGGAACTGCAGAGATCTACAGCTGAGGTGGGACAGTCCGTCCATAGGACAACAATCAGTCGTACACTGCACAAATCTGGCCTTTATGGAAGAGTGGCAAGAAGAAAGCCATTTCTCAAAGATATCCATAAAAAGTGTCAATTAAAGTTTGCAACAAGCCACCTGGGAGACACCAAACATGTGGAAGAAGGTGCTCTGGTCAGATGAAACCAAAATCGAACTTTTTGGCAACAATGCCAAACAATATGTTTGGCGTAAATGGAACACAGCTCATCACCCTGAATACACCATCCCCACTGTCAAACATGGTGGTGGCAGCATCATGGTTTGGGCCTGCTTTTCTCCAACAGGGACAGGGAAGATGGTTAAAATTGATGGGAAGATGGATGGAGCCAAATACAGGACCATTCTTGAAGAAAACCTGTTGGAGTCTGCAAAAGACCTGAGACTGGGACGGAGATTTGTCTTCCAACAAGACAATGATCCCAAACATAAAGCAAAATCTACAATGGAATGGTTCACAAATAAACGTATCCAGGTGTTAGAATGGCCAAGTCAGAGTCCAGACCTCAATCCAATGGAGAATCTGTGGAAAGAGCTGAAAACTGCTGATCACAAACGATCTCCATCAAACCTCACTGAGCTCGAGCTGTTTGCCGAGGAAGAACGGGCGAGAATTTCAGTCTCTCGATGTACAAAACTGAAAGAGACAAACCCCAAGAGACTTGCAGCTGTAATCGCAGTTAAAGGGGCCGAATAATATTGCACGCCCCACTTTTCAGTTTTTGAATTTCCACAAAAATTTAACATAGCCAATAAATTTCGTTCAACTTCACAATTGTTTTCCACTTGTTGTTGAGTCTTCACCAAAAATTTACATTTGGTATCTTTATGTTTGAAGCATTATATGAGGGAAAAGGTTGAAAAGTTCCAGGGGGCCGAATACTTTCCCAAGGCACTGTAAATACTTAACCAGCAGTGATAGGAGCTGGCTCTGGTCTCTGCTGTTAGAGGCAGATGCTGGCTGTATAAAAAAAAAACCTGCACGGTGTGGAGGGGCTCAGCCTCCTCTTTAAACACAGAATTAATTAGTACATCTTATGTCAGGAAGAGGTTACATTGAATAGGGTCGGGCTGCAATACCTGACGCATCCTGTGCATAAGAGTGACGCTGTTTTGGTATGAAAGCAACCATGTTTTTCTAACCCCATACAATCCCTTTAACGGCCTCTTTTTCAGAACAACTAACCTAAAAGACAGTATGTTTAAGCAGCCAAAGTGTAATTCTGCTTTTTACAAAGTTGTATAACTTCACGGTAATTCTCCTTATAACCAGAGCTGTTTTCTAAATTCTGCTGGTAACAGTCAGCAGATTAGCGCCAGACATGTGACGTGACAGCTTAACTCCTGCTGTGTCACTGTCTCCTGAGCTCCCACAATGCATTGCTTTCTAGGAACATGGAATCAACAGAATTGTGCATGCAGCTCCGGAAGTGAACAGAAAACAGAACGTCATTTAACATAATGGACTGTACAATCCGAGTTGTTGGTGTAGGAAAATATTTATAGATGGATGACAATTCCTGCCTGGCCCTTGAGCATGATCATACCATAACTGATCATGTGTTAAATATATGGTATCCATTCTCTCCTACAGAGACCATCCAGTGCGCTGTGCTCCCTAAACAGAGAGTGAACTGTGGGTACGGCGGCATCACCATGGACCAATGCTACCAGAAGGGCTGCTGCTTCGACTCCAGTGTTCCTGACACTGCCTGGTGTTTCTACCCTGACATTATAAATGGTAATGAACTTACTATGTTGTTTTATGAAACGAATTCCCCTTTAAGAGCTTGGATAGTGACGAAGATATGGCAGCATTATTTTATATAAATCTTTGTCTCTCTTTTATTTTCAGTGGTCCTCATCGATGAATAAGATTTCTTGCGGTCATCGCTTATCCATTCTCACCCCGACTTCACTTTATCTGCTACAACGATTCCACCTCCGCTCATATGCTCCACCGATTCCACCTCCACTCATCTGCTACACCAATTCCACCTCCACTCATCTGCAACACCAATTCCACCTCCACTCATCTGCTACACCAATTCCACCTCCACTCATATTCTCCACTGATTCCACCTCCACTCATCTGCTACAACGATTCCACCTCCACTCATCTGCTACAACGATTCCACCTTCACTCATCTGCTCCACTGATTTCACATCCACCCATCTGCTCCACCGATTCCACCTCCACTCATCTGCTCCACTGATTTCACCTTCACTCATATGCTCCACCGATTCCACCTCCACTCATCTGCTCCACCGATTCCACCTTCTCTCATAAGCTCCACTGATTCCACCTCCACCCATCTGCTCCACTGATTCCACCTTCACTCATCTGCTCCACCAATTCCACCTCCACTCATCTGCTCCACCGATTCCACCTCCACTCATCTGCTCTACTGATTCCACCTTCACTCATATGGTCCACCGATTCCACCTTCACTCATCTGCTACACCAATTCCACCTCCACTCATATTCTCCACCGATTCCACCTCCACTCATCTGCTACAACGATTCCACCTCCACTCATCTGCTACAACGATTCCACCTCCACTCATCTGCTCCACCAATTCCACCTCCACTCATATGCTACTATTCCACCTCCACTCATCTGCTCCACCGATTCCACCTCCACTCATCTGCTTCACTGATTCCACCTCCACTCATATGCTCCACCAATTCCACCTCCACTCATCTGCTCCACCGATTCCACCTCCACTCATATGCTACGATTCCACCTCCACTCATCTGCTCCACCGATTCCACCTTCACTCATATGCTCCACTGATTATCAGTGATGAATTGTAAATCTCTCATAAACAATACACATAATGTTCAGTCTGCATTGTCGTCTCACATTCATTTATTATTTCTGGATTTGGGAAACCTGTGTTGTTCAGGGCTATAATATGGCCAGAAGCCATAGAAGTCTACGGGCCGTACAATACTTACCAGTTCGTAGGGGCGTCATGCAGCACCACAGGGCAGTGTACCTGGTAGACCAGGACAGATACATATTTTTTCTCTAAAAAAAATGACATGCACATTGGGCCACCTAACACTAGTTAATGATTTGTGCATAGTCCATTTTGTACTTGCCACTACCCTTACAGGGTATACAGTCATACAAACTGCCCTCATTCTGTACACTTGCCCCACCCATGGAAGAGGGGAGTAATACACCAACCAGACTAACAAGGTAATACAAACAGGGGTAGCGAAAAATACCAAACTTACAAATATTATCACACGTATAATAGAGGAATGCACCGCGGAGTGGATGATGGGGTTAAACCAAAGTAGGAGAAGAAAGGCAATTATCACACACTCAAAACCTAGCAACAGTCATACATAAATCCACCAACCACCTTCTCCAATAATAGCCACAAACAACATCCAGCCATGTAGCATAAGCTAGCTCTGACAATGAGTGCTACACATTGCTTAGATTATATAGGAGATGGGAGTGCCTAAAAGTGCACAGCTGAAAGCCTTAATGAAGGAAAGCATCCAGGAGATCTCAACTGAGCAGATTAACCCCTGAACTACTAATAGAAACTTGCACCGTTTAAAGGGAACCTGTCACCCCCAAAATCGAAGGTGAGCTAAGCCCACCAGCATCAGGGGCTTATCTACAGCATTCTGTAATGCTGTAGATAAGCTCCCCAATGTATCCTGATAGATGAGAAAAAGAGGTTAGATTATACTCACCCAGGGGCAGTCCGATCCGATGGGCGTCGCAGTCCGGTCCTTGGCCTCCCATCTTCATGGGATGACGTCCTCTTCTTGTCTTCATGCTGAGGCTCCGGCGCAGGAGTACTTTGTCTGCCCTATTGAGGGCAGAGAAAAGTACTGCAGTGTGCAGGCGCCAGGCCTCTCTGACCTTTCCCTGCGCACTGCAGTACTTTGCTCTGCCCTCAACAGGGCAGACAAAGTACGCCTGCGCCGGAGTCGCAGCGTGAAGACAAGAAGAGGATATCATCGTATGAAGATGGGAGGCGCCGGCCTGCAGCGGGACCGCCCCTGGGTGAGTATAATCTAACCTCTTTTTCTCATCTTTCAGGATACATTGGGGGCTTATCTACAGCATTCCAGAATGCTGTAGATAAGCCCCTGATGCCGGTGGCCTTAGATCACCTTCGATTTTGCGGGTGACAGGTTCCCTTTAATATGAAGGTGAAGTGCTTCTAATCAGTGTGGGAGTAGGAGAAATCAGACGCTGCAGTCTTCTGGCTCCTCTCTGTCCCGGTAAACCTGTGACAGTACCCCCTTCTACGAGGGACCTTCGGAACCTCTGAACTGGGTTTATCAGGATATGCCACAAGAAAAGACCGGACCAACCTGGCCGCATGAATGTCACATGTTGGTACCCATATCCTCTCTTCAGGACTGTATCCCTTCCAGTGTACGAGATATTAAAGTGATTGACGAACTAAGCATCTGAAATTCCAAATTTCCATTCACAATGACTGGAGATGGCAGTAGTGGTGATGGTACAGAGGACACAACGTATTTCTTGAGTATAGATCGATGAAACACATTATGGATCCTAAACGTAAGCAGTAAAGCAAGGTGGAATGCTATGGAATTGATGATGAACACAATCTTATAAGGACCGATGAACCTGGGACCCAGTTCCCAAGAAGGAGCCTTCAACTTAATATTATTTGAGGACAACCACACCAAGTCAGCAACACACAGGTCTGGACCCACCAAGTGTCTCCGATCAGCCACACTCTTGTATTTGGACCCGATTTTCCTCAAACCAAAAACCCCTTGCCACACATACGTAATTGATGATGAAAACCGTTCCTCTTCAGGTATTCAAGAAGATCAATTCCTATTAAATGAGCTGAACTGAGGATGAAACCCCTATGACCCCCAAAACAGGGTCTTATCAGTAGACTCATGACAACAATTATTTACCACAAATTTGGCTAGAGGTAAGTAGGTAACCCAATCCTCCTGATTTTCAGACACAAAACCTAAGATAAGCCTCAATATTCTGGTTAACCTGTTCATTTTGCCCATTAGACTGTGGGTGAAATGCTGAAGAGAACAACAGATGGATCCCCAAACGACTGCAAAACACTCTCCATGAAATTTTGCAATCTCTCTGATGAAATTTTGTGCCAAGGTCTTGGTGTTAGGTAAAGCGGGTAGCGCAATAAAATGTGAAATTTTACTGAATCTGTCCACCATCACCAAAATTACAGTATTATTATATTCAGAATATGTTGTGTGCAGGTGCTTACCTGGTAAAGGAAATCCTCCTTGCCTCCAAGCATAATATCGCCCTCCCTGAAAGGAAGGCAACATCACTGTAGCAACTGGTTACCAGTGGTGTTACAAGTACTGCCCAGACTTTCGCCGGATCCATGTGAAAACTGGTGAATGATAACACAAATCATAGAAAAGAGATCTCCTCACCCAAAAACATACATTTCTCTGGTTTGACAAATAATTTATTGTCTCTGAGTATCTGTGAGACCTGCCTGACATGTACCAGGTGAGTAAATTTATATGCCATCAAGATAGTTTACAACAAATCTACCTACCAAGTGACTAAAGATGTCATTTACAAAGTGCTAAAAGATGGCGGGAGCATTAGTCAACCCAAATGGCATCACAAGGTTCTCATAGTGTCCCTCAAGTGTATTGAAAGCTGTTTTCCAGTCATGCCCCTCTTTAATATGAATGAGATTATACGCTCCCCTGAGATCCAGTTTAGATAACCATTTTGCGCTTACAATCTGATTAAAGAAGTCCAGGAAGAGAGGGAATGGATACAGATCCCGGACCATGATCTGATTGAGTTTGTGGAAATCTAGGCTTGGGCGTAACACTCTGTCTTTCTTTTTTTACAAAGAAAATCTGCACAGCAGTGGGGGATGAGGTTGGTCTGATATGACCCTTTAGCAAACTTTCCTCGATATAGTCCTTCATGGCCTGCCTCTCTGGACCAGAGATATTATATAGTCTGCTCTTTGGCAGCTTGGCCCCAGGGACAAGATTAATGGGACAGTCATAAGGACGATGGGGAGGAAGTTCTTGGCACCCTTGCTCCAGGAACACATCCCCAAAGTCAGACAGGTATTTAGGCACAGGCTGGGCATGCACTATTGCAAGACTTGTGCCCAAGCAATGTCCTTGACAATACTCACTCCACTTTACCATCTCCTGAGTCTGCCAATCTGCCACAGGGTTGTGCAGAATGAGCCAAGGAAGTCCAAGAACCACAGGAGAGGGCAGACCCTCAAGCACGTAACAGTCAATACCTTCTGAGTGCTTGGCCCCTACCTGAAGATGTAACCCTCAGATGGCTCGATTAAAACACCCCTGTCTCAAGGGTGCGGAGTTGATGGTGATTATGGGTATGGGGTCCGGACAGTGTATGTAGTTGGAAGCCCTGGACCTGGACGAACCTAGCGTCGATCAAGAACCTAGCGTCGATCAAGTTAAACTTCGATCTTTTGCCCAGATGGATTTCACAAGGCAGAAAAAAATTTGTCCTGGGGTGACTGTTTATGTCTCACACTAGACCGCAAGCAGCTTGGATTGTCTGTCTCTCCACTCTTCCTCCAGACTCCGGGACCTTAAGTTCCAAGGTCTATTATGAAGTGTCCACAATCAGTGATGGTTTGGGGGCCATGTCATCTGCTGGTGTAGGTCCACTGTGTGTTATCAAGACCAAAGTCAGCGCAGCCGTCCACCAGGACATTTTAGAGCACTTCATGCTTCCCTCTGCGGACAAGCTTTTTGGAGATGGAAATTTCATTCTCCAGCAGGACTTGGCACCTGTCCACACGGCCAAAAGTACTAATACCTGGAGTAAAAACAACAGTATCACTGGGCTTGATTGGCAGCAAACTCGCCTGACCTTAACCTCATAGAGAATGATATGATATGATAGAGAATCTACGGGATATTGTCAAGAGAAAGATGAGAGACACCAGACCCAACAATGCAGACGAGCTGAAGGCTGCTATCAAAGCAACCTGGGCTTCCATAACCCCTCAGCAGCGCCACAGGCTGATCGCCTCCATGCCACGCTGCATTGATGCAGTAATTGATGCAAAAGGAGCCCCGACTAAGTACTGAGTGCATTTACTGAACATACATTTCAGTAGTATAACATTTCGGATTTTAAAATCATTTTCCAAGCGAGTGTTATAAAGTATTCTAATTTACTGAGATAATAACTTTTGGGTTTTCATTGGCTGTATGCCATAATCATTAACAGGAATAAACACGTGAAATAGATCACTCTGTGTGTAATGACTCTATAGAATATAGGAGTTTCACTTTTTGTATTGAAGAACTGAAATAAATTAATTTTTTTATTGTATAATTTTGTGAGATACACCTGTATATTTTTATTGCACTGCCATCTAGTGGCAATAAAAGCAATGGTATCTTATTAACAATTCAGAGCAAAATCCTATTTCCCAGTTCTCTCTGAAGTTCATTATATGCGTGCTGAGGAGAGTGCCAAGCGCTATTTATTAGTTGCACATAATCATACTACAATACCAATAAAGTGCATGTATAACAGGGTTAATTAAAAGTGCAGAATAGTGCAATATAAAAGTGCTGAAATAATGCAAAGCAACCCTCATGTCAAAACACTTATAAACCTTAGAACGACATACCACAGATTCATTTCGGGTTGTTGCTTCTTCTGAAGGGGAATTGTGATAAAATCATACTGCCATAGACAGCTGGAATATTACCACTACATTGTGATAAAATAATACTGCCATAGACAGCTGGAATATTACCACTACATTGTGATAAAATAATACTGCCATACAGTGCTTAAAATCTGCTGCCATAGAGTGATCAATAATGCCACTATACTGTGTTTAAATAATACTGCCATAAAGCGCTCAAGTACTACTACCATACAGTGCTCAATGGGATCCTGTCACCATGAAAAATGCCATTAACTCGTGGATTAACTCCACAAATTAATAGCATTTTTTTCTGGTGACAGGTTTCCTTTAAGTATTATTACCATACAGTGGTCAAATACTACTGCCATATAGTAGCCAAAATACACTGATATGCAGTGCTCAAATACTATTGCTGTGCAGTACTCAAATAATACTGCTATACAGTGCTCTTATACTACTGCTATACAGTGATAATACTACTGCATAAAGTGACAAAATAATATTAATATTGTATACTAACCAGATAATACTAACATAAATAATACTGCCTTAATTCTATTGCCATACTAACCAAATAATGCTAACATAAATAATACTGCCATAAATCTATTGCCATAGAGTGATCAATAATGGCACTATACTGTGTTTAAATAATAGTGCCATAAAGCGCTTAAGTACTACTACCATACAGTGCTTAATGGGATCCTGTCACCATAAAAAATGCTATTAACCTGCAGATTAACTCCACAAGTTAATAGCATTTTTCTCTAGTGACAGGTTCCCTTTAAGTATTATTACCATACAGTGGTCAAATACTACTGCCATATAGTAGCCAAATGACACTGATGTACAGTGCTCAAATACTATTGCTGTGCAGTACTCAAATAATGCTGCTATTCAGTGCTCTGATACTACTGCTATACAGTGATAATACTACTGCATAAAGTGACAAAACAATATTAATATTGTATACTAACATAAATAATAGTTACATATAGTGATTAAAGAGATTGTCTGGTCCAAATTGATAAGTCTGCAGTCACTCTGTGTGACTGCAGACTTAGGACATAAGATAGGTAGGATAAGGTAGTGACTGTAGATAGATTGTGACGATTGGGTAAGGTAAGTGTTAATGTTTGGGACTAGCCCATAGCGGGAGGTGTTTAGTGTTAGGACAAGTGACTGCTTCCCGTAGATAGTTAGATAGGGACAAGTAGCAGTAGGAAGTGTCTGTGAGAAGTGCAGCCATTGGGTGAACTACTAAGAAGGAGACTATGGAACAAGGGAGTAACGTGACCTTGTTCTGACCGAAGAAGAGACAGAGTGGCCTTCCATAGCTAAAGGGTCCTTAAATAGGAGAAACCCTGAGCTTGCTAAACGCCAAAGGTAACGACCTAAACAGGAATCATTTTGTGGGGGTTATCGGGGGTCCCGAGAGGTAAATCCAGGGCACCAGTAATGGACAAAATAGGATGCGGAACTGAAGAGCAGGTACAAAGACTGATCAGGACTGAGGCGACAAGCTAGACTGTGCCGAAGTAGGGCGAAACAGTGTGCTTCACCGGCCCTGGAGTAGACTACAGAGGAAGGAAACCATATGCTTTACGTTGTGAAGGATACGTCCACAAGACTTTGTACCCGCTACCCCGTATGCATAACCGTTCAGTAAAGACTGTGTGGTAGAACGGGAGTCTCCTTTATTGAACTCTGAAGCCGATAGTCCTGGCCGGCCAACACCACCGGCTGCAGGCGGCCTACATGGTCACCAGGCCCTCACAGCACCAACACCAACACCCAGCCAGGACAAACTCTTACGTGCAGCGCCCCGAGGCGTCACAGGAGAAGATGAGTGCCTCGTCCGCGGCTACTGCCCCGCGCTACAGTGCACATGTGTCCGCGCGTACCCGCAAAGAAAAAAACGGAGTCATGGACCAAACACTGATGATTCTTGGACCCAAAACATTGTTGATGCTCGGATCTTTTTTTTTAATTTTGCGTATGTGAAACATCATGGACGTCTTAATGAGACATCATATCACTCTGATTTCTCGAAATACTGATTAACTGCAGCGGTCACGTGGCTGCCGGGGCACGCAGCGCTGGAACGGTGAAGTATTAAAAGTGCTTTTTCCTATTATGATAGATCACAGAAGTGATCGAGGAGGGTTTCTATCAGATCCCAGCTTTAATTACCGGTTTGCAGGAGGGGGATGTTTCTCAGCTGCAGTAAAGGGTCCTCAGGGGGTCACTGCCTTGTTTCAATATTCACTATGAACTATGAGAACTCACAGATTTGACATTTATGTCTATAACACACATTGTTGTAAAAATGAACTTTTTGGGAAAGTCAGACCCACTCTCTAAAGTTTTCCATTTTTGCCTCACGGCATTCTGTCAGCTGCATTTTTAGTATCTTAGTATTTGTTTGTGCCTTTGCTTATTACAGGAAAAGTTCTGGATTTTTTTTTTATAATTTAGTGATTCAAATGAGTTACAGATTTTTTTTTTTAAATTAATGTTTAAAAAAGAAGGCAATTTGACCAATTTTTTTGTCTTATCTTTAATATCTTGTGCCATTTACTGTAGGGATCATTACGCGTGTGGGTTACTGTTCGCTATAAAGACACTAGATGGCGGCACACATACCTACATGCCAGTAATTCTGTGCCAGCGCTCCGAATCTAGGCATGAGGCAATGCTATGTTTAATCACAAACACTGTCCAAACTGATAAACAGATAAGTATACCCACCACACCCAGCCGATTGTTTGGATGGCATCAGAAGCCCTAATGTCTTAACCATTTATACTCTGCCTGTTGCATTGATTCACTATCAACCCACAAATCACACCCATAAGAGGGGGGTACGTTAATGGGAGAGGATATTGTAGAAAATACAAGTCCTTCCTGGTTAGTACACAGAGAGGGCTCAAAAATAAAAATGGCGCCTCCTTTGAATAATACGATGTTCATGGTGGTTGCTGGCTGTGCATAAAACTTTAATGATTCTCAACTTGACCTAGTAGTCACTTTTGTTTCTCCTTCCTGCTGGCGTTTGTCCATCTAACTAGCCTGATTGAAAACTCCTCAGTGTCCCTCCACCCTGCCGAATATCTACCTGCCAAGCCAGATTGACAGTTCCAAATCCTCAGTGTTCCTCCTCCCTGTTGCTGACTCTCCAGCTGCCTAGCCTGAGTCCCTCCTCCCTACTGAATCTCTACCTCCAAGACAGATTGATAGTTCCGAATCCTCAGTGTACCTCCTCCCTGTTGCTGACTCTCCAGCTGCCTAGCCTGATTGATAGCTCTTCAGTGTCCCTCCTCCCTACTGAATCTCTACCTCCAAGACAGATTGACAGTTCCGAATCCTCAGAGTACCTCCTCCCTGTTGCTGAGTCTCCAGCTGCCTAGCCTGATTGACAACTCTTCAGTGTCCCTCCACCCTCTGGAATGTCTACCGGACTAGCCAGAATGGCAGTTTCTCAGGGTATCTCCTCATTGCTGCTAAATCTCTACCAACCTTTCCTCATTGACAGTTCTTCAGTATACCTCCTCCCTTGCTGCTGAATCTCCTCGACACACAAAATCAGGCCTCTATTCTCCCCTGGCTATAGATGGCTATGAGGGCAGGTCTCTACTAGAGTGGTCTCTTCTTCCTGTGCGAAGCTTCCTGTGCCAGGGACAGTCACAGAGGTAATCTCCCCTCTGTAACCTGTGCAGATACAACACTTCACATGTGCCTTCTTCCCACTTACCAGTCTGTGGCTCTAACAGGCAGCGTGCCACCTACTCACATGCCCTCTGCAACTAACCCTGAATGGAGGGAAATCATTAAATTATTATTATTATTTACTGTATTTATATAGCACCATTAATTCCATGGTGCTGTACATGAGAAAGGGGTTACGTACAGGGTTATAGATATTGTTTACAGTAAACAAATTTACATTGGCAGACTGGTACAGAGGGGAGAGGACCCTGTCCTTGCGGACTTACATTCTATGGGATAATGGGGAAGAGACAGAAGGTCAGGGGTGCGGCAGCTCTGGCGGCGGTGAGGCAGTGGCTCTGGCGGCGGTGAGGCGGCAGCTTGGTTATTGCAGGCTGTAGGCTTTCTTGAAGAGATGGGTTTTCAGGTTCCATCTGAAGGATCCGAGGGTGATCGATAATCGGACGTGTTGAGGCGTGAAATTCCAGAGGATGGGGGATATTCGGGAGAAATCTTGGAGGCGGTTGTGTGAGGAACGAATAAGTGTGGAGGAGAGTAGGACGTCTTGGGAGGATCGGAGATCACGTGAGGGAAGATATTGGGAGATTAGTTCAGAGATATAGGGAGGGGACAGGTTGTGGATGGCTTTGTAGATCAGTGTTAGTAGTTTGAACTGGATTCGTTGGGGAATTGGGAGCCAGTGGAGGGATTTGCAGAGGGGAAAAGCAGGAATGTAGTGAGGAGAGAGGTGGATTAGTCGGGCAGCAGAGTTGAGGACAGATTGGAGCGGTGCGAGAGAGTTAGCGGGGAGGCCACAGAGGAGGGTGTTGCAGAAATCGAGGCGGGAAATGATGAGGGCATGCACAAGAGTTTTGGTAGATTGTGGGCTGAGGAAGGGACGGATTCTGGCAATATTTTTGAGTTGGAGGTGACAGGAGGTGGCAAGAGTTTGGACGTGCGGTTTGAAGGACAGGGCAGAGTTGAGAGTTACCCCGAGGCAGCGGATTTCAGGTGCGGGAGAGAGTGTGATGCCGTTTATCATAATAGATAGGTCAGGTAGGGGGGATACGCGAGATGGGGGAAAGATGATGAGTTCGGTTTTGTCTACATTGAGTTTTAGGAAACGAGAGGTGAAGAGGGAGGATATGGCTGACAGACACTCTGGGATTCTGGACAGCAGAGAGGTGACATCTGGGCCAGAGAGGTAGATCTGAGTATTGTCCACATACAGGTGGTACTGGAAGCCATGGGACTTTATGAGTTGTCCTAGGCCAAGGGTATAGATGGAAAAAAAGTAGGGGCCCTAGGACAGAGCCTTGAGGGGCTCCAACAGAGAGAGGGCGGGATGAGGAGGTAGTGTGGGAGTGGGAAACGCTAAATGTGCGGTTGGAAAGGTATGAGGCAATCCAGGACAGGGCAAGGTCTTTAATGCCAAGGAAGGAAAGAATATGTAGCAGTAGGCAGTGGTCGACTGTGTCGAAGAGGACCGGTCGAGAAGGAGGAGGATGGAGAACTGTCTGTTAGCTTTGGCTGTGAGTAAGTCATTAGTAATTTTTGTCAGGGCAGTCTCAGTGGAGTGGTGGGGGCGGAAGCCAGATTTGAGGTTGTCCAGGAGAGAGTTAGATGAGAGGTGGGAGCAAAGTTGAGCATAGACGTGCTGCTCAAGGAGTTTTGAAGCAAACGGGAGCAGTGATATGGGGCGATAGCTGGACATAGCAGTTGGGTTAAGGTTAGTTTTTTGAGGATGGGTGTGATGGTGGCATGTTTGAAGGTAGAGGGGAAGGTACCAGAAGATAGCGATAGGTTGAAGAGTTGGGTTAGGGCTGGAATCAGTGTGTTTGTGAGGTTGGGGAGCAGGTGCAATTAACTTCTGTTCTTCTCAGTCTCACCCAGAATCTGTGACTGGGTTTTTGCTATGTAATATGAGAGACCCTTATCTGGGTCCATGCTTGGTTTAGAGATCTTTTTATGCCAATTGCTGTGTGTTGTAATCTAGACGTGTCCTCATTGAGAACAGGTTCTACTGGCGATGAGAAACAAGGCGTGGATGGCCATCACTCTCATCATTCCATGTAGTAATTTATGGTATTATATGCACTGTGATGGCAGATTAATTGTGATAACATAATTATAAGCAGCAGGACATCATTTTAGTCATTTATTGGGCTTTGCATCTCGCACTGTTGCTGTGGCACAACAAAATTGAGACGAACACTTACGCGGGCACGGTGCACAGATCTGGAGGTTTGTTTTTTTTTTTTACTATTCTTTATTGTACATATTTGTATTTAGATACTACTTTGAAGAAAGAAAAGGACCTGGGCAACAAGAAAAGTAAGTCCACACAATACTGCCATATAGTGACAAGGCAATAGTATCGATACCCCATATTCTGCAAAAATAATATGCATCACGTGAACATATCTGCTTGAAAGAGGTTGTCCACCATTTAGATTGTGGAGGTCGGATATCCAGCACCCACACAAATCTTTAAGTCATACGTTCTTATCATTGTTGAGATTGGCCATCAGTGATTTATTGGAACCCAAATTTTGTCCAACATCTGTAACATTGCAAACAAGGATCAAGCACAATGGATTCCAGCATATTCTGGTCCTTTGCTTTTCCAGAAGAAACATGCTGCCAGAGATGTCTGGTATATGTGGTGGTTATGGGTCTTCTGGAGATTTAACTACATGTGGTGTAATCAGCAGAGGATTTTCTTCAACAACTTCATTGTGAGCATAATTATTAGGCAATTAGTATTTTTTATGATTCATTTTATTACTGAACAACCACAGCGCTGTCAAACAAACCAAAAGGTTAATAAACTTTACGGTTTTGTCTTTCGTATGAGAATATTTCAATGTGCAGAACTGTTATGGAACTAAAAGAAATATGTAAATTTTTCATTTAAATTTTTTATTTTTATCTGTTAAAGTAAGAAAAATAACTAAAACTAAATCTCAGTGAACAGTATAGTATTATAGCCATCCTTCTTTTCAGTAACAGCCATAAATTCCATTCATGGAGCCTGTGAGGTTCTTCACCTTTTTGGGGCCTCATCAACCACAGCCCCAGACACGGATCAGAGAGGCAACTGTTCTCCTTCACCCTACATCTCATATTAGAAGGACCCACAAATTCTCACTAGGGTTTATGTCCGGTGAGGATGGGGCCCAGTCATTATTCTCCATCTTTAGTCTCTCCTGGCCCTGAGCAGTGGAGACTTCTGATTTTATTGAAAGATGCAGACTTTTTCTTATCCCTGATTGAATAAAGTGTCTTCTAAAAATGGGCAGTAGGTTTTGGTGTTGATTTTGAGTCCTTGTTAAATTTGGAATGGTCTAAGGGGTTTATCTTTAATAATATCAGCCCATAGCAGTACCCAGAGGCTTATCTTGGTTTTTCGGCACCAAGGGCAAGAATTCAGTTTGGCGCCTTCAATGCACAACTTAAGCGGTTTTAGTCGTCGTCAAGTAATCTATATGGGATTTCCACACTTACAATCTCGTGCCGACTAGTTGCTCTAAATATATGCATATCGCACACTTGCGGTTACATGATCTTCTGCTCTTAACTTCGGCACTGGAGAATCCTGACTGCAGATTTTCATCACAAACCCTTTAATGCTTCTAATATAAATAGAATTGTAGTAATTAGTGATGAGCGAGTGTACTCGTTGCTCGGGTTTTTATGACTGCTCGGAGATTTAGTTTTCATTGCCACAGCTGGATGATTTACGGCTACTAGCCAGGCTGAGTACATGTGGGGGTTGCCTGGTTGCTAGGTAATCCCCACATGTAATCAAGCTGTCTAGTAGCCGCAAATCATCTAGCTGCGGCAAGGAAAACTAAATCTCCGAGTAGTCCTAAATACTTAGAGACCACCCGAGCGTGCTCGGGAAAACCCGAGCAATGAGTATACTCGCTCATCACTAGTAGTAATCCTCAACTTTTAAATGGCACAATAAGTTATTGACATGGTCATCTATGTATCACATAATATTACAAGTTATAGATTGTTACATGCATACAGGATCAGAACTATTAACAACACAGTAAAAAATCATAAGAACCATCATCGGCACAGAAATATATCACCAGAACCACGATTAGTACAGAAATACATCACTAGAAACACTATCAGAACAGAAATACATCACCAGAACCACCATCAGTACATGAATACATCACCAGAACCACCATTTCACAGGGATACCGCAACAGAGTGGGATCAGACAATTGCGGTGTCTGGTTACACAAACTCCTTCACTTATTAGAACTGTTTCACCATTCTATTAAACAGTGCAGTTTCCTTGCTGTCATGGCAAGGGTTAACCAATTCTATTGATGTCCTGGAGCTCTCCATCCTAAATTGTGTCAACTGTTCAGTGTTGGTCACTCTCCTCTGGTATATATGCTCGCCCCTGACACTTGGGAGTTGCCAGTGATAGCTTTACTTCCTGGTTTGGTAGTGAAGGAGAAAATTCCATGTTTTAAATTGGCGGTTGGAGAGTTTTTCTGGAGATTGGTGCATGGAGTTGGTTTTCATGGTTTTCCTCATTCCTATACCTTCTCTGTTTCCCACCCTGTTGTTTTGTGAATGTATTTGTATGACTGTAGTTTTCTTTTATCACTGTCTGTTAACCCTGTCTGCCTAGTTAGTGTTTTCCTACACACTGCAGCCCATCATCTCCCTGGGTGGGGGAGGGTTCAAATAAGGGTTAAGTTAGTTGCATAGATAGGTACAAAAACCCGGCGTCTCCACCTTCAAGAGTAATCCAAGGGACCAGGGAACATGGATAGATTAGGGTGCCCATAGTTTGAAGGATCGGGTAGGTGTCCACAGTCCCTTGACACTACGTGACACACTATCAGTGCAGGTATAGGTCACCAGAATACCATCAGTACATGAATACATCACCAGAACCACCAACAATATATGAATACATAACCTGAACCACCATCAGTACATAAATACATAACCAAAACCACCATCACTAAAGGAGTACATAACCAGAAACACCATCAATTTGTGAATACATCACCAAAACCACCATCAGTATATGAATACATCACCAGAACCACCATCAGTACACTGTCTCCTCACACTTCCCCACCCTCAGTCCTCCTCATGCTGCTGACGTCACCCTGACCCGGAAGTACCTACATTCAGGGCTTCAATTGTACTCACTCCTGAAAGACCCAAGTACAATTGAAAGCTGGGAGCTAACAAGTTACACCTTCTCAGAGCCGGCCACACCTCCCCTCATTACACAAATACACATCTCCTGATCTTCTGTATCCAATCAGCATTCACGTTTTGACAGTTCGCAGGCAGGAAATCTGAATAACATTAAATGGTCAAAATACTACCTTGCCTAATAATTCTGCACACGTTGTATACTGTAGTAGAAAGGAGCAATTTACTTAATTTGGTAGAATGCGATTACTGAGGGGGGCACTATTAGGATGGCATTACTACATTTAATAAAGGGGGATGTGTGGCATGCACTTCTATGTTGGGCACTGGCAGTGTGAAGCTGATGCTATTGGAAAGCATTGGGTGCTAGCACTAACAGTGGGCACTATATGGCTGGCACTACTGAGCGGGCAATGTGTGGCCAGCATTATTGGAGGGCACTGTATAGCTGACATCACTGAGAGGGCACTGTATGGCTGACACTAATGGTGAGTATTAGGTGATTGGTATTAATAAGGGGCACTGTATGGCTGACATTATTGGTTGGTACTAATAAGGGGCACTGTATGGCTGACACTATTGGTTGGTACTAATAAGGGGCAGTGTATGGCTGACACTATTGGTTGTTACTAATAAGGGGCACTGTATGGCTGACACTATTGGTTGGTACTAATATGGGGCAGTGTATGGCTGACACTATTGGTTGGTACTAATAAGGGGCAGTGTATGGCTGACACTATTGGTTGGTACTAATAAGGGGCAGTGTATGGCTGACACTATTGGTTGGTACTACTAAGGGGCAGTGTATGGCTGACACTATTGGTTGGTACTAATAAGGGGCACTGTATGGCTGACACTATTGGTTGGTACTAATATGGGGCAGTGTATGGCTGACACTATTGGTTGGTATTAATAAGGGGCACTGTATGGCTGACACTATTGGTTGGTACTAATAAGGGGCAGTGTATGGCTGACACTATTGATTGGTACTAATAAGGGGCACTGTATGGCTGACACTATTGGTTGGTACTAATAAGGGGCAGTGTATGGCTGACACTATTGGTTGGTACTACTAAGGGGCACTGTATGGCTGACACTATTGGTTGGTACTAATAAGGGGCACTGTATGGCTGACACTATTGGTTGGTACTAATATGGGGCAGTGTATGGCTGACACTATTGGTTGGTATTAATAAGGGGCACTGTATGGCTGACACTATTGGTTGGTACTAATAAGGGGCAGTGTATGGCTGACACTATTGGTTGGTACTAATATGGGGCAGTGTATGGCTGACACTATTGATTGGTACTAATAAGGGGCACTGTATGGCTGACACTATTGGTTGGTACTAATAAGGGGCAGTGTATGGCTGACACTATTGGTTGGTACTACTAAGGGGCACTGTATGGCTGACACTATTGGTTGGTACTAATAAGGGGCAGTGTATGGCTGACACTATTGGTTGGTACTAATAAGGGGCAGTGTATGGCTGACACTATTGGTTGGTACTACTAAGGGGCACTGTATGGCTGACACTATTGGTTGGTACTAATATGGGGCAGTGTATGGCTGACACTATTGGTTGGTACTAATAAGGGGCACTGTATGGCTGACACTATTGGTTGGTACTAATAAGGGGCAGTGTATGGCTGACACTATTGGTTGGTACTACTAAGGGGCACTGTATGGCTGACACTATTGGTTGGTACTAATAAGGGGCACTGTATGGCTGACACTATTGGTTGGTACTAATATGGGGCAGTGTATGGCTGACACTATTGGTTGGTACTAATAAGGGGCACTGTATGGCTGACACTATTGGTTGGTACTAATAAGGGGCACTGTATGGCTGACACTATTGGTTGGTACTAATAAGGGGCACTGTATGGCTGACACTATTGGTTGGTACTAATAAGGGGCAGTGTATGGCTGACACTATTGGTTGGAACTAATAAGGGGCACTGTATGGCTGACACTATTGGTTGGTACTAATAAGGGGCAGTGTATGGCTGACACTATTGGTTGGTATTAATAAGGGGCAGTGTATGGCTGACACTATTGGTTGGTACTAATAAGGGGCACTGTATGGCTGACACTATTGGTTGGTACTAATAAGGGGCAGTGTATGGCTGACACTATTGATTGGTACTAATAAGGGGCACTGTATGGCTGACACTATTGGTTGGTACTAATAAGGGGCAGTGTATGGCTGACACTATTGATTGGTACTACTAAGGGGCACTGTATGGCTGACACTATTGGTTGGTACTAATAAGGGGCAGTGTATGGCTGACACTATTGGTTGGTACTAATAAGGGGCAGTGTATGGCTGACACTATTGGTTGGTACTACTAAGGGGCACTGTATGGCTGACACTATTGGTTGGTACTAATATGGGGCAGTGTATGGCTGACACTATTGGTTGGTACTAATAAGGGGCACTGTATGGCTGACACTATTGGTTGGTACTAATAAGGGGCAGTGTATGGCTGACACTATTGGTTGGTACTACTAAGGGGCACTGTATGGCTGACACTATTGGTTGGTACTAATAAGGGGCACTGTATGGCTGACACTATTGGTTGGTACTAATATGGGGCAGTGTATGGCTGACACTATTGGTTGGTACTAATAAGGGGCACTGTATGGCTGACACTATTGGTTGGTACTAATAAGGGGCACTGTATGGCTGACACTATTGGTTGGTACTAATAAGGGGCACTGTATGGCTGACACTATTGGTTGGTACTAATAAGGGGCAGTGTATGGCTGACACTATTGGTTGGAACTAATAAGGGGCACTGTATGGCTGACACTATTGGTTGGTACTAATAAGGGGCAGTGTATGGCTGACACTATTGGTTGGTACTAATATGGGGCAGTGTATGGCTGACACTATTGGTTGGTATTAATAAGGGGCACTGTATGGCTGACACTATTGGTTGGTACTAATAAGGGGCAGTGTATGGCTGACACTATTGATTGGTACTAATAAGGGGCACTGTATGGCTGACACTATTGGTTGGTACTAATAAGGGGCAGTGTATGGCTGACACTATTGGTTGGTACTACTAAGGGGCACTGTATGGCTGACACTATTGGTTGGTACTAATAAGGGGCACTGTATGGCTGACACTATTGGTTGGTACTAATATGGGGCAGTGTATGGCTGACACTATTGGTTGGTATTAATAAGGGGCACTGTATGGCTGACACTATTGGTTGGTACTAATAAGGGGCAGTGTATGGCTGACACTATTGGTTGGTACTAATATGGGGCAGTGTATGGCTGACACTATTGATTGGTACTAATAAGGGGCACTGTATGGCTGACACTATTGGTTGGTACTAATAAGGGGCAGTGTATGGCTGACACTATTGGTTGGTACTACTAAGGGGCACTGTATGGCTGACACTATTGGTTGGTACTAATAAGGGGCAGTGTATGGCTGACACTATTGGTTGGTACTAATAAGGGGCAGTGTATGGCTGACACTATTGGTTGGTACTACTAAGGGGCACTGTATGGCTGACACTATTGGTTGGTACTAATATGGGGCAGTGTATGGCTGACACTATTGGTTGGTACTAATAAGGGGCACTGTATGGCTGACACTATTGGTTGGTACTAATAAGGGGCAGTGTATGGCTGACACTATTGGTTGGTACTACTAAGGGGCACTGTATGGCTGACACTATTGGTTGGTACTAATAAGGGGCACTGTATGGCTGACACTATTGGTTGGTACTAATATGGGGCAGTGTATGGCTGACACTATTGGTTGGTACTAATAAGGGGCACTGTATGGCTGACACTATTGGTTGGTACTAATAAGGGGCACTGTATGGCTGACACTATTGGTTGGTACTAATAAGGGGCACTGTATGGCTGACACTATTGGTTGGTACTAATAAGGGGCAGTGTATGGCTGACACTATTGGTTGGAACTAATAAGGGGCACTGTATGGCTGACACTATTGGTTGGTACTACTAAGGGGCACTGTATGGCTGACACTATTGGTTGGTACTAATATGGGGCAGTGTATGGCTGACACTATTGGTTGGTATTAATAAGGGGCAGTGTATGGCTGACACTATTGGTTGGTACTAATAAGGGGCACTGTATGGCTGACACTATTGGTTGGTACTAATATGGGGCAGTGTATGGCTGACACTATTGGTTGGTATTAATAAGGGGCACTGTATGGCTGACACTATTGGTTGGTACTAATAAGGGGCAGTGTATGGCTGACACTATTGGTTGGTACTAATATGGGGCAGTGTATGGCTGACACTATTGATTGGTACTAATAAGGGGCACTGTATGGCTGACACTATTGGTTGGTACTAATAAGGGGCAGTGTATGGCTGACACTCTTGGTTGGTACTAATAAGGGGCACTGTATGGCTGACACTATTGGTTGGTACTAATAAGGGGCAGTGTATGGCTGACACTATTGGTTGGTACTAATATGGGGCAGTGTATGGCTGACACTATTGGTTGGTACTAATAAGGGGCACTGTATGGCTGACACTATTGGTTGGTACTAATATGGGGCAGTGTATGGCTGACACTATTGGTTGGTACTAATAAGGGGCACTGTATGGCTGACACTATTGGTTGGTACTAATATGGGGCAGTGTATGGCTGACACTATTGGTTGGTACTAATAAGGGGCAGTGTATGGCTGACACTATTGGTTGGTACTAATAAGGGGCACTGTATGGCTGACACTATTGGTTGGTACTACTAAGGGGCACTGTATGGCTGACACTATTGGTTGGTACTAATAAGGGGCACTGTATGGCTGACACTATTGGTTGGTACTAATAAGGGGCACTGTATGGCTGACACTATTGGTTGGTACTAATAAGGGGCACTGTATGGCTGACACTATTGGTTGGTACTAATAAGGGGCAGTGTATGGCTGACACTATTGGTTGGTACTACTAAGGGGCACTGTATGGCTGACACTATTGGTTGGTACTAATAAGGGGCACTGTATGGCTGACACTATTGGTTGGTACTAATATGGGGCAGTGTATGGCTGACACTATTGGTTGGTACTAATAAGGGGCACTGTATGGCTGACACTATTAGTTGGTACTAATAAGGGGCAGTGTATGGCTGACACTATTGGTTGGTACTACTAAGGGGCACTGTATGGCTGACACTATTGGTTGGTACTAATAAGGGGCACTGTATGGCTGACACTATTGGTTGGTACTAATATGGGGCAGTGTATGGCTGACACTATTGGTTGGTACTAATAAGGGGCACTGTATGGCTGACACTATTGGTTGGTACTAATAAGGGGCAGTGTATGGCTGACACTATTGGTTGGTACTAATAAGGGGCACTGTATGGCTGACACTATTGGTTGGTACTAATAAGGGGCACTGTATGGCTGACACTATTGGTTGGTACTAATAAGGGGCAGTGTATGGCTGACACTATTGGTTGGAACTAATAAGGGGCACTGTATGGCTGACACTATTGGTTGGTACTAATAAGGGGCACTGTATGGCTGACACTATTGGTTGGTACTAATAAGGGGCACTGTATGGCTGACACTATTGGTTGGTACTAATAAGGGGCACTGTATGGCTGACACTATTGGTTGGTACTAATAAGGGGCAGTGTATGGCTGACACTATTGGTTGGTACTACTAAGGGGCACTGTATGGCTGACACTATTGGTTGGTACTAATAAGGGGCACTGTATGGCTGACACTATTGGTTGGTACTAATATGGGGCAGTGTATGGCTGACACTATTGGTTGGTACTAATAAGGGGCACTGTATGGCTGACACTATTGGTTGGTACTAATAAGGGGCAGTGTATGGCTGACACTATTGGTTGGTACTAATAAGGGGCACTGTATGGCTGACACTATTGGTTGGTACTAATAAGGGGCACTGTATGGCTGACACTATTGGTTGGTACTAATAAGGGGCACTGTATGGCTGACACTATTGGTTGGTACTAATAAGGGGCACTGTATGGCTGACACTATTGGTTGGTACTAATAAGGGGCAGTGTATGGCTGACACTATTGGTTGGTACTAATAAGGGGCAGTGTATGGCTGACACTATTGGTTGGAACTAATAAGGGGCACTGTATGGCTGACACTATTGGTTGGTACTAATAAAGGGCACTGTATGGTTGACACTATTGGTTGGTACTAATAAGGGGCAGTGTATGGCTGACACTATTGGTTGGTACTAATAAGGGGCAGTGTATGGTTGACACTATTGGTTGGTACTAATAAGGGGCACTGTATGGCTGACACTATTGGTTGGTACTAATAAAGGGCACTGTATGGTTGACACTATTGGTTGGTACTAATAAGGGGCACTGTATGGCTGACACTATTGGTTGGTACTAATAAGGGGCACTGTATGGCTGACACTATTGGTTGGTACTAATAAGGGGCACTGTATGGCTGACACTATTGGTTGGTACTAATAAGGGGCATTGTATGGCTGACACTATTGGTTGGTACTAATAAGGGGCAGTGTATGGCTGACACTATTGGTTGGTACTAATAAGGGGCACTGTATGGCTGACACTATTGGTTGGTACTAATAAGGGGCAGTGTATGGCTGACACTATTGGTTGGTACTAATAAGGGGCACTGTATGGCTGACACTATTGGTTGGTACTAATATGGGGCAGTGTATGGCTGACACTATTGGTTGGTACTAATAAGGGGCACTGTATGGCTGACACTATTGGTTGGTACTAATAAGGGGCAGTGTATGGCTGACACTATTGGTTGGTACTACTAAGGGGCACTGTATGGCTGACACTATTGGTTGGTACTAATAAGGGGCACTGTATGGCTGACACTATTGGTTGGTACTAATATGGGGCAGTGTATGGCTGACACTATTGGTTGGTACTAATAAGGGGCACTGTATGGCTGACACTATTGGTTGGTACTAATAAGGGGCAGTGTATGGCTGACACTATTGGTTGGTACTAATAAGGGGCACTGTATGGCTGACACTATTGGTTGGTACTAATAAGGGGCACTGTATGGCTGACACTATTGGTTGGTACTAATAAGGGGCAGTGTATGGCTGACACTATTGGTTGGAACTAATAAGGGGCACTGTATGGCTGACACTATTGGTTGGTACTAATAAGGGGCACTGTATGGCTGACACTATTGGTTGGTACTAATAAGGGGCACTGTATGGCTGACACTATTGGTTGGTACTAATAAGGGGCACTGTATGGCTGACACTATTGGTTGGTACTAATAAGGGGCAGTGTATGGCTGACACTATTGGTTGGTACTAATAAGGGGCACTGTATGGCTGACACTATTGGTTGGTACTAATAAGGGGCAGTGTATGGCTGACACTATTGGTTGGTACTAATAAGGGGCACTGTATGGCTGACACTATTGGTTGGTACTAATAAGGGGCACTGTATGGCTGACTCTACTCAGGAAATATTTTCTGGCTAATTCTTTTGCAGGGCGCTGTATGGCTGACATCATTGAGAGAGTAATGTATGGATTCTACTTTTAAGGGTGTATAAGTGGCTGGCACTACTGGGGAGCATTGGGTGACTGCCTGGCACTAATAGGGGGCACTGTATGGCTTACACTAGCAAGGGACATTTTTTGGCTAATTCCGTTGCACTGTATGGTTGGCATCACTAAAGGGGCACTGTGTGGCTTAGACTTTTGAGGGGTCGGCATTGGATGGCTACTGGAGAGCACTGTGTGGCCACCTGCACTACCACCTCTCTGCACGTCTGGGGAAGCAGCCGACTCCCATTCTCCTTGTAAACTGGGAGTCCCAGAAGTTAAAAATATCTGACATATTTCATAAATGAATAATAAACGATTGCTGCTTTCAATTTTATAGTCGGGAGCAGTAAATTCTGACAATGTGGCCAACGCCTGAATAAAGACATCTCAGTCCCAGGAAGGTGTATTTGCATTTTTTTGGCAGAGGTACAAACCATTTAATACATTTTGCACAATTAGGCTTCCAAAAGGTCTAAAAACAGCAGACAAAGGCCATAATTAAATACCAGGACGCCGGCTGTGTATGTGCCTCTGCCATTACTGATTGTCTGTGATTCACTACGCACGCTATGCTTCTATTTCAGGTAAGAAAATGACTATGTCTCTCCATGTGTTATTAGTCCTCGCATTCGCCATCATCTCCTTGGCCGCATTGTGTAAGTGTCAAACATTTCTTGCTTCAGTTGTATACGTAAAAGGTCACAAACTTTGCATAAATCACTTGTGCAATCTTATTAAAAAAAATCAGCTTCTTTCTACCCTTATGAGTAACTTCTCCCCCTTACCTTCTGAAGTCATCATTCACTCTGAAATACTGCTCGGTCTTGATCAAAGCTAGATGGACTGACAACACATTGAGGGATTAGATTAAAGCTGTCTATTTAAGTCTAGGGAGGAGCACAGAGAGACACACGCACACACATACTCCGCTGCTTTTAGTGTTTTATCTCAGCTGGATTCACAGCTACACTGCTCAGTCCTGCTGTATGGTATCCCCCATTCTACCTTTGCTTCTGATTCTGTACTACATAGAAACATTGGAGCAGGATTCTCATGTCTGGATGTGCTGTGCATAGAAAACATCATAGCAGATAGACTCTCCACCCAACAGCTCAAAGAGAACTGATACAAAAATGGTGAAAAATACAGGACACAAATCATATAATAGCCAGAAATAGTGAACATAACATGGTAAAGAGTAAAGAATGACCTGGGGAAATCACAGGCATTCTTACTTATCCCGGTAAGTTTCCCAAACATGCACATTGTCAAGAGCCATAGGGCCCAAATGGGCATCTGAGATGATATCCTCCCTCTCTTTCTCACTTGGGGCTTCATTTTCTTTGGCGGGGATTTATTCGTTATCTTCCTATGTGACCCTCCCCCTATTTATTAATAAAATATATAGATTTAAATGCAAAATTAAGTCATTGCTGCCTTGTAATATTTCTGTGTACTCATTTTCAAGCTGATGCCGAATGCACCGTGGAGCCCAAGGATAGGAAAGACTGCGGGTTTCCGGGCATAGGCAGGCAGCAGTGTGTTCTGAGAGGATGCTGCTTTGACTCAAGTATCAGGGGAGTCATCTGGTGTTATCAACCCTTGGAGACGACAACAACTTCAACTTCAACCCATCGACCAACATCAACAGCAGAATCAACAGCAACAAAATTTCTAGCCCATGATACAAAAGCAACAACAGCAGATTCAACAGCAACAACAGAATTTGTGACGCATACATCTGCAAAAATAGAAAACGGTAAATGCCATCATGGCTGGCAGTGGACAGGCAGATGAGATCAGTAGATGTGGCACATGGCTGGCAGTGGACAGGCAGATGAGATCAGTAGATGTGGCACATGGCTGGCAGTGGACAGGCAGATGAGATCAGTAGATGTGGCACATGGCTGGTAGTGGACAGATAGATGAGATCAGTAGATGTGGCACATGGCTGGCAGTGGACAGGCAGATGAGATCAGTAGATGTGGCACATGGCTGGCGGTGGACAGGCAGATGAGATCAGTAGATGTGGCACATGGCTGGTGGTGGACAGAGAGATGGGATCAGTAGATGTGGCACATGGCTGGCAGTGGACAGGTAGGTGAGATCAGTAGATGTGGCACATGGTTGGCAGTGGACAGGTAGATGAGATCAGTAGATGTGGCACATGGCTGGTAGTGGACAGGTAAATGAGATCAGTAGATGTGGCACATGGCTGGTGGTGGACAGAGAGATGGGATCAGTAGATGTGGCACATGGCTGGTGGTGGACAGAGAGATGGGATCAGTAGATGTGGCACATGGCCGGCAGTGGACAGGTAGATGAGATCAGTAGATGTGGCACATGGCTGGTAGTGGACAGGCAGATGAGATCAGTAGATGTGACACATGGCTGGTGGTGGACAGAGAGATGGGATCAGTAGATGTGGCACATGGCTGGTTGGGGACAGGCAGATGAGATCAGTAGATGTGGCACATGACTGGTAGTGGACAGGGAGATGAGATCAGTAGATGTGGCACATGGCTGGTAGTGGACAGGCAGATGAGATCAGTAGATGTGGCACATGGCTGGTAGTGGACAGGCAGATGAGATCAGTAGATGTGGCACATGGCTGGTTGGGGACAGGCAGATGAGATCAGTAGATGTGACACATGGCTGGTGGTGGACAGAGAGATGGGATCAGTAGATGTGGCACATGGCTGGTTGGGGACAGGCAGATGAGATCAGTAGATGTGGCACATGGCTGCTAGTGGACAGATAGATGAGATCACTAGATGTGGCACATGGCTGGTAGTGGACAGATAGATGAGATCAGTAGATGTGGCACATGGCTGGCAGTGGACGGGCAGATGAGATCAGTAGATGTGGCACATGGCTGGCAGTGGACAGGCAGATGGGATCAGTAGGTGTGGCACATGGCTGGCAGTGGACAGGTAGGTGAGATCAGTAGATGTGGCACATCGCTGGCAGTGGACAGGCAGATGGGATCAGTAGATGTGGCACATGGCTGGTAGTGGACAGGTAGATGAGATCAGTAGATGTGGCACATGGCTGGTAGTGGACAGGTAGATGAGATCAGTAGATGTGGCACATGGCTGGTAGTGGACAGGTAGATGAGATCAGTAGATGTGGCACATGGCTGGTAGTGGACAGGTAGATGAGATCAGTAGATGTGGCACATGGCTGGTAGTGGACAGGTAGATGGGATCAGTAGATGTGGCACATGGCTGTTAGTGGACAGGTAGATGGGATCAGTAGATGTGGCACATGGCCGGCAGTGGACAGGCAGATGAGATCAGTAGATGTGGCACATTGCTGGTAGTGGACAGGTAGATGAGATCAGTAGATGTGGCACATGGCTGGTAGTGATCAGGTAGATAAGATCAGTAGATGTGGCACATGGCCGGCAGTGGACAGGCAGATGAGATCAGTAGATGTGGCACATGGCTGGTAGTGAACAGGCAGATGAGATCAGTAGACATGGCACATGGCTGGCAGAGGACAGGTAGATGAGATCAGTAGATGTGGCACATGGCTGGTAGTGAACAGGCAGATGAGATCAGTAGACATGGCACATGGCTGGCAGAGGACAGGTAGATGAGATCAGTAGATGTGGCACATGGCTGGTAGTGGACAGGTACATGAGATCAGTAGATGTGGCACATGGCTGGCAGTGGACAGGTAGATGGGATCAGTAGATGTGGCACATGGCCGGCAGTGGACAGGTAGATGAGATCAGTAGATGTGGCACATGGCTGATAGTGGACAGGTAGATGAGATCAGTAGATGTGGCACATGGCTGGTAGTGGACAGGCAGATGAGATCAGTAGATGTGGCACATGGCTGGTAGTGGACAGGCAGATGACATCGGTAGATGTGGCACATGGCTGGTAGTGAACAGGCAGATGAGATCAGTAGATGTGGCACATGGCTGGCAGTGGACAGGCAGATGGGATCAGTAGATGTGGCACATGGCCGGCAGTGGACAGGCAGATAAGATCAGTAGATGTGGCACATGGCTGGTAGTGGACAGGTAGATGAGATCAGTAGATGTGGCACATGGCTGGTAGTGGACAGGCAGATGAGATCAGTAGATGTGGCACATGGCCGGCAGTGGACAGGCAGATAAGATCAGTAGATGTGGCACATGGCTGGTAGTGGACAGGCAGATAAGATCAGTAGATGTGGCACATGGCTGGTAGTGGACAGGCAGATAAGATCAGTAGATGTGGCACATGGCCGGCAGTGGACAGGCAGATAAGATCAGTAGATGTGGCACATGGCTGATAGTGGACAGGTAGATGAGATCAGTAGATGTGGCACATGGCTGGTAGTGGACAGGCAGATGAGATCAGTAGATGTGGCACATGGCTGGTAGTGGACAGGCAGATGAGATCGGTAGATGTGGCACATGGCTGGTAGTGAACAGGCAGATGAGATCAGTAGATGTGGCACATGGCTGGCAGTGGACAGGCAGATGGGATCAGTAGATGTGGCACATGGCCGGCAGTGGACAGGCAGATAAGATCAGTAGATGTGGCACATGGCTGGTAGTGGACAGGTAGATGAGATCAGTAGATGTGGCACATGGCTGGTAGTGGACAGGCAGATGAGATCAGTAGATGTGGCACATGGCCGGCAGTGGACAGGCAGATAAGATCAGTAGATGTGGCACATGGCTGGTAGTGGACAGGCAGATAAGATCAGTAGATGTGGCACATGGCTGGTAGTGGACAGGCAGATAAGATCAGTAGATGTGGCACATGGCCGGCAGTGGACAGGCAGATAAGATCAGTAGATGTGGCACATGGCTGATAGTGGACAGGTAGATGAGATCAGTAGATGTGGCACATGGCTGGTAGTGGACAGGCAGATAAGATCAGTAGATGTGGGACATGGCTGGTAGTGGACAGGTAGATGGGATCAGTAGATGTGGCACATGGCCGGCAGTGGACAGGCAGATGAGATAAGTAGATGTGGCACATGACTGGTAGTGGACAGGCAGATGAGATCAGTAGATGTGGCACATGGCTGGTAGTGGACAGGCAGATGAGATCAGTAGATTTGGCACATGGCTGGTAGTGGACAGGCAGATGAGATGAGTAGATGTGGCACATGGCTGGCAGAGGACAGGCAGATGGGATCAGTAGATGTGGCACATGGCTGGTAGTGGACAGGTAGAGGAGATCAGTAGATGTGGCACATGGCCGGCAGTGGACAGGTAGATGAGATCAGTAGATGTGGCACATGGCTGGCAGTGGACAGGTAGATGAGATCAGTAGTTGTGGCACATGGCTGGCAGTGGACAGGCAGATGAGATCAGTAGATGTGGCACATGGCTGGTAGTGGACAGATAGATGAGATCAGTAGATGTGGCACATGGCTGGTAGTGGACAGGCAGATGAGATCAGTAGATGTGGCACATGGCTGGCAGTGGACAAGCAGATGGGATCAGTAGATGTGGCACATGGCTGTTAGTGGACAGGGAGATGGGATCAGTAGATGTGGCACATGGCCGGCAGTGGACAGGCAGATGAGATCAGTAGATGTGGCACATGGCTGGCAGTGGACAGGCAGATGGGATCAGTAGATGTGGCACATGGCTGGTAGTGGACAGGAAGATGGGATCAGTAGATGTGGCACATGGCTGGTAGTGAACAGGCAGATGAGATCAGTAGATGTGGCACATGGCTGGCAGTGGACAGGCAGATGGGATCAGTAGATGTGGCACATGGCTGGTAGTGGACAGGTAGATGGGATCAGTAGATGTGGCACATGGCCGGCAGTGGACAGGCAGATGAGATCAGTAGATGTGGCACATGGCTGGTAGTGGACAGGTAGATGGGATCAGTAGATGTGGCACATGGCCAGCAGTGGACAGGTAGATGAGATCAGTAGATGTGGCACATGGCTGATAGTGGACAGGTAGATGAGATCAGTAGATGTGGCACATGGCTGGTAGTGGACAGGTAGATGAGATCAGTAGATGTGGCACATGGCTGTTAGTGGACAGGCAGATGAGATCAATAGATGTGGCACATGGCTGGCAGTGGACAGGTAGATGAGATCAGTAGATGTGGCACATGGCTGGCAGTGGACAGGCAGATGAGATCAGTAGATGTGGCACATGGCTGGTAGTGGACAGATAGATGAGATCAGTAGATGTGGCACATGGCTGGCAGTGGACAGGCAGATGGGATCAGTAGATGTGGCACATGGCTGTTAGTGGACAGGGAGATGGGATCAGTACATGTGGCACATGGCCGGCAGTGGACAGGCAGATGAGATCAGTAGATGTGGCACATGGCTGGCAGTGGACAGGCAGATGGGATCAGTAGATGTGGCACATGGCTGGTAGTGGACAGGTAGATGGGATCAGTAGATGTGGCACATGGCCGGCAGTGGACAGGCAGATGAGATCAGTAGATGTGGCACATGGCTGGTAGTGGACAGGCAGATGAGATCAGTAGATGTGGCACATGGCTGGCAGTGGACAGGCAGGTGGGATCAGTAGATGTGGCACATGGCTGGTAGTGGACAGGTAGATGGGATCAGTAGATGTGGCACATGGCCGGCAGTGGACAGGCAGATGAGATCAGTAGATGTGGCACATGGCTGGTAGTGAACAGGCAGATGAGATCAGTAGATGTGGTACATAGCTGGTAGTGGACAGGCAGATGAGATCAGTAGATGTGGCACATGGCTGGTAGTGAACTGGCAGATGAGATCAGTAGATGTGGCACATGGCTGGTAGTGGACAGACAGAAGAGATCAGTAGATGTGGCACATGGCTGGTAGTGGACAGGTAGATGAGATCAGTAGATGTGGCACATGGCTGGTAGTGGACAGGTAGATGAGATCAGTAGATGTGGGACATGGCTGGTAGTGGACAGGTAGATGGGATCAGTAGATGTGGCACATGGCCGGCAGTGGACAGGCAGATGAGATAAGTAGATGTGGCACATGACTGGTAGTGGACAGGCAGATGAGATCAGTAGATGTGGCACATGGCTGGTAGTGGACAGGCAGATGAGATCAGTAGATCTGGCACATGGCTGGTAGTGGACAGGCAGATGAGATGAGTAGATGTGGCACATGGCTGGCAGAGGACAGGCAGATGGGATCAGTAGATGTGGCACATGGCTGGTAGTGGACAGGTAGAGGAGATCAATAGATGTGGCACATGGCCGGCAGTGGACAGGTAGATGAGATCAGTAGATGTGGCACATGACTGGCAGTGGACAGGTAGATGAGATCAGTAGATGTGGCACATGGCTGGCAGTGGACAGGCAGATGAGATCAGTAGATGTGGCACATGGCTGGTAGTGGACAGATAGATGAGATCAGTAGATGTGGCACATGGCTGGTAGTGGACAGGCAGATGAGATCAGTAGATGTGGCACATGGCTGGCAGTGGACAAGCAGATGGGATCAGTAGATGTGGCACATGGCTGTTAGTGGACAGGGAGATGGGATCAGTAGATGTGGCACATGGCCGGCAGTGGACAGGCAGATGAGATCAGTAGATGTGGCACATGGCTGGCAGTGGACAGGCAGATGGGATCAGTAGATGTGGCACATGGCTGGTAGTGGACAGGTAGATGGGATCAGTAGATGTGGCACATGGCTGGTAGTGAACAGGCAGATGAGATCAGTAGATGTGGCACATGGCTGGCAGTGGACAGGCAGATGGGATCAGTAGATGTGGCACATGGCTGGTAGTGGACAGGTAGATGGGATCAGTAGATGTGGCACATGGCCGGCAGTGGACAGGCAGATGAGATCAGTAGATGTGGCACATGGCTGGTAGTGGACAGGTAGATGGGATCAGTAGATGTGGCACATGGCCAGCAGTGGACAGGTAGATGAGATCAGTAGATGTGGCACATGGCTGATAGTGGACAGGTAGATGAGATCAGTAGATGTGGCACATGGCTGGTAGTGGACAGGCAGATGAGATCAATAGATGTGGCACATGGCTGGCAGTGGACAGGTAGATGAGATCAGTAGATGTGGCACATGGCTGGCAGTGGACAGGCAGATGAGATCAGTAGATGTGGCACATGGCTGGTAGTGGACAGATAGATGAGATCAGTAGATGTGGCACATGGCTGGCAGTGGACAGGCAGATGGGATCAGTAGATGTGGCACATGGCTGTTAGTGGACAGGGGACAGGGGATGGGATCAGTACATGTGGCACATGGCCGGCAGTGGACAGGCAGATGAGATCAGTACATGTGGCACATGGCCGGCAGTGGACAGGCAGATGAGATCAGTAGATGTGGCACATGGCTGGCAGTGGACAGGCAGATGGGATCAGTAGATGTGGCACATGGCTGGTAGTGGACAGGTAGATGGGATCAGTAGATGTGGCACATGGCCGGCAGTGGACAGGCAGATGAGATCAGTAGATGTGGCACATGGCTGGTAGTGGACAGGCAGATGAGATCAGTAGATGTGGCACATGGCTGGCAGTGGACAGGCAGGTGGGATCAGTAGATGTGGCACATGGCTGGTAGTGGACAGGTAGATGGGATCAGTAGATGTGGCACATGGCCGGCAGTGGACAGGCAGATGAGATCAGTAGATGTGGCACATGGCTGGTAGTGAACAGGCAGATGAGATCAGTAGATGTGGTACATAGCTGGTAGTGGACAGGCAGATGAGATCAGTAGATGTGGCACATGGCTGGTAGTGAACTGGCAGATGAGATCAGTAGATGTGGCACATGGCTGGTAGTGGACAGACAGAAGAGATCAGTAGATGTGGCACATGGCTGGTAGTGGACAGGTAGATGAGATCAGTAGATGTGGCACATGGCTGGTAGTGGACAGGTAGATGAGATCAGTAGATGTGGTACATGACTGGCAGTGGACAGGCAGATGGGATCAGTAGATGTGGCACATGGCTGGTAGTGGACAGGTAGATAGGATCAGTAGATGTGGCACATGGCCGGCAGTGGACAGGCAGATGAGATCAGTAGATGTGGCACATGGCTGGTAGTGGACAGACAGAAGAGATCAGTAGATGTGGCACATTATTATTATTATTATACATTTTTATAGCGCCATTTATTCCATGGCGCTTTACATGTGAATACGAGGCAAATATAGACAAATACATTAAACATGAGCAGATAACAGGCACACGAGTACATAAGGAGGGAGGACCCTGCCCGCGAGGGCTCACAGTCTGCAGGGGATGGGTGATGAAACACTAGGAGAGGGTAGGGCAGGTTGCGTGGCGGTTCAGTAACTTCAGGATCACTGCAGGCTGTAGGCTTGTCGGAAGAGGTGGGTCTTCATGTTCTTTTTGAAGATTTCTATGGTAGGCGAGAGTCTGATGTGTTGGGGTAGAGAGTTCCAGAGTATGGGGCAAGCACGGGAGAAGTCTTGGATGCGGTTGTGGGAAGAAGAAATGAGAGGGGAGTAGAGAAGGAGGTCTTGAGAGGATCGGAGGTTGCGTGTAGGTAGGTACCGGGAGACCATGTCACAGATGTATGGAGGAGAAAGGTTGTGGATGGCTTTGTATGTCATTGTGAGGGTTTTGAACTGGAGTCTCTGGGCGATAGGAAGCCAGTGAAGGGCTTGACATAGGGGAGAGGCTGGGGAATAGCGGGGAGACAGGTAGATTAGTCGGGCAGCAGAGTGTAGGATGGATTGGAGCGGTGCCAGAGTGCCAGAGGGGAGTCCAGAGAGTAGGAGGTTGCAGTAGTCGAGGCAGGAGATGATAAGGGCATGCACTAGCGTTTTTGCAGTGTCGCGGTCAAGGAAAGCACGGATGCGGGAAATATTTTTGAGTTTGAGACGGCAGGAGGAGGCAAGGGCTTGGATATGTGGCTTGAAAGAGAGGGCAGAGTCGAGGATCACCCCGAGGCACCGGGCGTGTGGGACGGGGGAAAGTGAGCAGCCATTGACATTGATGGATAGGTCTGGTGGAGGGGTAGAGTGAGATGGGGGAAAGATGATGAATTCTGTTTTGTCCATGTTCAGTTGTAGAAAGCGAGCAGAAAAGAAGGCTGAAATAGCAGACAGACAGTGCGGGATTTTGGTAAGTAAGGAGGTGAGGTCAGGTCCGGATAGGTAGATCTGCGTGTCATCAGCGTAGAGATGGTACTGCATACCGTGGGATTCTATGAGCTGTCCCAGGCCGAAAGTGTAGATGGAGAAGAGTAGGGGTCCTAGAACAGAGCCTTGAGGAACACCGACTGACAAGGGGCGAAGTGAGGAGGTGGTGTGGGGGAGGTTGACACTGAATATTCGGTCTGTCAGATATGACAAGATCCAGGAAAGGGCCAAGTCTGTGATGCCAAGAGATGAGAGAATTTGTAGCAAAAGGGAGTGGTCCACAGTGTCAAAGGCAGGAGACAGGTCCAGGAGAAGGAGGACAGAGTAGTGTCGCTTGCTCCTGGCAGTTAGTAGGTCATTGGTGACTTTAGTTAGGGCAGTTTCAGTTGAGTGATGGGAACGGAAGCCTGATTGTAACCAATCAAAGAGGGAGCAGGAGGAGAGGTGGGAGGACAGTTCAAGATGGACATGTTGCTCCAGCAATTTGGGGGCATAAGGGAGAAGAGATATCGGGCGATAGCTAGACACAGAGGATGGGTCGAGGGAGGGCTTTTTGAGGATGGGTGTGATCTTGGCATGCTTGAAGGATGAGGGGAAGACACCTGTTGTGAGTGAGAGGTTGAAGAGGTGCGTTAGGGTTGGGACAAAGACCATGGAAAGGTTAGGGATGAGGTGGGATGGGAGCGGGTCAAGCGTGCAGGTGGTGAGGTGTGATCTTGACAGGAGGGTGGAGAGCTGATCTTCTGTCATGGTGGAGAAGCTGGTTTTGGAGGAGCAGGGTTGAGCAGCTAAGAGGGGCAGTGGGCACTGTGGGCCAAAGCTTTCTCTGATCATATCGATCTTCTGTTTAAAGAATGAGGCAAAGTCTTCAGCAGAAATGAGGGGGGAGGGAGGAGGTGCTGGGGGACGGAGTAGAGAATTGAAAGTGTTGAAAAGCTGTTTAGGGTTGTGAGACAGGGAGGATATGAGAGATGAGAAGTAAGTTTGTTTTGCGGCAGTGAGCGCAGACTTGAAGCTTGTATGTAGTGAAGTGGTCGGCAGAGCGGGATTGCTTCCATCTCCGCTCAGCAATCCTGGAAGCCCGTCTTAATTCTTTGGTCAGGCTGGTCAGCCAGGGCTGCCTGTTAATTGTACGAGTTTTACTATGCATGAGCGGGGCGGCCGAATCGAGTGTTGCTGTTATTGTGGTGTTATAAAAAGTGGCAGCAGCATCTGTGTCATGAAGGGAGGCTATGTCTGTGAGAGGGAGAAGGGACTCTGAGAGTGATTGTAAGTTGAGATGTTTGAGATTTCTGCGAGGGAGTTTGTGGAGTGGGGGTTGCACACTAGGAGAGGAGAAGGACGAGAATGTCAGTAGGTTGTGGTCTGACAGGGGGAGGGGTGTGTTAGTGAGATTAGTAAGGGAGCAGAGGCGGGTGAAGATGAGGTCCAGCGTGTGGCCATCTTTGTGAGTGGCCTCAGAGGACCATTGAGTGAGGCCAAAGGAGGCAGTCAGTGATAGAAGTTTAGAGGCAGCTGAGGTGGAAGTGTCAATGGGGATATTGAAATCACCCATGATGATAGTGGGGATGTCGACAGAGAGGAAATGAAGTAGCCAGGTGGTGAAGTGGTCGAGAAAGGTGGAGATGGCTAGTTCTGGGGGGCGGTAGATGACAGCCAGCTGGAGGTTGGAGGGGGAGTAGATGCGGACAGAGTGCACCTCAAACGAGGGAAGATTAGCGGAGGGT
Source organism: Ranitomeya imitator (assembly GCF_032444005.1). NCBI lineage: Eukaryota > Metazoa > Chordata > Amphibia > Anura > Dendrobatidae > Ranitomeya > Ranitomeya imitator. Next base: position 29,765,714 of record NC_091284.1, read on the forward strand.
GGTAGCGGGATTGGAGTAAAGGAGCAGGTGTCGGACAGGAGCAATCCAACTCCTCCACCATGTTTGTTGCTGGGGCGAGGGGTGTGAGAGAGGTGGAATCCGCCATAGGAGAGCGCAGCTGGAGAGGCAGAGTCAGAGGGGGTGAGCCAGGTTTCAGTGAGGCCGAGGAAGGAGAGTTTGTTGGTGATGAAGAGGTCGTGGATAAATGTCAGTTTGTTGCAGATGGAGCATGCGTTCCACAGTGCTCCAGGTAGGGGGAGCAGGGGAGTGGGGGCTGGATGAATGGGTATGAGGTTGTCATGGTTGGGAAAACGTGCGGAGGATCGTGGCAGGGGGTTAGAAATGAGTGTGGGGATGAGTAGGGGAGGGCCGGGATTTGGGGATATGTCACCAGCAGTGAGGAGTAGCAGACAGAGCGTTAGAAGGTGGGAGCAGGATAGGACATGATGCGGCCTTGTGTGTCTGGAGAAAAAGGATTGTATGTGGAGGAACAGTTCTGAGGAGAAGGTGAGATGGCTGGCGAAGATGGAGGAAGAAATGACTAGTTCCTTACTAGGTGGAGGGATTGCAGGAGATTGTAAGAAGGAAAGTAGTATGGGGGTGAAAGAGAAAAGAAACCAAAACATTGTAGTGGTTAGTATTCTGTTACCTTCCAGTCAATTCCAATCCAATTCAGTCTAATTCAAAATCATAATTAAAAAGATGTAATTTAAAAGATGGAAGTTAAAAGATGAATTGCAGCAGACTGAGTCTGTAGCAGACTCCTGCATGTGAATATATCCCCAGTTAAGGGCAATCAGGTGTGCATGGCTGGTAGTGGACAGGTAGATGAGATCAGTAGATGTGGCACATGGCTGGCAGTGGACAGGCAGATGGGATCAGTAGATGTGGCACATGGCTGGTAGTGGACAGGTAGATGAGATCAGTAGATGTGGCACATGGCTGGTAGTGGACAGGTAGGTGAGATCAGTAGATGTGGCACATGGCTGGTAGTGGACAGGTAGATGAGATCAGTAGATGTGGCACATGGCTGGTAGTGGACAGGTAGATGGGATCAGTAGATGTGGCACATGGCTGGCAGAGGACAGGCAGATGGGATCAGTAGATGTGGCACATGGCTGGTAGTGGACAGGTAGATGAGATCAGTAGATGTGGCACATGGCTGGTAGTGGACAGGTAGATGAGATCAGTAGATGTGGCACATGGCTGGTAGTGGACAGGTAGATGAGATCAGTAGATGTGGCACATGGCTGGTAGTGGACAGGTAGATGGGATCAGTAGATGTGGCACATGGCTGGCAGTGGACAGACAGATGGGATCAGTAGATGTGGCACATGGCTGGTAGTGGACAGGTAGATGAGATCAGTAGATGTGGCACATGGCTGGTAGTGGACAGGTAGATGAGATCAGTAGATGTGGCACATGGCTGGTAGTGGACAGGTAGATGAGATCAGTAGATGTGGCACATGGCTGGTAGTGGACAAGTAGATGGGATCAGTAGATGTGGCACATGGCTGGTAGTGGACAGGTAGATGGGATCAGTAGATGTGGCACATGGCCGGCAGTGGACAGGTAGATGAGATCAGTAGATGTGGCACATGGCTGATAGTGGACAGGTAGATAAGATCAGTAGATGTGGCACATGGCTGGTAGTGGACAGGTAGATGAGATCAGTAGATGTGGCTCATGGCTGGCAGTGGACAGGCAGATGAGATCAGTAGATGTGGCACATGGCTGGTAGTGGACAGGTAGATGAGATCAGTAGATGTGGCACATGGCTGGCAGTGGACAGGCAGATGAGATCAGTAGATGTGGCACATGGCTGTTAGTGGACAGGCAGATGAGATCAGTAGATGTGGCACATGGCTGGCAGTGGACAGGCAGATGAGATCAGTAGATGTGGCACATGGCCGGCAGTGGACAGGCAGATGAGATCAGTAGATGTGGCACATGGCTGGTAGTGGACAGGCAGATGGGATCAGTAGATGTGGCACATGGCCGGCAGTGGACAGGCAGATGAGATCAGTAGATGTGGCACATGGCTGGTAGTGGACAGGTAGATGGGATCAGTAGATGTGGCACATGGCTGGTAGTGGACAGGCAGATGAGATCAGTAGATGTGGCACATGGCTGGCAGTGGACAGGCAGATGAGATCAGTAGATGTGGCACATGGCTGGTAGTGGACAGGTAGATGGGATCAGTAGATGTGGCACATGGCCGGCAGTGGACAGGCAGATGAGATCAGTAGATGTGGCACATGGCTGGTAGTGGACAGGTAGATGGGATCAGTAGATGTGGCACATGGCTGGTAGTGGACAGGTAGATGGGATCAGTAGATGTGGCACATGGCCGGCAGTGGACAGGCAGATGAAATCAGTAGATGTGGCACATGGCTGGTAGTGGACAGGTAGATGAGACCAGTAGATGTGGCACATTGCTGGCAATGGACAGACAGATGAGATAAGTAGATGTGGCACATGACTGGCAGTGGACAGACAGTTGAGATCAGTAGATGTGGCACATGGCTGGTAGTGGACAGGTAGATGAGATCAGTAGATGTGGCACATGGCTGGCAGTGGACAGGTAGATGAGATCAGTAGATATCGCACATGGCTGGTAGTGGACAGGTAGATGGGATCAGTAGATGTGGCAAAAGTTTGGTAGTGGACAGGTAGATGAGATCAGTAGATGTGGCACATGGCTGGTAGTGGACATGTAGATGAGATCAGTAGATGTGGCACATGGCTGATAGTGGACAGGTAGATGAGATCAGTAGATGTGGCACATGGCTGGTAGTGAACAGGAAGATGAGATCAGTAGATGTGGCACATGGCTGGTAGTGGACAGGTAGATGGGATCAGTAGATGTGGCACATGGCTGGCAGTGGACAGGCAGATGGGATCAGTAGATGTGGCACATGGCTGGTAGTGGACAGGTAGATGGGATCAGTAGATGTGGCACATGGCCGGCAGTGGACAGGCAGATGAAATCAGTAGATGTGGCACATGGCTGGTAGTGGACAGGTAGATGAGACCAGTAGATGTGGCACATTGCTGGCAATGGACAGACAGATGAGATAAGTAGATGTGGCACATGACTGGCAGTGGACAGACAGTTGAGATCAGTAGATGTGGCACATGGCTGGTAATGGACAGGTAGATGAGATCAGTAGATGTGGCACATGGCTGGCAGTGGACAGGTAGATGGGATCAGTAGATATCCACATGGCTGGTAGTGGACAGGTAGATGGGATCAGTAGATGTGGCAAAAGTTTGGTAGTGGACAGGTAGATGAGATCAGTAGATGTGGCACATGGCTGATAGTGGACAGGTAGATGAGATCAGTAGATGTGGCACATGGCTGGTAGTGGACAGAGAGATGGGATCAGTAGATGTGGCACATGGCTGGTAGTGGACAGACAGATGAGATCAGTAGATGTGGCACATGGCTGGTAGTGGACAGGTAGATGGGATCAGTAGATGTGGCACATGGCTGGCAGTGGACAGGTAGATGAGATCATTAGATGTGGCACATGGCTGGTAGTGGACAGGCAGATGAGATCAGTAGATGTGGCAAAAGTCTGGTAGTGGACAGGTAGATGAGATCAGTAAATGTCGCACATGGCTGGTAGTGGACAGGTAGATGAGATCAGTAGATGTGGCACATGGCTGGCAGTGGACAGGTAGATGAGATCAGTAGATGTGACACATGGCTGGTAGTGGACTGGCAGATTATATATATATATATATATATATATATATATATATACACATAATATTTCACCCTTTTAGGTGGGGGGCAGATTGTATTTTGACCATTACATATGTTCCTGATCTGAAAGTTTTACGGTACGGTCACACTCAGCGACGCTGCAGCGATATAGACAATGATCCCACCTAAACTAGATCGCTGGAGCGTCGCTGTTTAGATCACTGTAGAGATGTCAAACACAGCAACTCCAGAACGATGCAGGAGCGATCCAGTGACGTAACGGCGACTCACTTATCGTTCTCGCTGGTTGTTAGCTCCATGTAAAACGTTGCTGGCGTCGTTGCTTTTAATGTCAAACATGACAGTACACGGCGACCAAATAAAGTTCTGCACTTTATTTCCGACCAGCGATGGCACAGCGGGATCCAGATCGCTGCTGCGTGTCAAACACAACGAGATCGCTATCCAGGACGCTGCAACGTCACGGACCGTTGTCGTTCTCGTTGCAAAGTTGCTGAGTGTGACGGTACCTTTAGTTCATTATTTTCCTTCACTTAACATCTTATCTGAGGTCAGATTCTATGTTACGTCTGACAATAGTATCTCCCACTGATATCATTCATAGGAGCGTCGGACCCCTTCATTGTTTTCAACGTAGATTTTCCAACCACAAAGCCCCCAATGAACATAAGTCAAGAAATCACCGTGCCAGACAGCTGTGGACCTCTCTGGAGCTGGAGTCATCCCGGTCATATCTGTCTATTGTCTATAGTGTCAGCAGTGCTATTGTCATCTTAATATTGTGACTTGGAAGCCTTGCTCCTTTTTGTTTCTTATCTCTTATAAGTGTGGGGGGGGCTGAATACTGTCTGGATGCTATTGTCTATGCCTCCGAGTGATACATTGTTAGTGATTAATTCTTTATAGAAGGTGGTAATAATAACAATAATGTTATGTCTATGTCCAACGATAATAAAAATATAATAATACATGAGTGATGAATGTTCCTGTGACCAAGTGATGGTGTTTCCTCCTAGTGGTGGCAATAAGAATTTTGAGCCTTGATCAGATTTAGAGCCTCTCAGAGAGGGCAGTTTGCCAATACTAGGTACCTTTCCTTCCTAAGTGGCATTTTGCTGTACAGTCTCTTTGCTTCTCTACACACTCTTTGACGTGGTCTGTGGTCATGAATCAGCTGAGAGGAGCTCAGGGAAAAAAATAAAAAAAGTTACATCATGGTGGGCCGACCGATGGATTCTCAGATAACTCATTATGAGACTTGTTTCTGTCACTGACAAAACTTTGTGTCCTGCTTCCCTAGACAGTAAGCCTAAATACACCCCCCATTATAAAACCACTCGCAACCAGTTGGTCTGTGTTAATATAATAATGCAAAATATCAACTCTATTAGAATTGATCATCATTTGTTATAAGTTCTTTGGGAAATGCAGGAAATTTTTCTCATCAGTGGCAGAAATTCTTGGGTCATACTGTAAATTTGCATTGGATTTCATACTGGCAAATTCAGGTGTGAACTTGACCATGTTTATTACATACAGTAACACAGCCAAGACTAGAGAATAGATTTAGTAATTGATCCAACCTTATTGTAAATGTAACACTGGTCGACGTGTACCACAGTCCGGGCTTACCCAGGAGGGGCGAAACTAAGTGACCATCAGGTATTCGCAAGAGCCTCGCTCTGATGGTGAGGATAGACTTGGCCACCGGTTGTCACCAGGTACCACTCTAAGGCAATCCCCAGGTCTACAGCAACTGACTGGAAGGTCAGAGGCACAGAAAGAGGTACAGAAGAGCAAAACAGAGGTGTTGTCACGGAGTTGCCGTGACAGGAGACTGCGCCATCTGATTTCTCCTACTCTGAATAGAAGCACATCTCCTTCATACTAAACGATGCAGGTTTCTTCTAGCAGTGCCAGGGTTAATCTGCTTAGTTGAGAGCTCCTGCATTAAGGCTCTCAGCTGTTTACTGTTAGCAAGCATTGCCAGAGTTAGCTTCATGCTGCATGGTCCAGGAGTTGTCGGTGTGAGGAGATGTTTGGTGGATTTATCTGAGACTGTTGCTAGGTTTTGGGTGTGTGCTAATCCTCTCCTCCTACTTTGGTTATTCCCCATCTTCTACTCCCCGGTGTTTTCCTCTGTTATTTATGTGAGTATATTTGTATGAATGGTATTTTCGTCTATCCCTGTACATATTCCCTTGTTAGTCTGGTTGCTGTACTGCTAAACTCTAATACTCCCTACTTCCCTGGGTGGAGGGAGGGAAGAGACTGAGGGCAGATTCAGGAGTTCAGCAAGATACGTGGCCCAGACATTTTCACCATTAGAAGTAATCACAACACTCCTAGTGTTAGGGACAGGGAAGGAACCCCCAGGATTCCCAAAAACAGAGTCCTGACAGGTGTAGTCGAGATGTTCAAGGTCGAGGCAGGCAGCAAAGGATCAGTAAACGTAGTCGATGTCAGGAGCGGAGAGGTCATTTAGGACAGGAAAACTAGTCGGGTTGGTAACAGGAAGTGGAATATTGAGGAAAACATAAATGTGAACCAACAGGGTACGAAATCAAAAATGGCGGGAGTGGCAGGAGGAGAAAAGGCCCTGCTAGCACAGGATAGGTCGGGAATGCTAATCTCTGCAGGACCCAGCAGGGTAACATTCCTGCAGAGACCGGACACACCCCCTAAGACAATATGAATGGCATATGCAGCAGTGCTGCAAGAAGCAAACTCAGAGGGCTGACTTGACATGGGGAAAAATCGCACATACCATAGAGGGGAGCTAAGGAGGCACGCAAGTTACTGCCATGACAGTATAATTACATTTTACATCTTTGAAGCCCAGTGCAGATTTGTCACATGTGCACTAAGAAGATGGCAGATGCTACACTAATCTCTAGTAGGCGGACTGGCAGCACCATTCTGTGGAAAGCGGCATTTGCATCTGCGTTTTAGCTGGCCGACATTCATATCTCTGATCCTAGTTTACTAGTCATCAGCCAAAATCCCCTCGTCACTCACATAAGTTCACTTATTGCAAGATCACAAATCCTGGTCACAGTACAAAATGGAAGTGGTAAGTGCCTAGTCTATCTTGTCTATCTGCCATTTTTTGCTCTCAGTTTCTGCAAAATCTTGACTTTCCTATGACTGTGTGAGGAAGAGCCAGGGCCGTAGTCGTGGCTGAGAGTATGTGCTTAAATGCCACATGAGAACAGTGTCCCCTCTTTTGCATACCTTCAACCACATCATCTGCACCGTCAGGGTCCCATCTGAGTGGTTGGAGCTCTGCTGCTGGTGTTATTGCACAAAAAGAAACAGAGTCCACATTCAACTGTAAACAGATAACTTTACTTTCTTCTCTTTGCAGCACATCCTAATTAAATACATCAGCATAGGGTTCCAAACAGTCCTCATTCTCCATTTTCCCTGCACTTCTTCCTATGGCCTTCAGTATGTGCCCGGGTCCTACCGCCTCTTGCGGTAACGCAGCATCCTCCCTGTTCAGACTCACTGCACCTAGGGGTTCCCTCGTCTGTTTTGCACCGGGTCTGATGGCATCAGCCCAGGCGGTGAGCTGCAACATGATGAGCCACCTGCACCCCTGTGCTGCCTGCACCTTCACTGTAGCCTTCGGCTAGGCTGTACTTCTGCCCCACTGGACGCTGGATGGCTGGGTTCCTTGCCTTAAACGTTGTGGGGCCCACTATGTTGCCCCAGGCCTAAGGCCCTCCGGGACTGTCTGGGCTCTCTGGCCCCTCCTGAGCTGTTCAGGTCCCTGGCTTTTCTAGACACTTTCAGAAAATGCTCCCATCTTAAACACAGCTGACCCCTCCTATGTTAACTATTTACTATACTAATCTTGTATTCCTATCCCACTACACATGTGCACTATTTTGTGCTAAGGTGTCCCCATCTAGTGTCCTAGCCAACGTACTCCACTTTCCCTATTTACAATATGCAGATGGTAGCATGAAGAACATAATAGTGTTACAAAACACAACACACATTGAACATACATCATTTAGTACCAGCTTCAATCGGGATGTGCTTAAAGGGGTGGGGGCATATACAAGTCTCTGAAACCCCTTACAACTGCACTCTGTGATAGTGGTGCTGCACGTTACCTCCTTCCTTCTCTCTTTTTGTAGTCTGAGAACAAACCTTTTTTTCTTCACCAGAAAAAATGATGATTTTTATGGGGGGCAGAGGTGGAAGCTGTTAAAAAAAATTCCAACAACAGGCTGGCGCCGCTTCTGCATTCTGCCACCCTAGGCACTAGACTTCAAATATGTTGCAAGATACACAAAGCCTTGGTTACTGACAAATCTGTTTTTCTCCCAAACAATTGGATAACTTGCAAATAACTTTCAGAAGATGTGAAATAGGGATGCAAGGAGCAGGGCGGCAAGGTTACAGAAAGGTATTCGTAAAGAACTGGGTGGACATCAATCCATTGTAAGAGAAACTGCCTACAAATGGAAAACAATAGGACTGTTGCTTTTCTCCCAAGAAGTGGTTGTCCTGTTAGGATTATTCCAAGACCACAATCCTAAGAGAGGTAGAAAAAAGGAGCCTTGTAACAGGAAAAACTCTACTGAAGATTCTACATAATGCAAAACCTCTATTCATGTATACACCATCTCAAAAATACTGAATAAGAATGGTGTTTGTGGAAGACATAATTAAAGGGTTTTAGATCAAAGTCTGCAGGCACTTGATGTGGCTACAGACTTGTGAATCCTTACAGCATGCGCACTGCATGACGTGCGGATTCTCCAGTCCGACACTGAGAGTGGGCGGTCATATAATTATTATTATTATTATTATTATTTATTGTTATAGCGCCATTTATTCCATGGCGCTTTACATGTGAGGAGGGGTATACATAATAAAAACAAGTACAATAATCTTAAACAATACAAGTCGTAACTGGTACAGGAGGAATGAGGACCCTGCCCGCGAAGGCTCACAATCTACAAGGGATGGGTGAGGATACAGTAGGTGAGGGTAGAGATGGTCATGCAGCGGTTTGGACGATCGGTTGTTACTGCAGGTTGTAAGCTTGTCTGAAGAGGTGGGTCTTCAGGTTCTTTTTGAAGGTTTCGATGGTAGGCGAGAGTCTGATGTGTTGTGGTAGAGGGTTCCAGAGTAGGGGTTACACGCGAGAGAAATCTTGTATACGATTGTGGGAAGAGGAGATAAGAGGGGAGTAGAGTAGGAGATCTTGTGAGGATCGGAGGTTGCGGGTAGGTAAGTACCGGGAGATGAGGTCACAGATGTATGGAGGAGACAGGTTGTGGATGGCTTTGTACGTCATGGTTAGGGTTTTGTAGTGGAGTCTCTGGGCAATGGGGAGCCAGTGAAGGGATTGACAGAGGGGAGAGGCCGGGGAATAGCGGGGGGACAGGTGGATTAGTCGGGCAGCAGAGTTTAGAATAGATTGGAGGGGTGCGAGAGTGTTAGAGGGGAGGCCACAGAGCAGGAGGTTGCAGTAGTCAAGGCGAGAGATGATGAGGGCATGGACTAGGGTTTTTGCAGATTCATGGTTGAGGAATGAACGGATTCGTGAAATATTTTTGAGTTGAAAGCGGCAGGAAGTGGAAAGGGCTTGGATATGTGGTTTGAAGGAGAGATCAGCGTCAAGGATTACCCCGAGGCAGCGAGCTTGTGGGACTGGGGAGAGTGGGCAGCCATTTACTGTAATGGATAGGTTCGTTGGGGGGGTCGCGTGAGATGGGGGAAAGATGATGAATTCTGTTTTGTCCATGTTAAGTTTCAGAAATCTAGCGGAGAAGAAGGATTCTGGTTAGAAGGGAGGTGATATCTGGTCCAGAGATGTAGATCTGTGTGTCGTCAGCATAGAGGTGATACTGAAAGCCATGAGATTCTATGAGCTGTCCCAGGCCAAAGGTGTAAATGGAGAAGAGCAAGGGCCCAAGGACTGAACCTTGTGGGACTCCGACAGATAGAGGGCGAGGTGAGGAGGTGGTTTGTGAGCGGGAGACGCTGAATGTCTGGTCTGTTAGGTATGATGAGATCCAGGATAGGGCCAAGTTTGTGATGCCAAGGTATGAGAGGGTTTGTAATAATAGGGAATGGTCCACTGTGTCAAAGGCAGCCGACAGGTCGAGGAGGAGGAGGACAGAGTAGTGTCGCTTGCTCTTGGCGGTTAAGAGGTCATTGGTGACTTTAATTAGGGCAGTTTCGGTGGAATGGTGTGACCGGAAGCCAGATTGTAGGCGGTCAAAGAGGGAGCAAGAAGAGAGATGGGAGGACAGTTCAAGGTAAATGTGTTGTTCCAGTAGTTTCGAGGCATAGGGGAGAAGTGATATAGGGTGATAGCTAGATACAGAGGATGGGTCAAGAGAGTGCTTTTTGAGGATAGGTGTGATGGAGGCATGTTTAAAGCTTGAGGGGAAAACACCAGTTGTTAGTGATAGGTTGAAGAGATGGGTTAGGGTTGGGATGAAGACTGTGGTGAGGTTTGGGATGAGGTGGGATGGGAGTGGGTCAAGTGCACAGGTGGTGAGATGCGATCTTGAGAGTAGAGTGGAGAGTTGATCTTCTGTAATGGTGGAGAAGTTGGTTTTGGAGGTGGAGGGCTGGGAAATCGGGAGGAAGGGCTCTGGGGGTTGTTGACCAAAACTGTCTCTAATGCTATCAATCTTCTGCTTGAAAAATGAGGCGGAGATAAGTGGGGAGGGAGGAGGTGCTGGGGGACGGAGGAGAGAATTGAAGGTGTTGAATAACTGTTTAGGGTTGTGAGAAAGGGAGGATATGAGAGATGAGAAGTAGGTTTGTTTTGCTGTGGCGAGTGTGGTCTTGAAAGTAGTGAGGGACTGTTTGAATGCGATGAAGTGCTCGTTAGAGTGGGATCTTTTCCATCTGCGCTCAGCAGCCCTCGAAGCTCGCCTCAGTTCTTTGGTCAGGCTGGTGTGCCAGGGCTGTCTGTTGATTTTGCGAGCTTTGGTATGTGTGAGAGGGGCAAGAGATTCCAAAGCTGCAGCTATTGTGGTGTTATATAGAGCAGCCGCGTCATCCGCATTGTGTATGCAACTTATGCCTGTGAGGGGGAGGAGGGATTCAGAGAATGAATGTAGGTCAAGATGTTTAAGATTTCTGCGAGGGTGTGAAAGTTTGTGGGGTGGGGATTGTAGACATGGAGTGGAGAGAGATGAGAATATGAGAAAGTTGTGGTCAGAGAGTGGAAGAGGTGAGTTAGAGAGGTTAGATAGAGAGCAGAGGCGGGTGAAGATGAGGTCCAGTGTGTGACCGTCTTTGTGAGTGGCTGCAGAGGACTGACCGTCTTTGTGAGTGGCTGCAGAGGACCATTGAGTGAGGCCGAAGGAGGAAGTGAGAGTTAGAAGTTTAGTGGCAGCCGAGAGGGAAGTGTCAATGGGGATGTTGAAGTCACCCATGATGATAGTGGGAATGTCCGCAGAAAGGAAATGAAGTAGCCAGGTGGTGAAGTGGTCAAAGAAGGTGGTGGCTGGCCCTGGGGGCGGTAAATGACAGCCAGTTGGAGGTTGGTGGGGGAGTAGATGCGCATAGAGTGCACCTCAAAGGAAGGGAGGGTAACACAGGGTGGCAGTGGGATTGGGGTGAAGGAGCAGTTATCTGACGGGAGAAAACCAACTCCTCCGCCATGTTTGCTGCTGGGGCGGGGTGTGTGGGAAAGGTGGAAGCCACCGTAAGAGAGTGCAGCAGGGGAGACTGTGTCAGAAGGGGTGAGCCAGGTTTCGGTGATGGCGAGGAAGGAAAGTTTGGTAGTAACAAAGAGATCATGGATGTAGGAGAGCTTGTTGCAGACAGAGTGAGCGTTCCACAGAGCTCCTGTTAGTGGGACTGGGGAGGCGGGGGCTGGGCGAATGGGTATAAGGTTAGAGAGGTTACGGAAGTTTGTGCTAGAGCGTGGATGGCAGGTAGAACTGACTGTGGGAATATGGTGAGGAGGACCAGGATTTGGAGAGATATCACCAGCAGTGAGAAGGAGCAGAGAAAGTGTTAGCAAGTGGGAGCAGGAGAGGGCATGAGGGGGCTGTCTGTGCTTGGAAACAGAGGATTGTATGTTAAGGATCAGTTCTGGGGAGTGACAGGAGCATCCCACGGCTACTTCTAGTGTTGTGTTGAGCTTAGGGACTGTGGTCAGTACAGGTACCACCTCCTTCAGAGCTCGTCCCATGTTGCTCCTAAACCACCAGTTCATAACAACAAACTACATCAGCCCACGCTAAAGTGGAGGGGAACATAAAGGCCTATCCCTGACTGTGAAGAAGAGGGCTTAAGTGCCCAAAAGGAAGCAATGGAAGAGCTTGGCATATGTGAATTAATGCCTTAGTGTGAAGAGGCAGGCCACACCTGAACAGGCTATGAAATTTATACCTGACCATGAGTAACTGGGAGACATAGGCCAGAAGAGTATGAAGGGTATAAGAAAAGCATTTGTCAAATGGGAGAAGAATAGCAACTCATAAGAGGCAGAGATTTTTTCTTATTTGTTACTTTGTTTAAGACTTTAACCACCAAGTTTGTTGCCTCTTGTAATAATGTGTAACTCCCAAGCTCGTAGCTTAATATAATACTGTGTAACTGCCAAGCTCATTGCTTCTTGTAGTACTGTGTAACTGCCAAGCTCCTTGCCTCTTATAATACTGTCTAACCACCAAGCTCATTGCCTCTTATAATACTGTGTAACCACCAAGCTCATTGCCTCTAATAATACTGTGTTACCGCCAAGCTCATTGCCTCTTATAATACTGTGATACTGCCAAGCTCATTACATCTTATAATACTGTGTAACCACCAAGCTCTTTGGCGCTTATAATACTGTGTTACCTCCAAGCTCATTGCCTCTTATAATACTGTGTAACCACCAAGCTCATTGCCTCTTACAATACTGTGTAACCACAAAGCTCATTGCCTCTTATAATACTGTGTAACCACCAAGCTCATTGCCTCTTATAATACTGTGTAACCGACAAGCTCATTGCCTCTTGTAATACTGTGCTACCGCCAAGCTCATTACCTCTTATAATACTATGTTACTGCCAAGCTCATTACATCTTATAATACTGTGTTACCGCCAAGCTCCTTGCCTCTTATAATACTGTGCAACCACCAAGCTCATTTCCTCTTATAATACTGTATAACCACCAAGCTCATTGCCTCTTATAATACTGTGTAACCACCAAGCTCATTGCCTCTTATAAGACTGTGTTACCGCCAAGCTCATTGCCTCTTATAATATTGTGATACTGCCAAGCTCATTACATATTATAATACTGTGTAACCACCAAGCTCATTGCCTCTTATAATACTGTGTAACCACCTAGCTCATTGCCTCTTACAATACTGTGTAACCACCAAGCTCATTACCTCTTATAATACTGTGTAACCACCAAGCTCATTACCTCTTATAATACTGTGTAACCACCAAGCTTATTACCTCTTTTAATACTATGTAACCACCAAGCTCATTGCTTCTTGTAATACAATGTAGCCACTAAGCTCATTGCCTCTTATAATACTGTGTAACCACCAAGCTCATTGCCTCTTATAATACTGTGTAACCGCCAAGCTCATTGCCTCTTGTAATACTGTGCTACCGCCAAGCTCATTGCCTCTTATAATACTGTGTTACTGCCAAGCTCATTACATCTTATAATACTGTGTTACTGCCAAGCTCCTTGCCTCTTATAATACTGTGCAACCACCAAGCTCATTTCCTCTTATAATACTGTATAACCACCAAGCTCATTGCCTCTTATAATACTGTGTAACCACCAAGCTCATTGCCTCTTATAATACTGTGTTACCGCCAAGCTAATTGCCTCTTATAATACTGTGTTACCGCCAAGCTCATTGCCTCTTATAATACTGTGTAACCACCAAGCTCATTGCCTCTTACAATACTGTGTAACCACAAAGCTCATTGCCTCTTATAATACTGTGTAACCACCAAGCTCATTGCCTCTTATAATACTGTGTAACCGCCAAGCTCATTGCCTCTTGTAATACTGTGCTACCGCCAAGCTCATTACCTCTTATAATACTGTGTTACTGCCAAGCTCATTACATCTTATAATACTGTGTTACCGCCAAGCTACTTGCCTCTTATAATACTGTGCAACCACCAAGCTCATTTCCTCTTATAATACTGTATAACCACCAAGCTCATTGCCTCTTATAATACTGTGTAACCACCAAGCTCATTGCCTCTTATAAGACTGTGTTACCGCCAAGCTCATTGCCTCTTATAATATTGTGATACTGCCAAGCTCATTACATATTATAATACTGTGTAACCACCAAGCTCATTGCTTCTTGTAATACAATGTAGCCACTAAGCTCATTGCCTCTTATAATACTGTGTAACCACCAAGCTCATTGCCTCTTATAATACTGTGTAACCGCCAAGCTCATTGCCTCTTGTAATACTGTGCTACCGCCAAGCTCATTGCCTCTTATAATACTGTGTTACTGCCAAGCTCATTACATCTTATAATACTGTGTTACCGCCAAGCTCCTTGCCTCTTATAATACTGTGCAACCACCAAGCTCATTTCCTCTTATAATACTGTATAACCACCAAGCTCATTGCCTCTTATAATACTGTGTAACCACCAAGCTCATTGCCTCTTATAATACTGTGTTACCGCCAAGCTAATTGCCTCTTATAATACTGTGTTACCGCCAAGCTCATTGCCTCTTATAATACTGTGTAACCACCAAGCTCATTGCCTCTTACAATACTGTGTAACCACAAAGCTCATTGCCTCTTATAATACTGTGTAACCACCAAGCTCATTGCCTCTTATAATACTGTGTAACCGCCAAGCTCATTGCCTCTTGTAATACTGTGCTACCGCCAAGCTCATTACCTCTTATAATACTGTGTTACTGCCAAGCTCATTACATCTTATAATACTGTGTTACCGCCAAGCTCCTTGCCTCTTATAATACTGTGCAACCACCAAGCTCATTTCCTCTTATAATACTGTATAACCACCAAGCTCATTGCCTCTTATAATACTGTGTAACCACCAAGCTCATTGCCTCTTATAAGACTGTGTTACCGCCAAGCTCATTGCCTCTTATAATATTGTGATACTGCCAAGCTCATTACATATTATAATACTGTGTAACCACCAAGCTCATTGCCTCTTATAATACTGTGTAACCACCTAGCTTATTGCCTCTTACAATACTGTGTAACCACCAAGCTCATTACTCTTATAATACTGTGTAACCACCAAGCTCATTATCTCTTATAATACTGTGTAACCACCAAGCTTATTACCTCTTTTAATACTATGTAACCACCAAGCTCATTGCTTCTTGTAATACAATGTAGCCACTAAGCTCATTGCCTCTTATAATACTGTGTAACCACCAAGCTCATTGCCTCTTATAATACTGTGTAACCGCCAAGCTCATTGCCTCTTGTAATACTGTGCTACCGCCAAGCTCATTGCCTCTTATAATACTGTGTTACTGCCAAGCTCATTACATCTTATAATACTGTGTTACCGCCAAGCTCCTTGCCTCTTATAATACTGTGTAACCACCAAGCTCATTTCCTCTTATAATACTGTATAACCACCAAGCTCATTGCTTCTTATAATACTGTTTAACCACCAAGCTCATTGCCTCTTATAATACTGTGTTACCGCCAAGCTAATTGCCTCTTATAATACTGTGTTACCGCCAAGCTCATTGCCTTTTATAATACTGTGATACTGCCAAGCTCATTACCTCTTATAATACTGTGTAACCACCAAGCTCATTGCCTCTTATAATACTGTGTAACCACCAAGCTCATTGCCTCTTACAATACTGTGTAACCACCAAGCTCTTTGGCTCTTATAATACTGTGTAACCACCAAGCTCATTGCCTCTTACAATACTGTGTTACCACCAAGCTCATTGCCACTTAATACTGTGTTACCTCCAAGCTCATTGCCTCTTATAATACTGTGTTACCGCCAAGCTCATTGCCTCTTATAATACTGTGTTACCACCAAGCTCATTGCCTCTTATAATACTGTGTTACCGCCAAGCTCATTGCCTCTTATAATACTGTGTTACTGCCAAGCTCATTACATCTTATAATACTGTGTTACCGCCAAGCTCCTTGCCTCTTATAATACTGTGTAACTACCAAGCTCATTGCCTCTTATAATACTGTGTAACCACCAAACTCATTGCCTCTTATAATACTGTGTTACCGCCAAACTCATTGCCTCTTATAATACTGTGTTACCGCCAAGCTTATTACCTCTTTTAATACTATGTAACCACCAAGCTCATTGCTTCTTGTAATACAATGTAGCCACTAAGCTCATTGCCTCTTATAATACTGTGCTACCGCCAAGCTCATTACCTCTTATAATACTGTGTAACCACCAAGCTCATTGCCTCTTACAATACTGTGTAACCACCAAGCTCTTTGGCTCTTATAATACTGTGTAACCACCAAGCTCATTGCCTCTTACAATACTGTGTTACCACCAAGCTCATTGCCACTTAATACTGTGTTACCTCCAAGCTCATTGCCTCTTATAATACTGTGTTACCGCCAAGCTCATTGCCTCTTATAATACTGTGTTACCACCAAGCTCATTGCCTCTTATAATACTGTGTTACCGCCAAGCTCATTGCCTCTTATAATACTGTGTTACTGCCAAGCTCATTACATCTTATAATACTGTGTTACCGCCAAGCTCCTTGCCTCTTATAATACTGTGCAACCACCAAGCTCATTTCCTCTTATAATACTGTATAACCCCCAAGCTCATTGCCTCTTATAATACTGTGTAACCACCAAGCTCATTGCCTCTTATAAGACTGTGTTACCGCCAAGCTCATTGCCTCTTATAATATTGTGATACTGCCAAGCTCATTACATATTATAATACTGTGTAACCACCAAGCTCATTGCCTCTTATAATACTGTGTAACCACCTAGCTCATTGCCTCTTACAATACTGTGTATCCACCAAGCTCATTACCTCTTATAATACTGTGTAAAAACCAAGCTCATTACCTCTTATAATACTGTGTAACCACCAAGCTTATTACCTCTTTTAATACTATGTAACCACCAAGCTCATTGCTTCTTGTAATACAATGTAGCCACTAAGCTCATTGGCTCTTATACTCTTATAATACTGTGTAACCACAAAGCTCATTGCCTCTTATAATACTGTGTAACCGCCAAGCTCATTGCCTCTTGTAATACTGTGCTACCGCCAAGCTCATTGCCTCTTATAATACTGTGTTACTGCCAAGCTCATTACATCTTATAATACTGTGTTACCGCCAAGCTCCTTGCCTCTTATAATACTGTGTAACCACCAAGCTCATTTCCTCTTATAATACTGTATAACCACCAAGCTCATTGCCTCTTATAATACTGTGTAACCACCAAGCTCATTGCCTCTTATAAGACTGTGTTACCGCCAAGCTAATTGCCTCTTATAATACTGTGTTACCGCCAAGCTCATTGCCTCTTATAATACTGTGGTACTGCCAAGCTCATTACCTCTTATAATACTGTGTAACCACCAAGCTCATTGCCTCTTATAATACTGTGTAACCACCAAGCTCATTGCCTCTTACAATACTGTGTAACCACCAAGCTCATTACCTCTTATAATACTGTGTAACCACCAAGCTCATTGCCTCTTACAATACTGTGTTACCACCAAGCTCATTGCCACTTAATACTGTGTTACCTCCAAGCTCATTGCCTCTTATAATACTGTGTTACTGCCAAGCTCATTACATCTTATAATACTGTGTTACCGCCAAGCTCATTGCCTCTTATAATACTGTGTTACCACCAAGCTCATTGCCTCTTATAATACTGTGTTACCGCCAAGCTCATTGCCTCTTATAATACTGTGTTACTGCCAAGCTCATTACATCTTATAATACTGTGTTACCGCCAAGCTCCTTGCCTCTTATAATACTGTGTAACTACCAAGCTCATTGCCTCTTATAATACTGTGTAACCACCAAACTCATTGCCTCTTATAATACTGTGTTACCGCCAAACTCATTGCCTCTTATAATACTGTGTTACCGCCAAGCTTATTACCTCTTTCAATACTATGTAACCACCAAGCTCATTGCTTCTTGTAATACAATGTAGCCACTAAGCTCATTGCCTCTTATAATACTGTGCTACCGCCAAGCTCATTACCTCTTATAATACTGTGTTACTGCCAAGCTCATTACATCTTATAATACTGTGTTACCGCCAAGCTCCTTGCCTCTTATAATACTGTGCAACCACCAAGCTCATTTCCTCTTATAATACTGTATAACCACCAAGCTCATTGCCTCTTATAATACTGTGTAACCACCAAGCTCATTGCCTCTTATAAGACTGTGTTACCGCCAAGCTCATTGCCTCTTATAATATTGTGATACTGCCAAGCTCATTACGTATTATAATACTGTGTAACCACCAAGCTCATTGCCTCTTATAATACTGTGTAACCACCTAGCTCATTGCCTCTTACAATACTGTGTAACCACCAAGCTCATTACCTCTTATAATACTATGTAACCACCAAGCTAATTGCCTCTTACAATACTGTGTAACCACCAAGCTCATTGCCTCTTACAATACTGTGTAACCACCAAGCTCATTACCTCTTATAATACTGTGTAACCACCAAGCTTATTACCTCTTTTAATACTATGTAACCACCAAGCTCAATGCTTCTTGTAATACAATGTAGCCACTAAGCTCATTGCCTCTTATAATACTGTGTAACCACCAAGCTCATTGCCTCTTATAATACTGTGTAACCGCCAAGCTCATTGCCTCTTGTAATACTGTGCTACCGCCAAGCTCATTGCCTCTTATAATACTGTGTTACTGCCAAGCTCATTACATCTTATAATACTGTGTTACCGCCAAGCTCCTTGCCTCTTATAATACTGTGTAACCACCAAGCTCATTTCCTCTTATAATACTGTATTACCACCAAGCTCATTGCCTCTTATAATACTGTGTAACCACCAAGCTCATTGCCTCTTATAATACTGTGTTACCGCCAAGCTAATTGCCTCTTATAATACTGTGTTACCGCCAAGCTCATTGCCTCTTATAATACTGTGATACTGCCAAGCTCATTACCTCTTATAATACTGTGTAACCACCAAGCTCATTGCCTCTTATAATACTGTGTAACCACCAAGCTCATTGCCTCTTACAATACTGTGTAACCACCAAGCTCATTACCTCTTATAATACTGTGTAACCACCAAGCTCATTGCCTCTTACAATTCTGTGTAACCACCAAGCTCATTGCCTCTTAATACTGTGTTACCTCCAAGCTCATTGCCTCTTATAATATTGTGATACTGCCAAGCTCATTACATATTATAATACTGTGTAACCACCAAGCTCATTGCCTCTTATAATACTGTGTAACCACCTAGCTCATTGCCTCTTACAATACTGTGTATCCACCAAGCTCATTACCTCTTATAATACTGTGTAAAAACCAAGCTCATTACCTCTTATAATACTGTGTAACCACCAAGCTTATTACCTCTTTTAATACTATGTAACCACCAAGCTCATTGCTTCTTGTAATACAATGTAGCCACTAAGCTCATTGGCTCTTATACTCTTATAATACTGTGTAACCACAAAGCTCATTGCCTCTTATAATACTGTGTAACCGCCAAGCTCATTGCCTCTTGTAATACTGTGCTACCGCCAAGCTCATTGCCTCTTATAATACTGTGTTACTGCCAAGCTCATTACATCTTATAATACTGTGTTACCGCCAAGCTCCTTGCCTCTTATAATACTGTGTAACCACCAAGCTCATTTCCTCTTATAATACTGTATAACCACCAAGCTCATTGCCTCTTATAATACTGTGTAACCACCAAGCTCATTGCCTCTTATAAGACTGTGTTACCGCCAAGCTAATTGCCTCTTATAATACTGTGTTACCGCCAAGCTCATTGCCTCTTATAATACTGTGGTACTGCCAAGCTCATTACCTCTTATAATACTGTGTAACCACCAAGCTCATTGCCTCTTATAATACTGTGTAACCACCAAGCTCATTGCCTCTTACAATACTGTGTAACCACCAAGCTCATTAACTCTTATAATACTGTGTAACCACCAAGCTCATTGCCTCTTACAATACTGTGTTACCACCAAGCTCATTGCCACTTAATACTGTGTTACCTCCAAGCTCATTGCCTCTTATAATACTGTGTTACCGCCAAGCTCATTGCCTCTTATAATACTGTGTTACTGCCAAGCTCATTACATCTTATAATACTGTGTTACCGCCAAGCTCATTGCCTCTTATAATACTGTGTTACCACCAAGCTCATTGCCTCTTATAATACTGTGTTACCGCCAAGCTCATTGCCTCTTATAATACTGTGTTACTGCCAAGCTCATTACATCTTATAATACTGTGTTACCGCCAAGCTCCTTGCCTCTTATAATACTGTGTAACTTCCAAGCTCATTGCCTCTTATAATACTGTGTAACCACCAAACTCATTGCCTCTTATAATACTGTGTTACCGCCAAACTCATTGCCTCTTATAATACTGTGTTACCGCCAAGCTTATTACCTCTTTCAATACTATGTAACCACCAAGCTCATTGCTTCTTGTAATACAATGTAGCCACTAAGCTCATTGCCTCTTATAATACTGTGCTACCGCCAAGCTCATTACCTCTTATAATACTGTTACTGCCAAGCTCATTACATCTTATAATACTGTGTTACCGCCAAGCTCCTTGCCTCTTATAATACTGTGCAACCACCAAGCTCATTTCCTCTTATAATACTGTATAACCACCAAGCTCATTGCCTCTTATAATACTGTGTAACCACCAAGCTCATTGCCTCTTATAAGACTGTGTTACCGCCAAGCTCATTGCCTCTTATAATATTGTGATACTGCCAAGCTCATTACATATTATAATACTGTGTAACCACCAAGCTCATTGCCTCTTATAATACTGTGTAACCACCTAGCTCATTGCCTCTTACAATACTGTGTAACCACCAAGCTCATTACCTCTTATAATACTGTGTAACCACCAAGCTAATTGCCTCTTACAATACTGTGTAACCACCAAGCTCATTGCCTCTTACAATACTGTGTAACCACCAAGCTCATTACCTCTTATAATACTGTGTAACCACCAAGCTTATTACCTCTTTTAATACTATGTAACCACCAAGCTCAATGCTTCTTGTAATACAATGTAGCCACTAAGCTCATTGCCTCTTATAATACTGTGTAACCACCAAGCTCATTGCCTCTTATAATACTGTGTAACCGCCAAGCTCATTGCCTCTTGTAATACTGTGCTACCGCCAAGCTCATTGCCTCTTATAATACTGTGTTACTGCCAAGCTCATTACATCTTATAATACTGTGTTACCGCCAAGCTCCTTGCCTCTTATAATACTGTATAACCACCAAGCTCATTTCCTCTTATAATACTGTATTACCACCAAGCTCATTGCCTCTTATAATACTGTGTAACCACCAAGCTCATTGCCTCTTATAATACTGTGTTACCGCCAAGCTAATTGCCTCTTATAATACTGTGTTACCGCCAAGCTCATTGCCTCTTATAATACTGTGATACTGCCAAGCTCATTACCTCTTATAATACTGTGTAACCACCAAGCTCATTGCCTCTTATAATACTGTGTAACCACCAAGCTCATTGCCTCTTACAATACTGTGTAACCACCAAGCTCATTACCTCTTATAATACTGTGTAACCACCAAGCTCATTGCCTCTTACAATTCTGTGTAACCACCAAGCTCATTGCCTCTTAATACTGTGTTACCTCCAAGCTCATTGCCTCTTATAATACTGTGTTACTGCCAAGCTCATTACGTCTTATAATACTGTGTTACCGCCAAGCTCATTGCCTCTTATAATACTGTGTTACCACCAAGCTCATTGCCTCTTATAATACTGTGTTACCGCCAAGCTCATTGCCTCTTATAATACTGTGTTACTGCCAAGCTCATTACATCTTATAATGCTGTGTTACCGCCAAGCTCCTTGCCTCTTATAATACTGTGTAACTACCAAGCTCATTGCCTCTTATAATACTGTGTAACCACCAAACTCATTGCCTCTTATAATACTGTGTAACCACCAAACTCATTGCCTCTTATAATACTGTGTTACCGCCAAACTCATTGCCTCTTATAATACTGTGTTACCGCCAAGCTTATTACCTCTTTTAATACTATGTAACCACCAAGCTCATTGCTTCTTGTAATACCTCCTGGCCAGTCCAGAAGATAATAATGTGGTTCAGGTGCATAAAGCGACTCTCCACCCTGGGACTGAAAAGTGATGATACATTTGTCATGCATAGTGGTGCCTTATGTTTGCTTCCAAGATAGCCATTACCATAACATGAGAAGCACAGCGGTACATCTGAAGGCCCATTATTTCTTGTGCTGGTGTGATTCAGATTTACCACTGCTCCCTATACCACTTTGTTGTCCATCTTGGATGCAGCAGGACCAAAACAAGAATCTCAGCAGAGGAAGTAGCGAGAGCCATATAGAGTTACTTAGCAGGGTGATTTATGGTAAATGTAAAGTCACTTTTCAGTTCCCAGGTGGAGGGTCTCTTTAATGACTATCAGCACCTGAACTGCACTGTTTTATTATGTAGTGACCAGGACTGAGATATCCTTTACTGTTTCCTGTTGACCAGGTTGCAGTGGAAATACCACTTGATTAGCTAAAGTTCCTTAATACTATGCAATTTTCACTATTATGCTGTAAGGAGGTTGCTTTCCCTGATCGTTACCTGGAACCACTTAGATGGACAGCTGGGTTGTTGGGGGGAGGACTTTCTGCCCCGGACAGAGGGGACCATGTGACTGCTGGGGGCAGAGAGGAAGAGAGATGGGTGTGGTCAGAAAAGAGCGGGAGAGCAGAGTGCGTGAGACAGAGGGGACAGCGCGCTAGAAAAAGCAGGCTGCAGCGCCGCGCACCCCGAAAGAGAGTTCTCCCCGTGAGGGCACTGAGGCTGAGATGCCAGCCGTAGTGATGGCTGGATGTGAGAGTGTGGACTTGGAAGCGTCCGTAATTAGAGAAGACGTATCCCCTGACAGTGACCTGAGCGCGCAGCCCCGGTGACCGCAGTGACAAGCCAGGACCCCTGAGTGTGACAAGTAAACTGCTCAATGTGTGTGTAGCATTGCTACTGCAGAGAGAGACAGCCAGGCTAATATACAGAGACTCATGCAGCAGAGTGGCTGTGTTACTTCCTGCTTCCAGCTTCACTGGGAGAAAAGACTGCAAAGACTTAACCCCGGAGTCTCCAGTTCCCAGGAGACAGAGGAGAGACTTCAGAATCTCAAGCGCTGCTGGTGACTCTACCCACGTTGGAATAAGGACCCTCCAATCAGGACCTCCCTGGACTGATAAGTTACAAGAACACTCATTAACCATTTCAATTCCACTTAACTGTTTACCGTTTGCTTTATCTCTATTAACCCCCTGTTTACTCCCTGCGAGGAGAATCTTACTCCTGTTAATAAATTCCCCTCAACAGTCGGTCTGTCTGTTCCGTGGTGACATACTCAACCCTGCACCCTATTACAATGCTATAGTATTCAGTGCCTTATGATATAATATGCAACATAGCCTCTTTCAAGATGAAGAACACATGGATTTTATATTGGAGGTTGCCCATATAAGTAGGTGTCACTCATATAATGAGCCTTGCAAAAGGAAAAGACCTCCATCATCAAGCTGCTGTTTCAAAGTTCTTACAGACTAGGATGCTAGTTGGTTGGATGTGAAACCTTTGGTGTAGGTACTGCGATGGGGGCACCTCACACCCCTTCATATGCATGGCTCCACCTGGCATATTGGAAGTTTGCAGCTGTCCACTCCTGTGAACTATTAAAAAATATGTGTCATGTTGGTGTTGATATATCAATAATGTG